>NC_091262.1:52670000-52975000 GCF_042477335.2 Ovis canadensis
GAAAGAAATAGGAAGATTTATAAGATAGTGAAGAAGTAAAATCAAGAGGCTTTGTTGATGGATTTGATGTTCAGGATAAAAAAAAAGTTTCTTCTGGCCTGAGTAACATAAAGATACCATTCACTAAACTATGGAACTTGCACACCATAATTCATTAATTTTTCATTCATATCTCCTTGTAATGTAATCCTCAAGTGAAATACTCTTTATAATTTAAACCCTTGATTTCAAAAAAATAACATGAATATTCTGATTCAAAGGCATTCCAGTTGTCTGGTAAAAACATATTACCATTCAAATCATGATTATAAAGAATCATGCTAATATTGTCACACTTGTCTCACCTCAAATTTTCCCATCCTAACTTGTCGTAATTTCAGCTCCAGGTAAACAACTCAGCCCATTTATGGGTCTTATTCTTTCCACAAATTTTAAAACTCAGCTTCTCTTGTCACCAATGGACACTTTCCTTTAGGTCATCTTTATTGCTGTTCCTATAGCCCATCCACCTTAACAGCATCCGTGTATTATTAGATGAACTAGTATACAAAATAATAATCTACTGCTACTAGGAGAAATTTTAAATATTTCTAGCATTTAAATAATCATAACACAGAATATAAATAATATTTAGCATAAAGCCCCTGGGCAAAAACATTTATTTTCTTTTAAAATGATGATAACATTTTGTGACTGTTGGCTTTGTATTATATTGACTTAATATCTAATTTTTTTTCATTTGTTTAGGGAAAAAATCATTCATTATGATAGTGTTAGGTAGGAAGTTAAGCATAAGCAACAAGGGGTGGCCTAACGGAAAAGGATGCAAGCTGATCTCTAAACCTAGACATGCCCAGGAGAGCACACAGTGGATACACACTAACAACAGGGGCTTCCTTAAGTAATCTTACACAGCCTTAGCAGCCCATTAAGTGTTCATAAACATTCTACACATATATACATCTTATTATAACAGACTGAATTATGGGAAGACATGCACACAGAGCCTGTTACATAACTTACAACTGTCAATTGGCCTTGAGCCTACGCCCATTTGCATTCCCTCTCCTGATTGGTGGTGGGTACAAGCTCTATTTTTACCGAGGGCAGAAACAAAGCATGGAGACAGGAAGTATAAAAAGGGGAGAAGCCAAAGGAATCCTTATGATGACTTCTTTGGGGTTGATCTGCTCCCATGTCTTGGGAGTGGCTGCTTAATAAAAGATCTGTCTGTTGGGCTGCAACTTGTCTTGTTATAAACCCTTTAGTCCATTGTTTCAAACTTTTATTGCAATGAGGCAAGAATCAAGGGAAAAAAAGAAACAGGTCTGACAATAAGAATCACATAAGCAAAAAACTGCTTTGTAAAATGTCAAATATGAAGTTAGTTAAAATAGAAACTTTAAAATTAGAAGGCTACAAAGATACTTATCCCTTATGATTAAAGGTAACCATTTAACAAAAATTAGCCTATAGTATTGGAGAAGAAAATGGCAACTCACTCCAGTATTCTTGCCTGGAAAATTTCATGGAGAGAGGAACCTGGCATGCTAGTCTATGGGGTTGCAGAGTTGACCACGACTGAGCTCATTAGCACAACCTATAGGATGCACATATGTGAAAGTACTGCACTCAATACGCCAGCAAATTTGGAAAACTCAGCAGTGGCCACAGGACTGGAAAAGGTCAGTTTTCATTCCAATCCCAAAGAAACGCAATGCCAAACAATGCTCAAACTACTGCACAATTGCACTCATCTCACATGCTAGTAAAATAATGCTCAAAATTCTCCAAGCCAGGCTTCAGCAATGCATGAACCATGAACTCCCTGATGTTCAAGCTGGTTTTAGAAAAGGCAGAGGAACCAGAGATCAAATTGCCAACATCCGGTGGATGATGGAAAAAGCAAGAGAGTTCCAGAAAAACATCTATTTCTGCTTTATTAACTATGCCAAAGCCTTTGACTGTGTGGATCATAATAAACTGTGGAAAATCCTGACATAGATGGGAATACTAGACCACCTAACCTGCCTCTTGACAAATCTGTATGCAGGTCAGGAAGTAACAGAACTGGACATGGAACAACAGACTGGTTTCAAATAGTAAAAGGAGTACGTCAAGGCTGTATATTGTCACCCTGCTTATTTAACTTATATGCAGAGTATATCATGAGAAACGCTGGACTGGAAGAAACACAAGCTGGAATCAAGATTGCCAGCAGAAATATCAGTAACCTCAGATATGCAGATGACACCACCCTTATGGCAGAAAGTGAAGAGGAGCTAAAAAGCCTCTTGATGAAAGTGCAAGAGGAGAGTGGAAAAAGTTGGCTTAAAGCTCAACATTCAGAAAACGAAGATCATGGCTTCTGATCCCATCACTTCATGGGAAATAGACGGGAAAACAGTAGAAACAGTGTCAGACTTTATTTTTGGGGGGCTCCAAAATCACTGCAGATGGTGATTGCAGCCATGAAATGAAAAGACACTTACTCCTTGGAAGAAAAGTTATAACCAACCTAGATAACACATTCAAAAGCAGAGACATTACTTTGCCGACTAAGGTCCATCTAGTCAAGGCTATGGTTTTTCCTGTGCTCTTGTATGGATGTGAGAGTTGGACTGTGAAGAAGGCTGAGCACCGAAGGATTGATGCTTTTGAACTGTGGTGTTGGAGAAGACTCTTGAGAGTCCCTTGGACTGCAAGGAGATCCAACCAGTCCATTCTAAAGGAGATCAGCCCTGGGATTTCTTTGGAAGGAATGATGCTGAAGCTGAAACTCCAGTACTTTGGCCACCTCATGCGAAGAGTTGACTCATTGGAAAAGACTCTGATGCTGGGAGGGATTGGGGGCAGGAGGAGAAGGGGATGACCGAGGATGAGATGGCTGGATGGCATGACGGACTCGATGGACGTGAGTCTGAGTGAACTCCAGGAGATGCTGATAGACAGGGAAGCCTGGCGTGCTGGGATTCATGGGGTCGCAAAGAGTCGGACACGACTGAGCGACTGAACTGAACTGATAGGATGCAAGCAATAATAAAGCTACCCAACTCTGAATTTTGGACTACATCCTCCTGCTGCTGCTGCTAAGTCGCTTTAGTCGTATCCAACTTTGTGTGACCCCATAGACGGCAGCCCACCAGGCTCTCCTGTACCTGGGATTCTCCAGGCAAGAACACTGGATTAGACTGCCATTTCCTTCTCCAATGCATGAAGGTGAAAAGTGAAAGTGAAGTCACCCAGTCGTGTCCGACTCTTCACAAACCCATGGACAGCAGCCCACCAGGCTCTCCTGTACCTGGGATTCTCCAGGCAAGAACACTGGATTGGACTGCCATTTCCTTCTCCAATGCATGAAGGTGAAAAGTGAAAGTGAAGTCACCCAGTCGTGTCCAACTCTTCACAACCCCATGGACAGCAGCCCACTAGGCTCCTCCATCCTTGGGATTTTCCAGGCAAGGGTACTGGAGTAGAGTGCCGTTGCCTTTTCCAGGACTACATCCTACTTATCAGCTTGATGTTACTCTGTGATACATCTCAGTTCAGTTCAGTTCATTTCAGTCTCTCACTCGTGTCTGACTCTTTGCGACCCCATAAATCACAGCACACCAGGCCTCCCTGTCCATCACCATCTCCCGGAGTTCACTCAGACTCACGTCCATTGAGTCCATGATGCCATCCAGCCATCTCATCCTCGGTCATCCCCTTCTCCTCCTGCCCACAATCCCTCCCAGCATCAGAGTCTTTTCCAATGAGTCAACTCTTCGCATGAGGTGGCCAAAGTACTGGAGTTTCAGCTTCAGCATCATTCCTTCCAAAGAAATCCCAGGGTTGATCTCCTTCAGAATGGACTGATTGGATCTCCTTGTAGTCCAAGTGACTCTCAAGAGTCTTCTCCAACACCACAGTTCAAAAGCATCAATTCTTCGGTGCTCAGCCTTCTTCACAATCCAACTCTCACATCCATACATGACCACTGGAGACATAGCCTTATCTAGACGGACCTTAGTCAGCAAAGTAATGTCTCTGCTTTTGAATATACTATCTAGGTTGGTCATAACTTTTCTTCCAAGGAGTAAGCGTCTTTTCAGTTCATGGCTGCAATCACCATCTGCAGTGATTTTGGAGCCCAAAAAAATAAAGTCTGACACTGTTTCTACTGTTTCCCCATCTACTTCCCATGAAGTGATGGGACCAGACGCCATGATCTTCATTTTCTGAATGTTGAGCTTTAAGCCAACTTTTTCACTCTCCTCTTGCACTTTCATCAAGAGGCTTTTTAGCTCCTCCTCACTTTCTGCGATAAGGTTGGTATCATCTGCATATCTGAGGTTAGTGTTATTTCTCCCAGCAATCTTTATTCCAGCTTGTGTTTCTTCCAGTCCAGCATTTCTCATGATGTAGTCTGCATAGAAGTTAAATAAGCAGGGTGACAATATACAGCCTTGACGTACTCCTTTTCCTATTTGGAACCAGTCTGTCATTCCATGTCCAGTTCTAACTGTTACTTCCTGACCTGCATACAGATTTCTCAAGAGGCAGGTCAGGTGGTCTACTATTCCCATCTCTGTCAGGATTTTCCACAGTTTACTATGATCCACACAGTCAAAGGCTTTGGCATAGTTAATAAAGCAGAAATAGATGTTTTTCTGGAACTCTCTTGCTTTTTCCATGATCCAGAGGTTGTTGGCCATTTGATCTCTGGTTCCTCTGCCTTTTCTAAAACCAGCTTGAACATCAGGGATTTCACAGTTCACACATTGCTGAAGCCTGGCTTGGAGAATTTTGAGCATTACTTTACTAGCATGTGAGATGAGTGCAACTGTGTGGTAGTTTGAGCATTCTTTGGCATTGCATTTCTTTGGAATTGAAATGAAAACTGACCTTTTCCAGTCCTGTGGCCACTACTGAGTTTTCCAAATTTGCTGGCATATTGAGTGCAGCACTTTCACAGCATCATCTTTGAGCTGATTTGAAACAGCTCAACTGGAATTCCATCACCTCCACTAGCTTTGTTCGTAGGGATGCTTTCTAAGGCCCAATTGACTTCACATTCCAAGATGTCTGGCTCTAGATTAGTGATCACATCATCATGATTATCTGGGTCGTGAAGATCTTTTTTGTATAGTTCTTCCGTGTATTTTTGCCACCTCTTCTTAATATCTTCTGCTTCTGTTAGGTCCATACCATTTCTGTCCTTTATCAAGCCCATCTTTGCATGAAATGTTCCCTTGGTGTCTCTAATTTTCTTGAAGAGATCTCTAGTCTTTCCCATTCTGTTGTTTTCCTCTATTTCTTTGCACTGATCGCTGAAGAAGGCTTTCTTATCTCTTCTTGCTATTCTTTGAAACTCTGCATTCAGATGCTTATATCTTTCCTTTTCTCCTTTGCTTTTCGCCTCTCTTCTTTTCACAGATATTTGTAAGGCCTCCCCAGACAGCCATTTTGCTTTTTTGCATTTCTTTTCCATGGGGATGGTCTTGATCCCTGTCTCCTGTACAATGTCACGAACCTCATTCCATAGTTCACCAGGCACTCTATCTATCAGATCTAGGCCCTTAAATCTATTTCTCACTTCCACTGTATAATCATAAGGGATTTGATTCAAGTCATACCTGAATGGTCTAGCAGTTTTCCCTACTTTCTTCAATTTGAGTCTGAATTTGGTAATAAGGAGTGAGTGATACATCTCACTTGTACGAAATTTAGTGCAAATGTAGAAGAAAAATTAGCCATTACTTAAAAATTGTTTAAGCCATTACATGCAAAATACTAAGTGAGGAGCCTTAGAAGGTACAAAGTTAAATGAAAATCAACCTAGTTTTTATGAACTTTAGAAGAAAAAAATATGCACCAACGTAACTCTGTAGAGTAATTTCAGATAGCACTTAACTGATATACTGTATTTATTTTATTTATTCATCAACAGTTGCTCTTTGAGCTCTTTCTATATTACAGAACCTGGTGAATCAGTTGAGCTTGACTTCCATGATCTCTTTACTTGAGAGATTTAGAAGTTTCTGGGAAATGATTTATACCATAAGAACAGGGAGAATATTAAGAAAAAGTTCTGCCAATTTACAGGCAGAGAATAAAGGGACTAAGGCCCATTTCTTAAGAAGATAACATGAAGAAAAAGGAGACAGACAGAGAAGGAAGAAAGGAAGGAGGGAGGGATGGAGGAAGAAAGAGAAGAAGGAAGAAAAGTAAGAATGGAAAGAGAGAAGGAAGAAAAGAAAGAAAGAAAAAGGGAAAGGGAAACAGAAAATTAAGTATAGTCAAATTATTCTGGAAGTGTGTAAGAGTAAAGGCTTGTTCTTGCTCCCCTACAAAAGAATAAAACATACGAAAGGGAGAGAATCTCTCGCTCCTCACTTCTCCATGGACCATTGAGCAGTTTGGGTTCCATGAAAAATTCAATTTTATCAGTTGTGGCACCTAATTGGAGATGAAAAACATGGTGACATTGCCTGGTAGCTATCTTTGACGCCCAGTGAAATAGAACAGCAAGGCATGACGTAGACATGACACTTGCAGTATGTGTTGATACCCAAGGATGCCATCAACAGCAGCACCTGTAAGCATTATGGTACCCAGAAGAAACAAAAATGGTTCTGAGATGACTAACCGGTCTCAGAAGATACTGTATGATTCAGTAGAAGCAACAACTTTGCCCACTAAAACATATGGTCATTCAACCAACTTACTGATGCAAATACTGAAGCGTTCATCAGGAACTCCAAGATATGTTTGGAGATACGAGACTTTTGAAACATGAGCAAAGTGAAATCTTGATTATAATCGTTAGTACAAGCTCACTGTAAAACAGGACGAAATAGATGGTCCCAATAGACTTTATAAGAGAAAAGCAGAAGGGAGAGAAATTCATCCTAATTCTCAACAAATTTCTTGAGAAAGGTGTTTGTTTGTTGAGCTTTCTATTAGCAAAGAAGCCACCAAACTATTCCTTGGTACCAGGGCTAAAAGGGAATAAAATAATGACAATAAAAATGATGCCAGGACTCCTCTTGGGTCATGGTAGGCGTATGTATGGGCTTTCATCTCTACTGCTTATCCAGGGAGAGCTGAGGAGTTGAATCAAGTCTCATAAAAGAACTTGAAACAACAGGATGCACACCAGAAAGAGTGAGTCTGCCTGGTGAATCTGGCAGCTCTTTTATGTCTATTCTCTCTTTTCCTGTCACAGCTGAGAGCCTGTGATTCACTAATCCATCTCTCCTAAATAGCACTTATTGCTCAATATCCCAAGAACAACTATATTCCTTAATGTAACAAAGTAGAATAATAGCAAGAAAGATCACATGTTTTCCAGTCACAGAGCAGCATTTACTAATGAGAACATTTATCTTTGCTTTTGTAAAAACATGAGTAGTATGTAAATGTGCTGAAACTTGATCTTCTCTCTTCACTCATCAATGTAAGTGATTATAAAATCAGTATTTTAAAACTCGCCTAGGCACTTATAACACTTCAGGATAAGCTCCATGAGGACAAGAGATTTTGTCTACTCTGTTCACTGCTACATCCCTAGGGCCTAAATTGTGTTTGACATGGTTTAGATGTTCTATTTTTAATGTGACTAAGCTCAAGATAAAATATAATAAGTGCCACTGATTTTTAGAATGAGGATGGTTTACTTTGAGTATCTGGAGAAAACAGTTGTAAACATTTCAGGCTTAGAGAGACAGACATATTTAAGATAAATCATAAAATGTCCAGATCAAGATGGCAGAATATGAAAATATTGAGGTCACCTCCCATTGACATGCCAAGCCTGTAACTACATATAGAACAACTATCTTTGAGAACAAACTGAATACTAGCAGAATAGATTTTCTACAACTAAAAATATAAATAAAAGACCACATTGAGATGGGTAAGAGGGGCAGAGACACAGGCTACTCAGAATCCATACCCCCAGTGGAGTGATTCACAACTAAAAGAGATATCACAACTGCAGCCAAGTCCTCTCTGAGAAGCAAGGGGTCCAAGCCCCAAGCTTAGGGAACCTGCACTTGGAAGACAAACCCCCATAATGTCTGGCTTTGGAAACCAATGAAGCTTATGTCTGGGACAGCTGAAGAGCTGTGGGTACTAAGAGTACTAAGACTGTACTCTTGAAGAATCATGCATAAATTCAGCAACTCCAAGTTCCAGTGCACAGGCAGCAAGTTGGGTCAAACAAGGAGACTGATTAACTAATTTCAGGTCACATGCTGGAGAGGCAGGGATCTGGTAGAACTTTCTCCAGGGACGGAAGGGCTGAAGGAGTCCTCTTAAGTGTTTTTATTCTTCTTACATTTAGCTAACACAATGTACCTTGCCCTGGTAAGGTACTGAGCACCAACCTCACTCAACCTGCCCACCAATGGTAGACATTTATGGATATATCATCTAGAGATAAAATCAAAAGGATACATCAGCCTTTAATGACATTATAGCAGACTGAATAGATATATACTATATTCCACCCCCAAACAGCAGAACATGCATTTTTAAGTGAACATGTAACACTGTCCAAAATAGATCATATGATACACAGAAAAGAAGTCTTCATAAATTTAACAAAAGTGAAATCATATCTAGCATTTCTTTGTGACCACAAGAGTATGAAACTAGAAATTAATTATAGGAAGAAAACTGGGAAAAAAACAGAAACATAGGGAGGCTAATTCTAAATAACCCATAGGTCAATGAAAATCAAAAAGGAAATAAAAAATATTTTGAAATGAACAAAAGTAGAACCACAGTATTTCAAAATCTATGGGACAGAGCAAAAGGAGCTCTAATAGAAAACCTTATAATGATACAGGCCTACTTCAGGAAACAAGAAAAATTTTAAATAAACAATCCTAAACCTAAACCTAAGCCAGTCCCTCCCCTCAGGAAGCTTGTGCAAGCCTCTTCATCAGTCAGAGGGCAGACAGAAGCAAGAACTACCACCCCACAGCTTCCAGAACAAAAACCACAACTACAGAAAGCTAATCAAAATTATCACATGGATCACAGCCTTATATAACTCAATGAAACTATGAGCCATGCAATGCAGGGCCACTAAGAAGGATGGGTCATGGTGGAGAGTTCTGACAAAACCTGGTCTACTAGAGAAGGGAATGACAAACCACTCCAGTATTTTTGCCTTGAGAACCCCATGAACAGTATGAAATGGCAAAAAGATATAACACCAGAAGATGATACCCTCAGGTAGGTAGGTGTCCAATATGCTACTGGGGAAAAGAAATAGCTCTAGAAAGAATAAAGAGGCTGGACCAAAGTGGAAATGATGCCTGGATGTGGAAGGGAGGAAATAATAAATTCAGAGCTGAAACAAATAAAAGATAAGCCTTAAAAGACAATAGAAAAGAACAATAAAACTAAGAGTTGTTTCTGTGAAAAGAAAGATGAACAAAGTTGATAAATGTTTAGCCAGACCCATCAAGAAAAAAGGCAGTGGACCCAAATAAATAAAAGTATAAATGAAAGAGAAGTTACAACTGATACCAAAGAAATCCAAAGAATCATAAGAAAGATTAGATCATAGAGATCAGATCATTAGGTAAGAGATTATAACAAATAATTATATGCCAAAAAAAATAGGAAAACCTAGAAAAAAAATGAATAAATTTCTAGGAACATACAATCTTCCAAGAATGAATCAGGAAGAAAGAGAAAATTTTAACAGACTAATCTCTAGTAGTGAAGTCAATTCAATAATTTAAACTCTCTAAACAAAAGTTCAGTAATTTAATATCACTGAACAAAAGTTCAGGACAAGTGAACTCTACCATATATTTAAGGATGAGTTAATACCTATCTTTCTCAAAAAATTGAAAAGTGGGGAGTGCTTCCAAAATTATTGTATGAAGACAACATTACCTTGATACCAAAACCAGATAAAGATATTACCAGAAAAAGAGTACAAAAAAAAAATCCTTTTGGACATAGATGAAAAACCTTAACAAAATATTAACTTAATTCAACAATACATTTAAACAATTATACACAATGATCAAGTGGGGTTTATTTCAGGAATGCAAGGGATGCTTGAATATCTGCAGACCAATGTGATCTGCACCACATTAACAGAACAAAGGATAAATATCACATGATCATCCCAACAGGTATAGAAAAAGAGTTTGACAAAATTCAATATCTGTTTATGATAAAAACTCTAAATACAGTAGATAAAGAGGGAGTATACCTCAACATAATAAAAAGCATATATGACACACTCACAGCTTAAATCACTTCACTCAGTGATGAAAAGCTGAAAACTTTCCCTCTAGATCAAGAACAACAATGTCCACTTTCACTACTTGTATTCAACATAGTATTGGAAGACCTAGCCACAGCAATCAGATAAGAAAAGAGATAAAAGTCATCAAAATTGGAAAGGAAGAAATGAAACTGTCACTATATGCAAATGTTGTGATTTTATATATTTTTTTTAAAAAACTAAAAATACCAGAAAAAATATTTGAACTAAAAAATTCAGTAAAGTTCCAGGCTACAAAATTAATATGCAAAATTTTGTTACATTTCTTTCTCTATATTAACTATCAAACTATAACAGCAAACTATCAAAAAGACTGACAATCCCATTTACACCTGCATCAAAAAAAAAAATAAAATTCACCTGTATACTGAAAAATATGACATTGATAAAAGAAACTGAAGATACCAAAAAATAGAAAGATATTCCATGCTCATAGACTGGAAGAATGAATATTGTTAAAATGTCCATACTACCCAAAGCAATCTACAGATTCAATGCAACCCCTATCAAAATTCCAGTAGAATTTTTCATATAACTAGAACAAGTAATTCTAAAATTTGTATGGAATCACAAAAGACTGACACAAAAGCAAAGGCTTCATGAGAAAGAACAAAGAGGAGGCATAGCACTTCATTATTTCAAACTATATTATAAAGCTGTAGAAACAGTATGTTTTGGCACAAAAACAGACATATAGATCAATGGAACCTAATAGAGTCCAGAAATAAACCCAAGTTTATATGGTCAATTAATTTACAATGAAGGAGGAAAGAATATACAATGAGGAAAGGACAGTCTGTTAAATAAGTGGTGTTGGAAACACTGGGCAGTCGTATGCAAAAGAATGAAACTGGACCACCATCTTATACCACACACAAATATTAACTCAAAATAATTAAACACTTGAATTTAAGACCAAAAACTTTAAAACTCCTAAAGAAAACATGGGTGGTAATCACCTTGATGCTGGTCTTGGCAATAATATTTTTTGTATCTGACACCAAAGCTAAGGCAACAAAAGCAAAAATTAAAAAGTGGGACACATAAAACCCAACAACTTCTGCATAACAAATGAATCCATCAACAAAATGAAAGGAGAACCTATCAAACTGCAGGAAATACTTCCAAATCGTATACCTGACAAGTGGTCAACACAGTTCAATTCAGTTCAGTCTCTTGGTCATATCCAACTCTTTGCAACCCCGCAGATGCAGCATGTCAGGCTTCCGTGCCCATCACCAACTCCTGGAGTTTGTTCAAACTCATGTCCACTGAGTCAGTGATGCCATCCAACCGCCCTAAAATATAAAAAGAAATTCATGCAACTCAACATAAAATAAATAAATAAATAAGAGGCAGATCACCTAAATAGAGATTTCTCCCTTGAAGACATATAGATGACCAACACACATGAAAAAATGCTCAGCATCGCTAATCATTGGAGAGATGCAAATCAAAATGAGCTATTACCTCACATCTGTCAGAATAGCTGTCATCAAAAAGGCAAAGAACAAGTGTTGGCAAAGATATGGAGAAAAAAGAATTCTTATGTACTGTTGGTAGGAGTTTAAATTGGTCCCACCACTATGGAAAACAATATGAAGTTTCCTCAAAAACTTAAAAATAGAACTGCTGTACAATCTGTGATTCTGCTTCTGGATATTTATCTGATGAAAACAAAAGTACTATTTTGAAAAGATATATGCACCCCTATGTTGATTACAAAATTACTCATAATAGCCAAGATATGGAAACAATGTAAATGTCCATCAATAGCTAACTAGATGAAGAAAATATGGTATATAGAAACAATGAAACATTACCCAGTCATAAAAAGTATTAAATGTTGCCACTTGAAACAACATGGATGAACCTAGAGGTACCATGCTAAGTGAAATAAGTCAGACATAAAAAGACACATACCATATGATTATACTTTTGTGTTGAGTCTTAATAACAAAATGAACAAATAGAAACAGACTCTTAGATACAAAAGAGCAGGATTTGGGGGTTCAGAGTGAAACAGATGAAGGGGATTAATAGGTACAGACTTCCATTTATAAAAGGTCAGAGGAATATAAAACAGCATAAAAAATATAGTCAGTAATACTGCTTCTTTGTCTGGTGACAGAGGGTTACTAGACTTATCATGGTGATCAATTTGTAATGTATATAAATGTAAGATCACTATGTTGTACACCTAAAATTAATATTGTGTCAATTATATTTTAATCAAAAATAACTTTAAAATAAATAATACATTTTGTCTCTGGAGATATCAAAATCATTAGTTAATTAAATCATGAAATACAAAGTGGACATGGGCCACTAAGAGATTTAAAAAATGACAATCCAGGCAGAAGCCAACATAGTAATTCAAAATTCTGGAGCTGAAGAATATATTGTGTATACAGAAAAGAATGAGTTATTCAGTGAATTTGTGAAAGGATACATGAGAGAAGTACCAGTGGAAAGGCAGGTTAAGGTTAAGGTCAATGTAAGGTTAAATGAAAGGCCCTGAATGGCAACTCACAGGGCATAGACTTTATTCAGTGTGGAGAAGCTGCTCTCCATTTTTGTGCACGAAAATGAAAATCATAGCTGAGTCTTAGAAAAACTAACCTAGCAAAGCAGTCCATATTAATGAGGATAGGACTAGAAGTGGAAAGCACAATAGAAAGGAAGATCATATCCTTCATGAATTTTCTAAAAACAAAACCTAGTAGCTAGGGGTTGCTTCCTCCAATTGATTTCATCTCGTTTTAAAGAACATGAGTTTGTATAACTCACTTCTAGTAAGCAGGAAAAGATTTAAGACAAAATGTTATAAAGTCTAGAATTGTTATTTTCTTAGATTCAGTTCAGTCGCTCAGTCGTGTCCGACTCTTTACGACCCCATGAATCGCAGCATGCCAGGCCTCCCTGTCCATCACCAACTCCCGGAGTTCACTCAGACTCACGTCCATCGAGTCAGTGATGCCATCCAGCCATCTCATCCTCTGTCATACCCTTCTCCTCCTGCCCCCAATCCCTCCCAGCATCAGTCTTTTCCAATGAATCATCTCTTCGCATGAGGTGGCCAAAGTACTGGAGTTTCAGCTTTAGCATCATTCCTTCCAAAGAAATCCCAGGGCTGATCTCCTTCAGAACGGACTGGTTGGATCTCCTTGCAGTCCAAGGGACTCTCAAGAGTCTTCTCCAACACCACACTTCAAAAGTATCAATTCTTCAGTGCTCAGCTTTCTTCACAGTCCAACTCTCACATCCATACGTGACCACAGGAAAAACCATAGCCTTGATTAGACGGACCTTAGTCAGCAAAGTAATGTCTCTGCTTTTGAATATTCTATCTAGGTTGGTCATAACTTTTCTTCCAAGGAGTAAGCATCTTTTAATTTCATGGCTGCAATCACCATCTGCAGTGATTTTAGAGCCCAAAAAAATAAAGTCTGACACTGTTTCCACTCTTTCCCCACCTATTTCCCATGAAGTGATGGGACTAGATACCAATCATGATCTTCGTTTTCTGAATGTTGAGCTTCAAGCCAACTTTTTCGCTCTCCACCTCTTCACTTTCTGCCATAAGGGTGGTGTCATCTGCATATCTGAGGTTATTGATATGTCTCCTAGCAATCTTGATTCCAGCTTTTGTGTCTTCCAGTCCAGCTTTATTAAGAAATAATTTTTATTCTTATAGGCCTTTAGGCATCAATTCTGGAATAGTAAAATCTAAGAGTAAAAATAGCTTTTAGCACAGAAGATAGAAACACAAAGAGAAAGGAAAAGTCCAATGGCAGTAGACAGCTGTAATATGAGAAAGTTGTGTTTGGCAGAAAAAGCAAGTAGGAGATGAGAAAGTTCAGTATGGTGCAATACCTAGAAGTAGATTCTGCAGGAAATAGCCCACAATAAAGTGCACAACCCATAGGATGTATACATTACCAAGAGAGAGTTCAGGGAAAAAGCAAAACTTAGTTATAAAAATTTGTACAATGGGCAGTACATCCTTAGAAATTGATTATCTATATCCCAAACAAATAGGAAGACTATTCATATAATTCATTTTTGTTTGAAATTTCAATTATATTGCTTCACTTTCTAAGAATCATTAATTACCACTAAAAGGAGAAATGCTTAAATCTGGGTTTGTTCCACCAAATATCTTTTCTCTTGAACCGGTGCTCAGGTAAAGTTGGACACACGTGGTTGGGTCTCCAGTCTTTAGAGAGAAAAAATGAGAAAAGGGTAACTACCTGATTAGCATTCTGAGAAAGTATGGCAACATGAAATGAACCTATTTTATGTTGGTCTCTCTGTACATATTTCTAACTTTTATATATAAGAAAAGGAGAGAGATTATTCTGTTCCTTCCCCACTCTACAAATGCCTTGACAAATTTAAGAGATTATATCAAACATTTTTTTCCAAATTACAATGGTATGAAAGTAGAAATCAGCTATAGAAACAAAAACAGGAACAAACAAACATGCAAAGACCAAACAAAATGGTACTAAAAAGCCAATGGGTCATTAATGAAATCAAGAGAAAATTTAAAAATACCTCAAGGCAAATGAAAGTGGGAATACAACTTTCCAAAATACACGGGATGTGGCAAAAGCAGTTCAAGGGAAGTTCACAGCCACATAGGCCTTCCTCAAGCATAAAGAAAAATCTCAAATAAACAACCTATCACCTGAAAGAATTAGAAAAAAAAAAAAAAGCCCAAACTGAGCAGAAGGAAGGAAATAATAAATATCAAAGAGAAAATAAAGATTTTTAAAAAATACGAATTGTCAATGAATCAAAGAGTTAGTTTTTTTTAAAAGATAAACAAAATTAATATGCTTTTGGCTAGGCTTACCAAGAAGAAAAGAGAGAGAACCCAAATAAAATAATAACTGAAACAGAAGAAATAATGACTCATAGCAAAAATATCATGAGAATTTATAAGTAACTATGAACAGTTACATGCCAACAAACTGAATGACTTAAAAGAAATGTACACATTTCTAGAAACATACAGCCTGCCAAGAGACTGAGTCAAAAAGAAACAGACAATTTGAACAGACCAATCCTTAGAAAGAAAATTGAATTTGTAATTTAAAAAAAAAAAAACACACTAGCAAACTAAAGTCCAGGACCAGATGGCTTCACAGGAGAATCCACCAAACATTTAGAGAAAAGCCAGTATCTATTCATCTCAAACTACTCCAGAAAATTAAAGAGGAGGAAATACTCCCAAATTCATTCCACAAGTCCACCACTACCCTGAAACCAGAACTAGACAAAGACACTATGAAAGAAGAAAGTTACAGGCCAATATCTTTGATGAATAAGATGTAAAAGTCCCCAACAAAATATTAGCAAAATCAAATCCAATAATACATTAAAAAAAAAGTGGGGGGAGGATCATATGCCATGGACCAAGTTGGATTTTATTCTAAGGCCTGAACATCCATAAATCAATCAAGGTGATATATCACATCAGTAAAAGGATAAAATCACACCATCATCTCAGTAGACACTGTAAAAGAATTTGACAAAATTCAACACACACATTCATGATAAAGCTCTCATCAAAGCAGGTATAAACAGAACATATCCCACATAATAAAAGCTATTAAACACAGCCAACATCATACTCAGTAGTGAAAAGCTTAAAGCCTTTCCACTAAATTCAGGAAGAAAGATAGAATGCGTCCTCTCACCACTTCTACTTAACATAGTATTGGAAGCTCTAGTCACAGCAATTAAACAAGAAAAAGAAATAAAATTCATCCAAATTAGAAGGGAAGAGGTAAAACTGTTACAATTTTCAGGTGGCATGATACTCTACATAAGTTCAGTTCAGTTCAGTCGCTCAGTCATGTCCGACTCTGCAACCCCATGAATTGCAGCACGCCAGGCCTCCCTGTCCATCACCAGCTCCCGTGAATTCACCCAAACTCATGTCCGTCGAGTCAGTGATGCCATCCAGCCATCTCATCCTCTGTCATCCCCTTCTGCTCCTGCCCCCAATCCCTCCCAGCATCAGAGTCTTTTCCAATGAGTCAACTCTTTGCATGAGGTAGCCAAAGTATTGGAGTTTCAGCTTTAGCATCAGCCCTTCCAATGAATGCCCAGGACTGATCTCCTTTAGAATGGACTGGTTGGATCTCCTTGTAGTCCAAAGGACTCTCAAGAGTCTTCTCCAACACCACAGTTCAAAAGCATCAATTCTTTGGCACTCAGCTTTCTTCACAGTCCAACTCTCGCATCCTTACATGACCACTGGAAAGACCATAGCCTTGACTAGACGGACCTTTTTTGCCAAAGTAATGTCTCTGGTTTTGAATATGCTACTCTACATACAGAACCCTAAAATCTGTGCTCCAGAAATTACTGAAACTAACAAATGAATTCAGCAAAGTGATGGATACAAAATTAATATACAAAATATGTTGCATGTGTATGCACTAATAATGAAATATCAGAAAGGGAAAGTTAAAAAAAATCCCATTTAAAAATCACAAAGAATTACCTAGGAATAAACCTAGCCAAGGAAGTGAAAGATCTATACTCTGAAAAACTATAAAACATTAATAAAAGAAGTTAAAGATGATTCGAAGAAATGAAAAGGTATCCTGCATTCTCAGATGGAAGAATTAATACTGTTAAAATGGCCATATTATCAAAAGTAATCTGAAGATTTAATGCAATCCCTATCAAACTACCCAGCATATTTTTTGGAAAATTAGAACAAATAATCCTAAAATTCACATGGAAACACAAAAGATCTCAAATTGCCTAAGCAGTCTTGGAAAAAAAAAGAACAAATTTGCAGGTTAAACCCCCCAGAACTTAGACTATACTAAAAAAAAAAAAAAAAAGTTAAGCAAATAGTTCATATTAGCACAAAAACAGACACATAGATCAATGGAACAAAATAGAAAGCCCAGAGACAAACCTACACACTTTTGGTTAACTAATCTATTACAAAGGAAGCAAGAATATACACAATGGAGACAGTCTCTTCAACAAGTGCCGCTGGGAAAACTAGACTGCTGCTGCTGCTGCTAAGTCGCTTCAGTCGTGTCCAATTCTGTGCGACCCCATAGGTGGCAGCCCATCAGGCTCCCCGATCCTTGGGATTCTCCAGGCAAGAACACTGGAGTGGGTTGCCATTTCCTTCTCCAATGCATGAAAGTGAAAAGTGAAAGTGAAGTCACTCGGTCTTGTCCGACTCTTCGCAACCCCACGGACTGCAGCCTACCAGGCTCCTCTGTCCATGGGATTTTCCAGGCAAGAGTACTGGAGTGGGGTGCCATTGCCTTCTCTGGGGAAAACTAGACAGTCACATGCAAAACAATGAGATTAGAAAATTCCCTTATATATAAGGGATATATGATATACAAAAATAAACTCAAAATGGTTTAAGGACCTAAACATATGGCCTGAAACCATAAAACTCATAGAAGAAAACAGGCAGAACACTCTTGGACATAAAATTGCGGCAATGTTCTCTTGGATCAGTCTCCTACTGCTGCTAAGTCACGTCAGTCATGTCTGACTCTGTATGACCCCATAGATGGCAGCCCACCAGGCTCCCCTGTCCCTGGGATTCTCCAGGCAAGAACACTGGAGTGGGTTGCCATTTCCTTCTCCAGTGCAGAAAAGTGAAAAGTGAAAGTGAAGTTGCTCAGTCTCCTAAGGCAAAAGAAAAAAAAAAAATAAAAATAAACAAGTGAGATTTAATTAAATGTAAAAAGCTTTTTCACAGCAAAGGAGACCACTGAAAAAACAAAAAGTCAATCTGCCTACAAAATGAGGAAAAATATCTGCAAATGATGCAACTGACAGGTAATTAATATTCAAAATATGCAAACAACTTATACAACTCAATATTTTTAAAAAATCAGAAAATGGGTAGAAGACCTGAACAGACACTTCCACCCAAAAAACAGAGATGGCTAACAGGCATGTGAAAAAATGCTCAGCATTACTAGTTATTGAGCTTTCCAGGTGGTCCCAGTGGTAAAGAAACTGTTTACCAGTACAGGAGACCTAACAGACACAGGTTCAATCCCTGGGTGGGGAAGATCCCCTGGAGAAGGGCTTGACAACCCACTCCACTATCCTTGCCTGGAGAATCCCCATGGACAGAGGAGCCTGGCAAGCCACAGTTCATAGGATCACAAAGAGTCAAACATGACTGAAGTGACTTAGGATGCACGCATTAGTTATTAAAGAAATTAAAATCAAAACAATGAGATAATGCCTCATACTTATCAGAATGGCTATGATTTATATGCCTACAAATAAATTTTGGAGAGGATGTGGAGAAAAGGGAACGCTTGTACACTGTTGGTGGGAATGTAAATTGGTACACCCACTGTGGAAAACAATATAGAAATTCCTCAAAAACTTAAAAATAGAACTACCGTGTGATCCAGCAATCCCACTCCTGGGTGTATATCTGGAATAAAACAAAACCTCTAATTTGAAGAGATCTGCATGTGAATTCACGTTCAGTCACATCCCACTCTTGCGACGCTATGGACTGGAGCCTGCCAGGCTCCTCTGTCCATGGGATTTTCCAGGCAAGAATACTGGAGTAGGTTGCCATTTCCTCCTCCAGTGAATCCTCCCTACCAGGAGAACGAACCTGCATTGACTGCATCTCCTACACTGGCAGGTGAATTCTTTACCATTGAGCCACCTGGGAAGCCCTTGAAAAGATGCATACCAAATTCATAGCTGCACTATCTACAATAGCCAAGACTCAAAAGCAACCCAAGTGCCCATCAACAGACCAATAGATTAAGAAGATGTGGAGTGTGTAAACGCAAACAGACACAGACACACACACTGCAATACAACTCAGCCAAGGAAAAGAAAGAAGTACTGCCATTTGCAGCAATGTGAATGGACCTAGAGAATGTTATGCTTAGAGATGTCACTTATATGTGGAATCTATACAAATGAGTGTAAAAGAGAAAGACACAAAAATAGAAAACAAAATGTGTGGTTACCAAAGGGGAAAGGGAAGCAGGAAGGGCCAAATCTGTTGGAGGGCTGACAGATATAAACTACTGAATATAAACTACATTAACAAGAGTATACTGTAGCATAAGAAATTATATCCACTACTTTGCAATAACCCATAATGGAGCATAACCTGCAAAAGGACTGAACCACTATTTTGTATGCCTAAAACTAACATAAACCATACTTTAAAAATGGTAAATCAACCATACTTGCATTAAAAACTTGTGTGCTCAGTCACTCAGTTGTATTAGATCCTTTGCGACCCCATGGACCATAGCCCATCAGGCTCCTCTCTCTGGGGGGACTCCCCAAGCCAGAACACTGGAGTGGTTGCTATTTCCTTCTCCAGGGGATCTTCCTGACTCACGGACTGAACCCAAGTGTCTTACGTCTCCTGCATTGGCAGGCGGGCTTCGTTACCACTAGCTTCACCATAACAACAAAAGTGAAAAAGTTTTAAATGAGGTTCAGTTAAAGCAAACAGAAATCTAAATCATCAGAGGCAGTTCCCTGTGTCTTTCCATCCCCATCTAGGACATGTGTCTCTGACCCAGAATAGATGCGATCTGGGGAGTTCTTCACATTGAAGAACATGTTTAGATTATAAAACAAGTTCATTCTACACTTCAGAGTATTGAAAAGCCTTTGTAGTAACATTCTCCAGGAAGCCATGTCTTAGCCCTTGGGTTCTACTTAGATAGTTAATCCTTAGTGAGGGACATTCTGCTAAGAGCATTTCAGAGATAAAAATACATTAGTATATTTTTCAGAATTTCAACTGAAATTAGATCAAATCACCTGATGCTTTTCTCTTTCCTAAAGGGTCTCCCTCTCTGCACCCAAGCAGGACAGACAGCAGGTCAACTATTCTAATTCCCTTCCATTCAGTAAGTGAAATTTTTATAGAAGAGTAAAGAAAGTTTTTATTTCTATACCTAGGTGGATTTGATTTCAGTTTCATGTCATGTAACTAGCCCAATATTGACCATGATCTATCTGCTAGTTTAAATGCTATTTTGGCACTTTTTCCATGAGACAGCAATCTCCTGTACACTAGACTTCTTCATCATAAAATCCTAACTATTTCCAAAGACTTTGATTTGAGTTCATATTTTAGAAATCTTAGTAAGGTTCTCATTTGTGAAAGGAAGATTTAAACTGTCATAAAGATAGGAAGAGTATATCTAAGTACATAAAATTTTAGCAACAATTTTTTAACATTGAAACCACCCTGAAATATGTTTTATTAATGACAGAGAAGTCAGGCTAAACATAAACATTTTCAATGCAACATAGAAAGTATGTAGCTCCTATTGTCCACATATATGGGATGAATTTAATTTAATTTGAAACCATATGATTCTAAAAGTGATAGAGTTGATAAAAATAAGTCAGGGATGTTTGTAAGCAAGCAAATAAGTGTATGATCTAAGAAGCAAATGCTAAAATTAAAATTCAAAACAAAGTCTCATTAGTTAAAATGTACTAAAAGCATTGTATTTTTTCTTGCAATAGTTGGAATAGATGTTACTTCTTGCCTTGAAAAAGTTTGTTTGGTGTATAGCCAGTAGGAATTTGCTGTATGACTCAGGGAGCTCAAACTGGTGCTCTGTGACAACCTAGAAGTGTGGGATGGGGTGGGGGGTGGAAGGGAGGGCCACGAGGGAGGGGACATATGTCTGATTCATTTCGATGTATGGCAGAAAAAAACACAGTATTGAAAAGCAATTATCCTTCAATTAAAAATATTTTTAAAGTTTATTTGGTTTTTAGTGGTTTCCCTTGAATAGTAGTGGTTTCTACACTATGACATGATAAATAAATCTTTAGTACTGCCCACTTATTTTCTACATTTCAAAAGAATCTCTTGGTTCTGTACTTTTTTTTTAACAAATTTTGATTTTTATTGGTTCAAGTGAGTAATGATTAATGAATGCAATCATTTTTTTAGATTGAAACCCATTTGGAAACACAGTTGAATTTACTGTATCTTACCTAACAAGCTGGACTCTGAGATAAATTTATATCATGTAGGAATTTCTTCAAAATAATCTGAGCTGATGATATACTCCCAACAAGATCTGAATGAGCTGATAATTATTGAAACTTTAAGAGTTTCTAAGGTTTAAGAGTGCTTGAAGTTCATTATACTATTCCTCTACTTGACAATGTTACACTTGAAAATTTTTATGACATAAGTTTTTAAAAATTTTAAATGGATTATGAAATTCCTGTCAGGCTAACTCTCTTGATTTTTTAGTACCTTCTTTCCAGTCACTGTGAGAGATACCGTTACCATTTATTGCCAAGAATTTTATTTTTCAGTACTGACTTAACATGAAAAGTAACAAACATTTGGTGAGCTATTAATTTTATTATTTGTGATGATTTGGCTTTCCATCTCATCCCTCTCAGTCTCTCACTGCTGTTTAAAAAATAAATTCCCAGAACACTTCATGAGAGAGCTTCAGATATTTCAATTTTGTTACTATTTTGAAAGAAGAAAAGATACTTAAAAACTTGTTCAAGGTCACAAAGCAATTTGCTTCAAAAATCAGCCTAGGAAACCAAAACTTCATGGTCCTGGAAATGAGTGCTAACCATTGGAGAGTTCCTTAATTGAGACTAAACTAGAACTGTTGCTTTGATTGAGACTAAATTAGATTATAGACAGTCCTGTACTTTTCCATGCTATTCCCTGAGAGTCATTGGTAGTCATGCACTAATTCAAATGAGTCACCTCCAAATTTAAATCAAAAACGTGTTTGGCAATAACTACAGGCTTTATGGATTCATGTAGAAACTTTCTGGCAGTGCTCTCCATCAGTCACAGTGTCATGACTCATATCAGTCATCATGAGTAAGGGCTGTCAATGTCACCAACACAGACCCTGGATGAATAATCAGTGTCACACACCCAGGGTAAGTTGCAGTAGTTAATCAGATTGATGCTGTCATCCATGAAAATAGTGAAGGTCTTACAATTATATTTAGAGCACATAGGGAGTATTTCCTGTTCACATAGCTATAATCCTTCTCAAATGAATAAGCAATCAAATATTTTTGAGTCTATAGATTAAGCTTTGACTGAAACACAAATATTTCAGAATTAGTACCAAGGTTACTTCATTAAAATAGATTTCCCAAGGGAACAAAATGCCAGTGTACTGCCCTGGAGGAAATGTTGAGATATAAAATGTGTTTATATATCCCCATTTACCCTCCATTAGTGAACTATAGTACAGAATATTTTAATTTAAATTTCATAAAGGCTAATAAATATCATGAAATCATTTCAGACCTGGACCTTAAAAAGGGAAATAAGATGGTAACTTATTTCCAATTAAATGAAGTGTTAGTTATTATTGCCAGGTAACAAATTATCACAAACTTAGAGGCTTATAACAGCACCCATTTACTAACTTACTGTTTTGTAGGTCAGAAGTCTAGCACAGCCTGACTGGGCTCTCTCCTCAGAATATCAAGATATAAGCCAAGCTGAGTTCTTACGTGGGAAATCTGGGGAAAAGCCAGTTTATCCTTGGAGGAGGCAAAATTCCTCCTATTTGGAAGTCCTCCTATGGAAGACCTATTCCTTGCTTCCGATCAGCCAGGACCACTCTTAGCTCCTAGAGGTTGCCCACATTCCTTGCCATGCAGTCTTCATCTTCAATCAGAAACAGCAAGTCTGTTTCATATCTGATATCTCTCATTTCCTTTTCTGTGACCAGCCAGAGAATTATCTTTGCTTTAAAGAGTTTTTTTGATTAAAGTTGTCCCACCTGGATTATCTCTCAGTCTCAGGGTCAGCTGATTTGGGGCATTAACTGTATCTGCAAAATTCCTTCACAGCAGCACCTAGACTACTGTTCAACTGAATAATTGGGATAAGGTTTGTGTTTACCAGGGGTCAGATCTTAAAGGCCATCTAGAGTTCTGCCTATCACAAATGGTATCATATACAATAAAATTGTACTATATCTCCTATATCTAAGTATTTATTTTAAATTAGCCAAATAACAAAATCTTCAAATTTCCTATATACCTTGCATCTTAGTCCATGTGGACCATATGGATTGCTATAACAGAATATCATAGATTGGGCAGCTTATAAGAAGAAATTTATTTAACATAATTCTGGAGGCTGAGAAGTCCAAAATCAAGATAGACAGTGTAAGAACACACTTCCTGGTTCATAGATAGCCATCTTCTTACTGTGTCCTCACATGGTAGAACAAAAAGGAGTGCTATGGGATTTTTTTTTTAATAAAGGCACTGATCCTATTCATGAAGGCTCTACTCTCATAATCTAATCAATTCCCAAAGGCCCCAACTCAAATATCACATTGAGTGTTAGGGTTTAACAAATAAATTTTGGGAGGATGCAAATGTTCAGTCTATAGCACCTTGTTAGTACATGTACACCTTACAAGTCTGGGCATCAGGATTTTGATATGTTTTGTTTCTATTCTGGCTGTTTTTAAAACACTTCAGAAAATTATTTTTTTGGCTGCACTTGGTCTTTGTTGCTTTGAGAGGGCTTTCTCTAGTAGCAGTGAGCAGGTCTACTGTTCATTGCAGTGCATGGGCCCTTCTCATTGCTGGCGGCTTCTCTTGTTGCAGAAGCTCTAGGCATAAGGTCTTCAGTAGTTGCAAGTCACAGGCTTTAGAGCATAGACTCAGTCGTTGTGGTGCCTGTGTGGTGCGTGTTGTGTGTGCATGCTCCATGGCAGATGGAATCTTCCGGGATCATAAATCGAACCTATATCCCCTGCATTAGCAGACGGATTCTTATTCACTGCACCACCAGGGAAGTCCATTCTAGCTGTTTGTAAAATTGTTTATTTTCAGTTGGTCATAGATAACAGTTTTTACCCCTGTAATATAGACTGAAGCTTAGCAACGCACTATTTTGCCCATGTACTGATATATCTAGGCTAAAGCATGTACTCTTATTTGCCAGCCCAGTGACTTTCTAATCAGTTTTGCAGATTGTCAGTATGACTGTTTATGACAAATGGCACTTATATATAGATCCAGAAAAGAATATAATTTAACTACTAAATTTGTACACTGAATAATCTGTTGTTGTTGAGTGGCTAAGTTATGCCCAACTCCTGAGATCCCATGGACTGTAACACACCAGGCTCCTCTGTCCATGCAATTTTTCAGGCACGAATACTGGAATGCATTGCCATTTTCTCTCTCCAGGGGATCTTCCCCACCCAGGGATCGAACCCACATCTCCTATACTGGCAGGTGGATTCTTTACTGCTGAGCCACCAGGGAAACCCCACACTGAGTACTTTCTGTAGCTAAAAGCAATGGTAATGGTTCTCCATCTGTGTCCATATTAATCTTCTGGTTTTAGTAGGAATTTATAGTTTACCACTCAGATGGAATAAAAGTCCAGCACCTTCAGATTGGTCTATCAGGAAAAGCATTATCATTTTTCTCACTAATTCTGGCAAGGATTGATTTTTTTCTGAAAAAAATACCAGGTAAGTTCAAGGTCTATCATGATTCAAAAATCCTTTGCTTGTTTAGTAACTTGCCTAAACTAAATCTGTTAAATATGTCTCAGTTGTGGTATGTCACTGCTGATGTCTAAACTTGGGAAGATTTTCAAATTCTTGTTTTAATTTTTAAGGTTGGCTTGCTAGGGATTGGCCTTGTATCTGCATAAACTGTGACCAACCAGATATTGGTTGTAGGTTGTACTCAAACATTTTAATCCAAGAAATACTTTCAACCTCTGCCCAAGGGTCTGTGTGCAAGTTGGGGAGCAGATTAAAAGTTAAGCAGTTTTCAGGTGTGCTCCAGGTTTTCCTAACATCAGACTGTCTTGATTGTCAACTGTGGATGAACATATAAAAAGTCTGGATTCTGTTCAGTCTTTTATGAACATTTATGCAGACTTCCAGTTAGCCAGGGATCTGAGGAAAGTTATCAAGCCCTCCTCTATCTCGTTTCTTGGATACTCTCATTAAAAGTTTGTCTAGGTCACGGTAGCCTCTTGCTAAAACCAGAATGGTAACTTCAGTCTAGCCAAGCTGCTGGCCCAGTGACTTGCTATCAAGTTCACTGCTTTTACTGACAACACTGCTGAGTACAGGTTTTTCACCTTCCATTCCAAATCAAAAAAGACCCATCCAAAAGTAAAAGTTTCCGGTTTTCCTAGCCTGCTGCACCCTGGTACAATAACTGCATTATGCAACTGGGAAGCAAGGGGAATAGGCAAGAATGTCACTACTTCCTACTGAACTCTCCTGAAGTTCAGTCATTTTTCATGAATTAACACTTCTCACTGTTGCACACCTTTGGTAGATTTCCAGAGCCCTGAAATGGTTGTTTTTGATTAGTTGCTTCTTGAGGAAAGAATTTGCTGACCTCCTCATGTTGCCATAGCAAAATGTTCACTCTCAGGCCTGACTTTTTGATCTAAGGTCAAGGGCTATCTTATCTCCATATCAGTTTTAAGCAAAGTACTGACATGTTTATGGTTTGTCTTCATTAAATGAGATTCTGCAAGGAAGTAATTTTCAGTTTCATTACCCAGTTGAATGAGAACAACTCAGTGGCAAAAACAAGTACCAATTAACTAAATGAAAAGTTCAAGCTGTGAATTTATCTTCAGGGCAAACTCTAATAATTTGAAGGACAGCAATGGGAAGCAAAGTATACAAGTAACACAAAATAAACATTCTGGAAGTTGAACCTACCTATATTATTCATTATAAATTATGGATAGATGGATTGATTTTATAGATAATATGCACAATAAACAAGTTCATTTATAGTATGCAAACATATAATTTAGATTATAGCTTGAACTTAAGGTAAGTCATTGAATTGAAATAAATTAATCTCAAATAGGGCTTCCCTGGTGGCTCAGGTAAAAATCTGCCTGCAATGCAGGAGACCTGAGTTCAATCCCTTGATTGAAAAGATCTCCTGAGGAGGGCATGGCAACCCACTCCAGTATTCTTGCCTGGAGAATTCCATGGACAGAGGAGCCTGGCTGTCTATAGTCCATAGGGTTGCAGAGTCGGACACAACTGAGTGACTAAGCACAGCACAATCTTAAATACATATGGTAATTTTATCTATAAAATATTTATCAAGTTTAATTATATAACTTGAGAGGATAACATGTT
Organism: Ovis canadensis; assembly: GCF_042477335.2. Lineage (NCBI taxonomy): Eukaryota > Metazoa > Chordata > Mammalia > Artiodactyla > Bovidae > Ovis > Ovis canadensis. The sequence goes on from NC_091262.1 coordinate 52,696,485, forward strand.
TAAGAATAGTTTTCTTAAACATATCTGCCATGCATTTACCATAATAAAAATGCTGCCTGGTAAAAAGCAGACAAACTTACATAGTTGTCAAGAAAAACATTTTTAACTGAATATAATAATTCAATTAAAAAATTGAAAACAGTTAAAAGTTGGGGAGAAAATGCAATTTTTAAAGTGTATTACTAACAAAATATTGCTAAATATGTTGGAAATCACAGGAACTCTCTATATGCTAGTGGGAGAATAAATTACTACTGCCACTTTGGAGAACAATTCAGCATTACCTAATGAAGTTTTTCAAAGCACAATTATACAACCCAGTAATTCCATTTGTTCCAAAGAGACATATTCAAGGAAAGGTCAATTAAAATGTAGGCACTATATCAAAAGGTATGAAAACAAATAGATTTGCAACATATCAACAAGTTTAAAAAAGCAAATTAGGAAGACATCTAGAATGTTACCATGTATATAATTTTAAAATTATTCATGCATAAACATAAGTTAAGATTTAATATGAGAAAATGAAAGAACACATTCCAAATTCGAAACAGAGGTTGACTCTGGAGAGGAAATGAGGAGAATACAGTGCTGGGAAGGAGTAGAAAGGTGACTTCATATCACTCAGTAAAGATTATGAATTTGAAAAACAAAGGGAAATATTAATCTTGTTAATCTTTACTGATAATACAAAAGTGTGAGTTATATTTTTCTCTATACATTCCTAATTTGTAAAATATGTAACTGTCAACAAAAGAGGGGGGATAATATCAATACAAATGGGGCTATAAAACATAATTATTTAGTGTACCCATCCAAATTATCAACTAATAGTAGCAACTAATAGATTTCCAAAGTATTGCTGTTAGGAATATGGCTGAGTGATTGAATATTCAATAAATTCATTCAGAAAGAATGAGGAGATGGAGCCAAAGCAAAAACAACACCCAGTTGTGGATGTGACTGGTGATGGAAGTAAAGTCCAATGCTGTAAAGAGCAATATTGCATAGGAACCTAGAATGTTAGGTCCATGAATCAAAGCAAATTGGAAATGGTCAAACAGGAGATGGCAAGGGTGAATGTAGACATTTTAGGAATCAGCTAACTAAAATGAGGTGGAATGGGTGAATTTAACTCAAATGACCACTATATGTACTACTGTGGGCAAGAATCCCTTAAAAGAAATGGAGTAGCCATCAAGTCAACAAGAGAGTCCAAAATGCAGTACTCAGATGCAATCTCAAAAATGAAAGAATGATCTCTGTTCATTTCCAAGGCAAACCATTCAATACCACAGTAATCCGAGTCTATCCCCAACCAGTAACACTGAAGAAGCTGAAGTTGAATGGTTCTATGAAGACCTACAAGACCTTTTAGAACTAACACCCAAAAAAGATGTCCTTTTCATTATAGAGGACTGGAATGCAAAAGTAGAAAGTCAAGAAATATCTGGAGTAACAGGCAAATTTGGCCTTAGAGTACAGAATGAAGCAAGACAAAGGCTAATAGAGTTTTGCCAAGAGAATGCACTGGTTATAGCAAACACCCTCTTCCAAAAACACAAGAGAAGATCCTACACATGGACATCACCAGATGGTCAATACTGAAATCAGACTGATTATATTCTTTGCAGCCAAAGATGAAGAAGCTCTATATAGTCAGCAAAAACAAGACCAGGAGCTGACTGTGGCTCAGATCATGAACTCCTTATTGCCAAATTCAGACTTAAGTTGAAGAAAGTAGGGAAGACCACTAGACCATTCAGGTATGACCTAAATCAAATCCCTTATGACTATACAGTGGAAGTGACAATTAGATTCACAGAGTGCCTGAAGAACTATGAACAGAAGTTCTTGACATTGTACATGAGGCAGTGATCAAGATCATCCCCAAGAAAAAGAAATACAAAAATGCTAAATGGTTGTCTAAGGAGACCTTACAGCTATGAAAAGAAGAGAAACGAAAGGCAAAGGAGAAAAGGAAAGATATACCCTTATGAATGCAGCATTCCAAACAATAGCAAGGAGAGACAAGAAAGCCTTCCTCAGTGATCAGTGCAATACAGTATTGTAAAGTAAAGTAAAGTAAAAATTAAAATTAAAAAAAAAAGAAATAGAGGAAAACAATAGAATGGGAAAGACTAGCGATCTCTTCTAGAATATTAGAGATACCAAGAGAACATTTCATGCAAAGATGGGCACAATAAAGGACAGAAATGGTATGAACCTAACAGATGCAGAAGACACTAAGAAGAGGTGGCAAGTATACACAAAACTATACAAAAAAAGATCTTCATGACCCAGATAATCATGATGGTGTGATCATTCACCTAGAGCCAGACATCCTGGAATGCAAAGTTAAGTGGGCTTTAGGAAGCATCACTACAAACAAAGCTAGTGGAGGTGATGGAATTCCAGTTGAGCTATTTCAAATCCTAAAAGATTACACTGTGAAAGTGCTGCACTCAATATGCCAGTAAATTTGGAAAACTCACCATTGGCCACAGGACTGGAAAAGGTCAGTTTTCATTCCAATCCCAAAGAAAGGCAATGCCAAAGAAGGCTCAAACTACCATACAATTGCACTTATCTCACATGCTAACAAAGTAATGCTCAAAATTCTCCAAGCCAGGCTTCAACAGTATGTGAACTGAGAACTTCCAGATGTTCAAGCTGGATTTAGAAAAGGCAGAAGAACCAGAGATCAAATTGCCAACATTTGTTAGATCATGGAAAAACCAAGAGAGTTCCAGAAAAACATCTACTTCTGCTTTATTGACTATGCCAAAGCCTTTGACTGTGTGGATCACAACAAACTGTGGAAAATTCTATAAGAGATGGGACTACCAGACCACCTTACCTGCCTCCTGAGAAGTCTATGCAGGTCAAGAAGCAACAGTTTGAACTGAACATGGAACAACAGACTGGTTCCAAATAGGAAAAGGAGTATGTTGAGGCTGTATGTTGTCACCCTGCTTATTTAACTTATATGCAGATTACATCATGAGAAATGCTGAGCTGGATGAAGCACAAGCTGGAATCAAGATTGCCAGGAGAAATATCAATAACCTCAGATATGCAGATGCCACCACCCTTTTGGCAGAAAGCAAACAAGAACTAAAGAGCCTCTTGATGATAGTGTAAGAGAAGAGTGAAAAAGTTGGCATAAAACCCAACATTCAGAAAACTAAGATCAAGGCATCCAGTCCCGTCACTTCATGGCAAATAGATGGGGAAACAGTGACAGACTTTACTTTGGGCTCCAAAATCACTGCAGATGGTGACTGAAGCCATGAAATTAAAAGACAGTTTAATGCTCCTTAGAAGAAAAGATATGACCAGCCTAGACAGCATATTGAAAAGCAGAGACATTACTTTGCCAACAAAGGTCCGTCTAGTCCAAGCTATGGTTTTTCCAGTAGTCATGTATGGATATGAGAGTTGGACTATAAAGAAAGCTGGGGGCTGAAGAATTGATGCTTTTGAACTGTGGTGTTGGAGAAGACTCTTGAGAGTCCCTTGGACAGCAAGGAGATCCACCCTTGCTGTCCACCCTAGGAAATCAGTCCTTCCTAAAGGAAATCAGTCCTGAATATTCATTGGAATGATTGATGCTGAAGCTGAAACTCCAATACTTTGGCCATCTGATGTGAAGAGCTGACTCATTTGAAAAGACCTTGATGCTAGGAAAGATTGCAGGTGAGAGGAGAAGGGAACGACAGAGGATGAGATGGTTGGATGGCAGCAGCAACTCAATGGACATGAGTTTGAGTAAACTCTGGAAGTCGGTGATGGACAAGGAGGCCTGGAGTCCTGCAGTCCATGGTGTCACAAGGAGTTGGATACAACTGAGACTGTATTGAACTGAACTGATATGATACAAGGCACTTTCACAGAAAACCAGTTAAAACTTGACATTTTTTTATCTTTTAAAAATATAAGCCTTTACAAGAGTCTATATGAGTTATGGATTTCTTATTCCTCTAAATATATCAAAGTGAAATATCACACTAGAGCTAGCATCTTTTTTGGCTGATAATTTGCCTCTAGAGCTCACAACTCATGAAAGCCTGACACCTTACGCTAATTCCTATTCCATAGCAGTATTATAATCCAGAAAAAAAAATTTTTTTGTTCAAAGAGTTAAAAGGGCAATTTAAACATTTTCTTCAGATTAAATAATAGCTGTTTGGTTATAAAGCCTGATTTTTTTAACCTGATCTAGGAGTCAGGATACTACTAGTCATGACACCACTCTAATGTCAGAAAGCAAAGAGTTCCAAAAGTAACTCTTGATGGGGGTGAAAGAGGAGAGAGAAAAAGCTGGCTTGAAACTCAACATACAAAAAACTAAGACCATGGTAACCAGTCCCATCACTTCATGTCAAAACAGAAGGGGAAAAAGTGGAAAGAGTAGCAGATTTTTTCCCCCTTGGGCTCCAAAATCAATGTGGATGGTGACTGCAGGCATGAAATTAAAAGAAGCTTGCTCCTTGGAAGGAAAGCTATGACAAACCTAGACAGTGTATTAAAAAGCAGAGACATAACTTTGTGGGCAAAGGGCTACCTAGTCAAAGCTATGGTTTTCCCAATAGTCATGTACAGATGTGAGAGTTGGACCATAAGGAAGGCTGAGTACCAAAGAATTGATACATTCGAAATGGAATGCTGAAGAAAATTCTTGAGAGTCTCTTGGAGTTCCAGGAAATCAAACCAGTCAGTCCTAAAGGAAATCAACCCTCAATATTCATTGGAAGGACTGAATCTGAAGCTCCAATGCTTTGGCCACCTGATATGCAGAGGCAATTCATTGGAACAGGTCTTGATGCTGGGAAAGATTGAAGGCAAAAGGAGAAGAGGGCAGCAGAGGATGAGATAGTTACACAGCATTACTGATTCAATGGACATGAATTTGAGCAAACCCTGGGAGCTACTGAAGGACAGGGTAGCCTGGTGTGCTGCAGTCTATGGGGTCTCAAAGAGCTGGACACGACTTAGCAACTGAACAGCAAGGAGTCAGGACACCTATGTCATTGCTCTGAATTTCTATTTTGGAAACTTGAGCAAGTTGGGGCCTTATCAGTAGAAGGAGAGCAGAGGGGTGGACAGGTAATTTTAATTCCCTTCCATAAATAAACATAAGCACTGTTCCCTGGGCTAGTCACTTACCATGGCTGTGCCTCAATGTCCTTATCTTTAAAATACTAAATAACCTACCCAGAGGGATTAGTAAAAATTAAGAGAGATAAATATATATAAAGTGCTTGGAACAGTTTGGCAGGTTACAAATATTCAGTAAGTGTTAATTATGATTATCATCATCACTATTTTCAATATCACCTGTAAGACTTAACTCAAAAGTCTAGTTTTATTAAAAACTATTTGAAACGTTTTATTTATTGCATTTTTCAACAAATGCATCCAACTGCTTTAAACTTTACATTTTTATTTTGATCAATAATACACATTCAACAAATAAAATAAGATAGCAATTTTTTAATTATATAATTTCTTCCTCTGTAGAAAATAAAACAGAACATAAATATTTAAATACATTGAGTGTGAATTAGAGTGTTTTATTATTATATTTCTAATAAGCATCTAAGCTTACAGGCTTCCCTGGTGGCTCAGATGGTAAAGAATCTGCCTGCAATGCATGAGACCCAGGTTTGATCCCTGGGTCAGAAAGATGCCCTAGAAGATCTAGGATGCCTAAAGGAAATGGCAACCCATTCCCAGTATTCTTGCCTGGGAAAGCCCATGGACTAAAGAGCCTAGCAGGCTACAGTCCATAGGGTCTCAAAAAAGTCAGATATGACCAAGAGACTAAACAATAAAACAACAATCTAAGGTTATAAGTAAACACACAATAAAAGTTATGACATCCTTAAGTAGTTAGTTTTGTGTTCCTTACCCACTTGCCCCACTTCCATTATCATAACTCTCCTCATGTTATTTCCTATAAAGAAACAAATAATACTATGGAGAACAGTATGGAGATTCCTTAAAAAACTGGAAATAGAACTGCCATATGACCCAGCAAACACACTTCTCAGCATACACACTGAGGAAACCAGAATTGAAAGAGACACGTGTACCCCAGTGTTCATCACAGCACTGTTCATAATAGCCAGGACATGGAAGCAACCTAGATGTCCATCAGCAGACGAATGGATAAGAAAGCTGTGGTACATATACACGATGGAATATTACTCAGCCATTAAAAAGAATACATTTGAATCAGTTCTAATGAGGTGGATTAAACTGGAGCCTATTACACAGAGTGAAGTAAGCCAGAAATAAAAACACCAATACAGTATACTAACGCATATATATGGAATGTAGAAAGAAGGTAACCATAACCCTATATGCGAGACAGCAAAAGAGACACAGATGTATTGAACAGTCTTTTGGACTCTGTGGGAGAGGATGAGGATGGGATGATTTGAGAGAATAGCATTGAAACATGTAAATATCATATGTCAAATGAATTGCCAGTCCAGGTTTGATGCATGATACAGGGTACTTGGGGCTGGTGCACTGGGATGACTCAGGGGGATGGGATGGGGAGGGAAGTGGGAGGGGAGTTCAGGATGGGGAACACATGTACACTCATGGCAGATTCAAGTCTATGGATGGCAAAATCAATATAATATTATAAAGTAAAATAAACAAATAAAAAGAAAACTCCCCAAAGTAAATAAATAAAAGTTAAAAAAAAAAAAACCATACTGTATTGGTGTTTTTCTTTCTGGCTTACTCCACTCTGTATAAACACCAATACAGTATACTAACACATATATATGGAATTTAGAAAGATGGCAATGATGACCCTGTATGCAAGACAGCAGAAGAGACACAGATGTGTAGAGCGGACTTTTGGACTCAGAGGGAGAGGGTGGGATGATTTGGGAGAATGGCATTGAAACATGTATACTATCACGTAAGAAACGAATCGCCAGTCTATGTCCGATGCAAGATACAGCATGCTTGGGGCTGGTGCATGGGGCTGACCCAGAGAGATGTTATGGGGAGGGAGGTGGGAGGGGGGTTCATGTTTGGGAATGCATGTACACCCGTGGTGGATTCATGTCAATGTATGGCAAAACCAATACAGTATTGTAAAGTAAAATAAAGTAAAAATAAAAATTTTAAAATAAACAAATAAATAAAATAAAAAAGAAACAAATAATAGCTAAATAAAGGGATGATATTCTTGAAAGAACATTCAATATGACCAAGTACAAGGGCCAGATTCTTTCAACACGATTAACGAAGGACTATAATCCATCTCCATATTGTACAGTGCATGCTGATAATAATCTGTATCAAGAGTTTTATTTTATTTAGGCTCATTTGTTTGCATGACAGAGGCATTTACTACACATTGTTTATTCACATGCTCACCCACATTTCAGTGCCCACCTTGTACTTTGGTGGTGGCACTGCACTGGTTCTGGCCAACAGACTATGCATCTAAGTAATGTGTGCTCATCCTAGACTGAAGCATTGAAAAGCCGATATATAAACCTTTTGCTCTCCCTTCACCTGCTGCAATAGTGGAATCTACTTATTGAGAAGGCAAGGCCACAAGATTTAAACAGCCTAGATTTCTAAGTCTGCCCTTAGAAGGGAGCCATCCCACATAAAGGCAGACTAGGTGAAAGAGAAATTTTTATGTCTTAAGCCACAAAGTTTCAGTTTTGTGTTTTTAAGCATAGTCTCAATGTATAAACTTAAGATAGCACAAAAAGAGATTCATAGTAAAGACATATACAGATTGAAATTATAAAGGGAAAGTGGTCCCTCTTGGAAGATATCAAAATAATTTCATAAATGGTCTAGAAGGGCTGCTTATGGGGACAACAATGAACAAAAATGTTGAGAGTCACTGGTTTAGACCAGAGATTCTCTTCTGGGGTCAGTGCCATTGTTTTGGGGTGTATTTGAAAATGTATGGGAGTGTTTTTGTGCCACACTGACAGGGTCATGTCCCTGGTGTTTAAATGACAGGCTAAGACAGTGAAGCATCCTGTAATGTGTGAGATATCCCCTACATGAGAAGAGCCAAGAGTTGTCTCAGAAAATTCAAGAAAACATTGCTGTGAGTCAGACATCATACCTTTATGCCTTCTTTGCCCTCGTAAATACGGTTATATATTTTGCAACAGATAATGTAACTCAGAAAGGGCTACTGCTCATCAGAACAAGAGACTCTAGTGTGAAGGGCATCCTCAGTTGTGTCCACAATGTATGGAAAGGTGCTGCAATGGAATGTTCAACTTATGTTCCCAGTGACTCCTGAGTTTAATCCAGCTCAAAAAAATATTTATTGATCATCTACCCTGTAGCATACACTAAAGCAGCTTCATATGACAGCAATGTGGGCATAAGTAGTTGTGCAGATAGAAATTTTGGCTTCTATCCATGCCTCAGCACAGTCCCAGAATGAGCTCTGATAATGATAGTAATGATAATAATAATAATATCTACGTACCATTTGCCAGACCCTGTGCTAAGGGTAACCCTCATAACTAATAAGACAGATACTGTGATTATGATCTCCCTTAAAACCAAAGGGGTTTTTTTCTTAATATAATTTATTTTTTTCCACCCCAGGTATCAATATAAAATACATAGATTTCCCCCTTGCATAAATGTAACCAAGCAGGACCCTATGGGCTTTCCCAGGACAGAACTTCCCTGCATATCCTGTGCTTTAGCTTCTCACTAAAGTACCTAGATAATAGTATTTGATGCCAGTTTTCCTGGGCAGTTTTTCAGGTACGCAGACGCCCCACCAAATGGAATACGCTAACTACTTGGTGACCATGAGCACAGAGCCCCAAGCCTCCTGGAGTCTAAGAAGGAATAAAGTTAACCCCTGTGACCTCACCCTGTTCCCTCATCATCAGCCAGTCAGAATTGTGCAAAATCTGACCACTTACTCTGTGATCCCTCCCCTCCCCTGGCTGTCAAAAATGCTTAGCCAACACCTTCGGGAAGCTCAAGATTTTTTAGAGCATAACCAACCTCATCTTGAAGAAGGCAATGGCACCCCACTCCAGTACTCTTGCCTGGAAAATCCCATGGACAGAGGGACCTGGTAGGCTGCAGTCCATGGGGTCGCTAGGAGCTGGACACGACTGAAGCGACTTAGCAGCTTAGCAGCAACCTCATCTACTTGCATGGCCTTACAATGACCCTTACTCTGCTCCAAACCCCAATGTTTCCATTTGTTTTGCCTCACTGTATGTCTGCATTCGAACATGTGTTAACACAAGTAAAGAAGCTGCAACTTAAAGAGGTGAACTAAATTTCTCAATGTGACTCAATATATTATTAACAAACCTGGGATGTGACATTTTGGGGCTCCAAAATCACTGCAGATGGTGACTGCAGTCATGAAATTAAAATACAGTTGCTCCTTAGAAAAAAAGGTATGACCAAACTAGACAGCATATTAAAAAGCAGAGATATTACTTTGCCAACAAAGGTCCATCTAGTCAAGGCTATGGTTTTTCCAGTAGTCATGTGTGAATGTGAGAGTTGGACTATAAAGAAAGCTGAGCGCCAAAGAACTGATGCTTTTGAACTGTGGTGTTGGAGAAGACTCTTGAGAGTCCCTTGGACAGCAAGGAGATATATCCAGTCCATCCTAAAGGAAATCAGCCCTGAATATTCTTTGGAAGGACTGATGCTGAAGCTGAAACTCCAATACTTTGGCCATCTGATGTAAAGACCTGACTCATTTGCAAAGACCCTGATGCTGGGAAAGATTGAAGGCGGGAAGAGAAGGGGACGACAGAGGATGAGATGGTTGGATGGCAGCAGTGACTCAATGGACTCGGAGTTGGTGATGGGCAGGGAGGCCTGGCGTGCTGCATGGGGTCGCAAAGAGTCGGACACAACTGAGCAACTGAACTGAACTGAACTGGGATGTGAATCCAGGCAGTCTGAATCTACAGATAAGATCTTATCTGCCACTGTATGTTATCTCCCAATTCACTTACAATTTCTGGTACTGTTTCTTCATCTAAAAAAAATGGGAATAGAAAATCTCCTTTCTGCTATCATGAGAATGAAAGGTGTTGTCATTTTAATGACAGAAATAAGCTATAGAAATCATCTAATAGACAGTCACTAACTTATCTCCATTATAATCTGGTATTATTCTCTTTATCACTGGTTCCACCACTCCTTGAAATTTCATATATTTGATGCTTTAAGCTACACAGTTTAAAATTCACTCATATCTTGTCTTATCTTACTGGCTGTTTCCTACACATTACAGCCTTCTTTTCCTACATGGTTAACTAACATTTATGGATAAAAACAGTTACTCGTATAGCACATATCTCACTTAATTTAGCAATTCTCAGTTGAACATACCTTCAATTCACTTCTCTGTGGTTTTCTGATTGGTTGGTAAGATCCCTCTGAGTTCTCCTTGATTTGCTGACTCACCTTCCACTAGCAACAAGCTATCACACTCAATCTTTCCATTTCAATGGCTGTCTTAAGGTCTAAAGTTGTGGAGCAGAAAGGACAGCAAACCCACCAATGAACATGATTCCTGACCTCCCAGGATCTCAACTCGGCATAGCTGTTGGGCCAGAGCTCATTTCCTCTTTTCAGGAATAAGCCCAGAACAGCAACCTCCAGTACCCAGGACCCAAAGGTCTCCACCCCAGGATTCCCCTGCCAGCCCTGGTAAATCTCACGATATCCTACGAGATCAGGCTTCCTCTGGGAAGAGAGGTTGCAGCTGCAACAACTCAGGCAGTTTGCTGAGCTGCCTCTGGCCTTCAGGGCATCCCAGCCCATTCTCTTGTTCTCCATCAGGACCCACACATCCTACCCACAGACACCTGAAATCACAGAGCACACCTTATGGACTCCACCTGTACCTTGTTAGCTTCCCTTAAAAACCCACACGCCACAAACTGGACCATGCCCCTTCCAGGCCAATGGATATTCTCCATGGTGTTCAAAACAAAACATAAACATTCATACCAAAAGCAGTTTTGGTAATAAAGGTACATTTGATTTCTATATTCCCAACTCTACTTCTGCCAACAGTTTCCAAACTCTAGATGATGCAAAAAAGGAAGTTAAGTATTAAATCTCTGACCATTTTCCCCCAAAATCCACATCTAACTAGAAAAATTTTTCTTTCTACACTTTTGGCTCAAAATATCTATTTTAAATGTTCATATTTCTACTTTAGTAGCTGCTATATAATAAATGTAATGAGTCTCTCTTATGTTTATTTAGAAATCTGGTTTCTCACTAAACTAAGAAATAACTTAGGTAAAAGCATCTTCTATAGTTTCTGATACACAACTTGTGCTTTGGTTTCTGTTTTTTTCCTTTTTTGTCCCTGCCACAGGGCTTGTGGGATTTTAGCACCCAGCAAAGGATGGAATGCGTGCCCTCCACAGTGAAAGCACAGACTCCTAACCAATGGACCACCAGGGAATTCCCACAATAGGTGTTTGTTATTGTTCAGTCATGAAGTCCTGTCCAACTCTTTGCATCTCCATGGACTAGCACACGAGGCTTCCCTGTCCTTCACCATCTCCCAGAGTTTGCTCAAACTCATGTCCATTGAGTTGGTATGCCACCCAATCATCTCATCCTCTGTTGCTCTCTTCTCTGCCTGCCCTCAATCCTTCCCAGCATCAGGGTCTTTTCCAGTTAGCTGGCTCTTTGCGTCCACTGGCCAAAGTATTGGAGCTTCAGCTTCAACATCAGTCCCTCTAATGAATATTCAGGGTTGATTTCCTTTAGGATTGACTGGTTTGATCCCTTTGCAGTCCAAGGGACTCTTAAGAGTCTTCTCCAGCACCACAGTTCAAAAGTATGAATTCTTCGATGCTCAGCCTTCTTTATGGTCCAACTTTCTTATCCATACATGACTACTTGAAAAACCATAGTTTTGACTATATAGACTTTTGTCAGCAAAGCTATGTCTATACTTCTGAGTATGTTAAGCTTGTCATAGCTTTTCTTCCAAGGAGCAAGCATCTTTTAATTTCATGACTGCAGTCACTGTCTGCAGTGATTTTGGACCCCAAGGAAATAAAATCTGTCATTGTTTTCTACTTTTCCCTCATCTATTTGCCATGAAGTAATGGGACCAACGCCAGATCTTAGTTTTTTGAATGTTCAGCTTTTTCACTTTTCTCTTTCACCCTCATCAAGACTCTCTTTAGTTCCTCACTTTCTTCATTAGAGCGGTATCATCTGAATATCTGATGTTGTTGATATTTCTCACAGAATTTTTTTTTTCTAAGTCTTCAGTCTCCCAGCAATCTTGATTCCAACTTGTGAGTTACCAAGCCTGGCATTTTGCATGATGTACTCTGCATTGAAGTCAAATAAGCAGGATAACAATATGCAGCCTTGATGTATTCCTTTCCCAATTTTGAACCAGTCAGTTGTTTCATGCAAGGTTCTAACTTTTGCTTCTTGTCCTGCATACAGGTTTCTCAGGAGGTAGGTAAAGGAGTCTGGTATTCTCATATCTTTAGGACTTTTCCACAGTTTGTTGTGATCCACACAGTCAAAGGCTTTAGCATAGTCAATGAAGCAGTAACAGATGCTTTTTTGGAATTCCCTTGCCATTTCTATGATCCAGCAATTGTTGGCAATTTGATCGCTAAATCCAGCCTATACATCTGGAAGTTTCCAGTTCGTGTACTGTTGAAGCCTAGCTTGAAGGATTTTGAGCATTACCTTGCTATCATGTGAAATGAGTAAAATTGCATGGTAGTTTGAACATGGTTTGGCATTGTTTTTCTTTGGGATTGGAATGAAAACTGACCTTTTCCAGTCCTGTGGCCACTTCTGAGTTTTTCAAGTTTGCTGGTATATTAAGTGCAGCATGTTCGCAGCATCATCTTTTAGGATTTGAAATAGCTCAGCTGAAATTCCATCACCTCCACTAGCTTTGTTCATAGTAATGCTTCCTAGCTCCTATTTAACCTCACATCCCTGGAAGTCTAACTTTAGGTGAGTGATCACACCATTGTGGTTATTGGGGTCATTAAGACCTTTTTCATAGAGTTCTTCTGGGTATTCTTGCCACCTCTTCTTAGTCTCTTCTTCTGTTAAGTCCTTGCTGTTTCTGTCCTTTATTGAGCCCATCTTTGCATGAAATGTTTCCTCAGTATCTCTAATTTTCTTGAGATTTCTAGTCTTTCCCATTCTATCATTTTCTTATAATTCTTTGTACTGATCACTTAGGAAAGCTTTCTTTCCTTGCTATTCTCTGGAACTCTGCATTCCGTTCAGCCTATCTTTCCCTTTCTCCTTTGTCTTTCTCTTCTCTCGTTTTCTCAGCTATTTGTAAGGCTTCCTCAGATAACCAATTTGCCTTCTTGCATTTCTTTTTCTTGGGGATGGCTTTGGCCCAGCCTCTTCATTCTTTCTGGAGCTATTTCTCTGCTCTTCCACAGTAGCATACTGGACACCTACAAACCTTCAAACACTCGCTGGCAGGTCTGACTCAGCCTCTTTTGGGCTCACTCTTATTTCCCCTGGGTCCTGGTACCCATAAGGTTTCGTTTATGCCCTCCAAGAGTCTCTGTTTCCCCTAGTCCTGCGGAAGTTCTGTAGTCAAACCCTGTTGTCCTGAGGATTCCAGTCCCTTTGCCAGATCCCCAGGTTGGGAAGTCTGACGTGGGGCCTAGAACCTTCATAACAGTGGAAGAATTTCTTTGGTATTATCATTCTCCAGTTCATGGATCACCAAGCTGGCAGGTATGGGATTTGATTTTATCATGATTGCACCCCTCCTATCATCCCGTTGCGGCTTCTCCTCTGTCTTTGGACATGGATTATCTTTTTTGATGGGTTCCAACATCCTTCTGTCAGTGGTTGCTCAACAGCTAGTTGCCATCTTGGTGTTCTCACAGGAGAAGATAAGCACAGGCCCTTCTACTCCATCAAGATTTTTTGAGACAATAGGTGTTCAGACACTAGAGCTAATAATATGCTGGTGTCACCTGACTGAGAAAGACTGATGAGCAACTGCTTATATACTCTGCCATCTAAGATTTAAACTAAACGTATACTAACTCTATATATCTTGTCATCAGAGTTGTTTTTCTAAGTCTGCTTAGTAAGATGAACAGTTTTCCCTCCGTATTAAAAAATTGTACTAAGCTCCAAAGATTCTTAAGCTTGAGATTCTGAAATTTTGTTATAGGAAACATTTTTAAGAATGTCCTATTCTAATAGAATATATTATATAAGGTTTTTTTTTGGTAGAAAAAAAATGATTTCAAAATCAGTTATTTTCCCTCACACTTATTTCAAGGTCCGCAGACAAACACTTGAAGTGCAATAAGTGACCCATTTTCACAAACTAGCAGCCACTGCCACACAGTTTTCATTCACAGATATATAGATATTGTGAACAAGTAGTGTTCTTTGAGTGAGGCTTCCCAGGTGGCTCAGCGGCAAAGAATCCATCCGCCAAGCAGGAAATTTGAGTTGGATCCCTGAGTTGGGAAGATCCCCTGGAGAAGGAAATGGCAACCACTCCAGTATTCCTGCAGTCCATGGGGTCGCAAAGAGTAGGCCACAACATCCTGACTAAATAACAACAGCAATGTTCTTTGAATACACTGGGTTGGTCACATCAAGATTTTTGTGGCGCATTGCTAAACAAAAGAAAAGACAGGAGGAAGCTGGCAATTTTGTAAAGAAAATCATCTATCCCTAGATAATGGAGGATAGATGATAAATCCTATTTCCCTGCACAAATTTATGTACAGTAGCTCAGACTTAAGTGAAGATATCTATTCTCTAATATCAGACTTTCCTCTTAGATTCCCAGATAAAAATTTAAAGATTCCAAAATTGAATTCAAGAAATACTCTTTCTCATATATCCCTCTTTCATATTTACATATGGATTGATAATTAGCAGCATTAAGGTATTATTCAGAAGTAACTTGGAAAAAAGAAAGGAAACAAAACAAATTAGTAGATTATATAACTATGGGTTTTTTTATTTGTTGTTTTTCTTACCAAACTAAGAAAGGATCTGTAGGTGTTTTAATGTTTCCTACAGAGTAGGAAAAACACTAAAATTAAAAAACAAGTATGTGGTAGGGTCAGCAATTAATTATTCTATCCTAAAATAGCTACTCAACAATTATCCCTTATAACAGTTTTCTGATATAAGTCCTAGTGATGAATTGTTTCAGAATACAATAAATGTACAAGAACAAGTAAAGCTGTTCTTTAGAGTTCCAGGTGGGTGTGTATTGTGATTTTTCTGTTACCTTCCATTTTTACTCAGATAAAAATTTTCCAAAGAAAATCACATTGATTTTATTTTTTAATTTGCAAGTTTAATATATTTTGATAAGAGGAAAGAGAGAGAAAATTATATCCCCAAAACACACCATTTTAATTTACTAAGAGGCTTTATATTACGATAAAAGTGGTACTTCATAACTTTGCAAATACATTATAAGCTAATCAAATGACAAAGATCATTTTTTTCACCAATTTTGGTAATTATATATGATCATTTTAATAATACAATGTCACAAATATTTTGGGAATTCCAATTTCAAGTCCTCAGGAGAAAAGCATTTCTTACATGACTTAAAAAACTTTTCTGTAATCTTTATTCCTACTGGTCCCTTTTCAAAAATATATAACATTAAAAGAGTTTTGGCTCCAACAGACACCAAAGTTTTCTGCCAAGATCAATTCTACAATCTGAAAGTGACAATTTCCTCCTTACACAAAGAAGGTAATGCAAAAATCACAATTTATCTAATTAACATCCTACTCCAGTTGGCTCTCGATACTGCTGTTATTAATTAACACTTGACTACAAATCATCAACTCCTACACCTCTGCAGGCACTAGTTATTCCAAGCCAGGTCCTGATCCTACTGCTCTTTTGAGGACCCTCCTCTACTGTGGCTGCCCGCCCCCCACCCAACCACCACCACTTCTAATACTGAGAGTTAACCACTAGAATCACAGTTTCTCCCATCTCCCAAAGAGAAGACATTTCCTCTTAAGTAGAATCGTTATTTCAATACAGAAAGAGATATTACAACCTTTTACTTTGACACCAATAATAATATCATTGTCCTTTCAATTATATTTCACTCAGCTAGTGGTTTCATCATACCAACCAGGTACTAGACAAGAAACAATTTGCGTGTCACTATTTCATCAAGCGCTCTGCTTTTCTCAACAATACCAATGCCCGAAAGAAATCTTATGCCTTTCAAGATGTCTCTTGCGAAATGAAAAAGGAGCAAGTCACCATCATTTATTGCCTTCATGTTCCAGAAACTACAAATCAGACTTTCTCCAAAGCAAACCATCTTGTTACTTTTTTCCAGAAATTAAAACCCCATGCAATTAGTTGGCCTGCCATAGTTATAGATAAGTCATAGCTATGCTTGCATTAACCTATAGTTCAGACAGTAAAGAATTCGCCTGCAGTGCAGGAGACCTGGGTTCGATCCCTGGGTTGAGAAGAACCCCTAGAGGAGGGCATAGTAACCCACTCCAATATTCTTGCCTGAAGAATCCTCATGGACAGTGGAGCCTGGCAGGCTACAGTCCATGGGGTCTCAAAGAGTCAGACACGACTGACTGACTAAGCACATAGCAACTATTCAAAATTCAAACTTAAGATATTTATGAATTATCCCAAATTTGGTATACTTCTCAAAGTTACTATAATTTTCCAATTAGAGAAGCTTTGTATAGCTGTTCTGAGCTCATTATTGTGTACCTTATGATTTTTATGATGTTGGAGTGATGTAGCACATTTAAAGAAACGTGTTAAAAATGCTATGACAGTAGATTATCTATTACAAGAAAAAAACTATAAGAAACACAAACACATAGAGGTTAAACAACACACTTCTGAATAACCAACAGCTTACTGAAGAAATCAAAAAATTTCTGGAAACAAATGACAATGAAAACATGAACACTCAAAACCTATGGGCTGCAGCAAAAGCAGTTCTAAGAGGGGTGTTTATAGCAATACAATCCTACCTCAAGAAACAAGAAAAACATTGAATAGACAACCTAACTTTACACCTAAAGCAACTGGAAAAAGAAGAAGAAAAAAAAAAAAATTAGTAGAAGGAAAGAAATCATAAAGATCCGAGCAGAAATAAATGAAAAAGAAATGAAAGAAACAATAGTAAAAAGTAATAAAACTAAAAGGTGGTTCTTTGAGAAGATAAACAAAATTGACCTTTAGCCAGACTCATCAAGAAACAAATAGAGAAGAATAAAATCAACAAAATTAGAAATGAAAAAGGAGAGGTTACAACAGACAATGCAGAAATATAAAGGATTATGAGACTCTTGAGAGTCCCTTGGACTGCAAGGAGATCCAACCAGTCCATCCTAAAGGAGATCAGTCCTGGGTGTTCACTGGAAGGACTGATGCTGAAGCTGAAACTCCAATACTTTGGCCACTTCATGCAAAGAGTTGACTCATTGGAAAAGACCCTGATGCTGGGAGTGACTGGGGGCAGGAGGAGGGGACGACAGAGGATGAGATGGCTGGATGGCATCACCGACTTGATGGACATGAGTTTGAGTGAACTCTGGGAGTTGGTGATGGACAGGGAGGCCTGGTGTGCTGTGATTCATGAGGTCGCAAAGAGTTGGACACTACTGTGTGACTGAACTGAACTGAACTGATGGCTGATTCATGTTGAGGTTTGACAGAAAACAGCAAAATTCTATAAAGCAATTATCCTTCAATAAAAAATAAATCAATTAAAAAAAAAGAAAAGACAGCCATAAATCTGAATCCCGGATGATTCAGCTAGTGGTATCAACCAGGCCCAGTACTATAATACAAATCTACTTATAAAAAATACATTTGACACCTATTTTCCTTACATTTAGTAAGAATTAATATGCTGGGCATTAAAAATTTCAGAAATTTTGTAATAATAATATAATAAATTCATTTTATTCACTAAAAAATGTGTATTATGCATGTAGTAAATACTGAATAATAATTGTCATTATCACTAGCCATTATTACTCTAATTCTTTCTCCCACTTGTAGTGGATTTCATTTCTTATAATTTATATGGAAATAAATGTCTCATTTCTCCAATATTCATGTTTGAAAAGCAAGAAATTTACCTTCATTAATTTTAGGCTTTATTTTAAATATCAAACCTTAAATGTGCTAAAAAAATGAGTTATAAATAATTTGTCAAATATATGATATTGTTAGCTAAATTATCCTTAATATTTCATTAAATTATATCTATTGTACTGGGTTGAGTGGTAGCTTCCCAAAAGATATCTGCCTAAAACCTGTAAACATGACCTTATTTGGAAAAGTTCTTGCAGGACAAAGCAAGCTGAGGATCCTGAGATGATCATCTTGAGTTATAGAGGGCTCTAAATTCAACAACAAGTATCTTTAGAAGAAAAAGTGAGCAGACATACAGATATGAAGAAAGAGGCAGAGATTATAGTAATAAATCTTTAAGTCAAAGAATACCAAGGATTACAGTGAGCCATGGAGCCAAGAGACAGGCATGGGATGAATTCTTCTTCAGAGCTTCCAGAAGAACCAATGCTGCCAACATTTTATTTCAGACTTCTGGCCTCCAGAAAGAATAAATTTCTGTTGTTCTAAGCTACCATGTTTGTTGTTGTTGTTTAGTAGCTAAGTCATGTCCAACTCTTTTGTGACCAAATGAAGTGTAGCCCACCAAGCTTCTCTGTCCATGGGATTTCCCAGGCAAGAACCCTGGAAAAGTTGCCATTTCCTTCTCCAGGGATCTTCCAGACCCAGGGATTGAATCTGTGTCTCCTGCATTGCAGGCAGTCTTTACCACTGAGCCACCTGGGAAGCCCTATCATGTTTGTATTAATTTGTTTTAAAAAGCAAAAATCTGTATATCAGTGCATTTTTATATTGAATTGGCTGAAGTTTCACTCAGGTTTTCCAGTAAGATGGTGTAGAAAACCCAAATGAACTTTTTGGCCAATCCAATACTAGTAGCAAACTATAACAAAGAGAAATTAAGAAAACAATCTCATTTACAACTGCAATTTTTACACATTTTACAAAATTGCAATTACAATTTACAAAAAGAACAAAATAAGACTTGTACACTGAGAAATATGAGACATTGATAAAAGAAACTGGAAAAGACAAAATAAATGGAAAGAAGTGATTAAGTTAAAGTCATTAGAGTGGACTTTAATCCAGTCTGACTGGTGCCCCTATAAAAAGAGAATATATGGAAACAGAGAGACAGCAGGATTTGCATGCACAGGGAAAAGACATGTGAAGAGGCAGCAATATGCAAGCCAAGGAGAGAGACTTCAGAAGAAATCAGGCTTTAACCCTGGATCTCCAACCTCTGGAATCATCAGAAAAATTAATTTCTGTTGTTTAAACCACTCAGTCAGTCGGTAGCATTCTGTTATGGCAGCCTTAGCAAATCACTACAGGGGAGAAGAGTTCTAGCAATGTTTTAAAGAATTTGAGAATTCTAAGTTAGAAAATGGCATAATATATTCATATAGAAACATAGCTATCTTCAATAAATCTGTAAAAGTCTATTAAAATATACATGAGTTCCTTCAAAAATTCCACAGATTTCTTCCCTTAATTGTATAAAGAAATTCCTTCTCCTTGAGCACTAAAATGATCATCAACCATAGCCTTTAGATTGACCATTGGGATTTATTGGTAACATAACTACTGATATCACCTGAACTCCTAAATATTGAGGACTGAGTTTACTTCTTCCCATTTAATGTCTGGATACATGTTTTGTTTCATGGTTTATCTATGGTATTATTAAATATCTGAATGGTCCTCAGAAGAAAACTTATTATTGACATTAGTTATTGATCATTAAATTAACCTATGTGACATGAATATATCACTCCAGTTGCTCAGAAATTTACAAAGTAAAACCAAGTCCATTTCAAATGATGGAGAAAAATTACCCTCTGTATTTTCTTAAAGTCAGTCCTTATTCACACATTTTTACAAAAGCCTCCTTTTTACTGGAGTTATTAATCCTGAGAAATCAAAGGGCAGAACATCAAGCATTCAAAACATGGAAAGAATATGTTCTTATTTCTTTTCCCTGTGATTGTTATTTTAATAGACACCTACCACTTTTGTCTCTTTTCCTGGAATGCAGTCAAATCTCACTTCTCTGCTGTCACCATGTTGGGATTTTAAAAGCTGCATATTGATTTAATTTCCATGCACTCTGGTTTTCAATAGTAGTGGAACTCTTCATTTATCCTCCATGTTTTACATTAATACATTTACATCTGTAGAAAATGGAACTACAGCAATGGTAATGATACCTGTCTCTACATTATCTTAAAAACATAGCTGTATCACTAAGAACAGGAGAAAATTTATGTTCAGATTATTGACATTTAAGTATATAGAATGCAAGACTACCATTATTTACAAGTGGTTTATTACTTTCTTTCCTGAATCAGTGTAGAGAAGTTTGTTAATTATATGCTACAGATGTGGAAAAAGATATTCTTATACCTTTGAACGCTACTTTTTTCACATAATTACCTTTAAAGTAAGACAAGCCTCTTTGTACTTCCTTAGCTATAATAGATGCATATACTCTAACATAGTTTATGTACCCTAAATACGTTCATTAAATTTTTAAAACTTTGTAATCAGAAATTCATTTTCCTGTTCTAAGACTTACACAAGTATAGAGGTTCAAACATAGTAAAGCTTTCCCTATAACTCTTTTGCAAACTATGCTTCAAATACGACAAAGAGTCATTAAGAACCTACAATATGCAAGACACTATTCTAAGAATTTTGAAGAACTTGGAGATAATAAACACATTGTTCCTGTTTATTGCAGTAAAATTGATACTTCACCTTGCTGCTACTGGGGATAAGTATGTAAAATGCACTTCATAACTAATAAACACTTTACAATTTTAGATAAACCAAAAAAAAATTGCAACTAGTTCCTCAGAACAAATGAGATCTTCACTTCCTATAAGTTACTGACGCCACTTGATAATAACCATATTACTAACCTCTTTATAATGCTGATGTCTGAAGATATGTAATTATCCATGTAGAAATTATAATCATATGATAAAATTGTTTTATACTATACCATGAACAACTTAATAAAACTTTGGTAATTCTGGTAATTGTGTGGATTTTTTTATTTTCTTCTTAAAATGTCTTTTGTGACTTTTACTTGATGAACTGGTTCTTCTAAAATCTGAATTCAGGATGGAATTCTAAAATAACCTTTTTGTATACAGAATTGTTGACAATCCCAAGCATGCCAGAAACACAGAATTAGTTCTTCCTAAATAACAATGTAGAATAGTAATATGTTTTCAGTGCCTCCCTTTGTATGTACAAAATTGAGAGAGGACAGCATTCAAAATTTTTTAATCAATAAAACAATGAATATTACAAACAAATTAACTTAGTATTCAATGCAAAAATCTTGAAAATTAAATAAACCAGGAGGAAAAACTTGATACAATTTTAAAATATATACTAAAGCAATTAGAATATATTAAGGGTTCAATCCCTGGGTCAGAAAGATTCTAGGTTCATCCACATCACTATAAGTAACCTAACTTCATTCCTTTTTATATCTGAGTAATATCCTATTGTATATATCCACCACATCTTCTTTATCTATTCATCTGTCAATGGGCATTTGGGTTGATTCCATGTCCTGACTATTAAAAAGAGTGCTGCAATGAACATTGAAGTACATGTGTCTTTTTGAATTATAGTTTTCTCAGGTTATATGGCCAGTAATGGAATTTCTGGATCATATGGTGCTTTTATTTTTAGTTTTCTAAGAAGCCTCCATGCAGTTTACCATAGTGGTTGTATGAATTTCCCTTCACACTAACAGCGCAAGAGTGTTCCCTTCGCACAACACTTTCTCCAGTATTTAATGTGTTTAGATTTTTGATAACGGCCATAGAATAGCAAGTGCTTCCCAGGTGGCGCTAGTGGTAAAGAACCCACCTGCCAATGCAGGAGACATAGGAGATGTGGGTTTGATCCCTGGGTTGGGAAGATCTGGAGGAGAGCATGGCAACCCACCCAGTATTCTTGCCTGAAGAATTCCCGTGGACAGAGGAGCCTGGTGGGCTACAATCCATAGTGTCGCAAAGAATCTGACATGACTGAAGAGACTTAGCAGGCACTCATCTAGTAGTGAATCTTGATGAAATGTAGGGGGAGCATTAACAGTATCTACCATAAGTTTAGTCTATGAATATCTGTTTTTAGTATTTGTAAGATATATTAAAGTTACTTATTTACATTTCTCTCATAAATGACTAATTTCCTGCTTCATTCTTTTGAAACTTTTGGTAGAAACACTAAAAAGTACAGACATGACATAGAGAATGGATTTGGGGACACAGATTTGAGAAGGAGAGGGTGGGATGAATTGAGAGATTAGCATTGACATATATCCACTGCTGTGTGTACAATAGATAGCTAGTGGGAAGATGCTTTATAGATTAGGGAGCTCAGCTCAGTGATCTGGGATGGCCTGGAGAGGTAGGGTGGGAGGTGGGAAGGAGGCTTAATAGGAAGGGGATATATGTATTTATATAGCTGATTCATGTTGTTGTATAACAGAAACTAAAGCAACATTGTAAAGAAATTACACTCCAATGTAAAAAAAGCAAAAATGAACAAGAGGGGCTACATTAAACTACAAATGAAAAGGCAACCTACAGAATAGAAGAAAATATTTTGCAAACTGTGTATCAGATAAAAGTTAACATCAAGAATATATAAAAAAGGGCTTTCCCAGGTGGTGCCAGAGGTAAGGAACCCACCTGCCAAAGCAGGAGTTACAAGATACATAAGTTCAGTCCCTCAGTTGGAAAGATCCCCTGCAAGAGCGTATGGCAACCTACCCCAGTATCCTTGCCTTGAGGCCATCAGGTACATGAAAAGATTCTCAGCATCACTAATCATCAGAGAAATGTAAATTAAAATCACAATGAGATATCATCTGTGCAAATGGCTATCATCTCAAAAACAAGAGATTAAAAAGTATTGGCAAGGATGTAGAGATAAGGGAGCCCTCATATACTGGTATTGGGAACTTAAATTGGTGCAACCACTATGAAAACAATAAGTATGGAGATGCATCAAAAAGTTAAAAATAGAACTACCATCCAATATTGGGTATATACCCAGAAGAAAGTGAAAATAGTATTATGAAGCTGCTGCTGCTAAGTTGCTTCAGTCGTGTCCAACTCTGTGCGACCCCAGAGACGGCAGCCCACCAGGCTCCCCCGTCTCTGCAATTCTCCAGGCAAGACCACTCGAGTGGGTTGCTATTGCCTTCTCCAAGGCATAGAAGTGAAAAGTCAAAGTGAAGTCGCTCAGTCATGTCTGACTCTTCGCGACCCCATGGACTGCAGCCTACCAGGCTCCTCAGTCCATGGGATTTTCCAGGAAAGAGTACTAGAGTGGGGTGCCATTGCCTTCTCCGAGGATAATGAAGAGATACATGCATTCCCATGTTTACTGCAGTTCACAATAGTCAAGATATGGAAACCACCTGTCAAAAGATTAATGGATAAAGGAGTTGTGAGATATATATATATATATATATATGGGCTTCCCTGGTGGCTCAGAAGTTAAAGCGTCTGCCTTCAATGCGGGAGACCCGGGTTCAATCCCTGGGTCGGGAAGATCCCCTGGAGAAGGAAATGGCAATCCACTCCAGTATTCTTGCCTGGAGAATCCCATGGACAGAGAAGCCTAGTAGGGTACAGTCCACGGGGTCGCAAAGAATCGGACACGACTGAGCAACTTCACCTTCACCTTCATATATATATATATATATATATATATATATATATATATACACACACACATATATAATCAAGATAATCAAGATAATCATCAACATACTCATGATGATGTGATCACTCACCTAGAGCCACACATCCTGGAATATGAAGTCAATTGGGCCTTAGAAAGCATCACTACGAACAAAGCTAGTGGAGGTGATGGAATTCCAGTGGAGCTATTCCAAATCCTGAAAGATAATGCTGTCAAGGTGCTGCACTCAATATGCCAGCAAATTTGGAAAACTCAGCAGTGGCCACAGGACTGGAAAAGGTCAGTTTCCATTCCAATCCCAACGAAAGGCAATGTCAAAGAATGCTCAAACTACTGCACAATCGCATTCATCTCACACACTAGAAAAGTAATGCTCAAAATTCTCCAAGCCAGGCTTCAGCAATGCATGAACCGTGAACTCCCTGATGTTCAAGCTGGTTTTAGAAAAGGCAGAGGAACCAGAGATCAAATTGCCAACATCCTCTAGATCATGGAAAAAGTAAGGGAGTTCCAGAAAAACATCTAGTTCTGCTTTATTGACTATGCCAAAGCCTTTGACTGTGTGGATCACAATAAACTGTGGAAAATTCTGAAAGAGATGGGAATACCAGACCACCTGATCTGCCTCTTGAGAAACCTATATGCAGGTCAGGAAGCAACAGTTAGAACTGGACATGGAACGACAGACTGGTTCCAAATAGGAAAAGGAGTACGTCAAGCTGTATATTGTCGCCCTGCTTTTTTAACTTCTATGCAGAGTACATCATGAGAAACCCTGGACTGGAAGAAGCACAAGCTGGAATCAAGATTGCCGGGAGAAATATCAATAACCTCAGATATGCAGATGACACCACTCTTATGGCAGAAAGTGAAGAGGAATTAAAAAGCCTCTTGATGAAAGTGAAAGAGGAATGTAAAAAAGCTGGCTTAAAGCTCAACATTCAGAAAACTAAGATCGTGGCATCTGGTCCCATCACTTCATGGCAAATAGATGGGGAAACAATGGAAACAGTGTCAGACTTTATTTTGGGGGGCTCCAAAATCACTGCAGATGGTGACTGCAGCCATGAAATTAAAAGACGCTTACTCCTTGGAAGAAAAGTTATGACCAATCTAGATAGCATATTCAAAAGCAGAGACATTACTTTGCCAACAAAGTTCCGTCTAGTCAAGGCTATGGTTTTTCGAGTGGTCATGTATGGATGTGAGAGTTGGACTGTGAAGAAAGGTGAATCAATGCTTTTGAACTGTGTTGTTGGAGAAGACTCTTGAGAGTCCCTTGGACTGCAAGGAGATCCAACCAGTCCATCCTAAAGAAATCAGTCTTGGGTGTTCATTGGAAGGACTGATGCTAAAGCTGAAACTCCAATACTTTGGCCACCTTATGCTAAGAGTTCACTCATTGGAAAAGATTCTGATGCTGGGAGGGATTTGGAGCAGGAGGAAAAGGGGATGACAGAGGATGAGATGGCTGGCTGGCATTACCGACTCAATGGACGTGAGTCTGAGTGAACTCCAGGAGTTGGTGATGGACAGGGAGGCCTGGCAGCCTGCAATTCATGAGGTCGCAAGGAGTCAGACATGGCTGAGGGACTGAACTGAACTGATATATATCTATATATAATATTATTCAGCCCTGAGAAAGAAGGAAATGCAGCTAGTTGAAACAACATGAATGGACCTTAAAGATCTTATGTTAAGTGATATAATGTAGATAGAAAAAAGCAAATATTGTATGACATCACTTACATGTGGAATTCAAATAAACCAAACTCGTAAAAACAGAGAGTATAATAATAGGAGGGTGGGGGAATTCAGGAGCTGTTGTCTAAGGGCATGGACTTGAAAACAGAAGATAAGTTTTGGAGATCAACTGCATAGCATAATGATTATAGTCAAGAGGACCATGCCATACCATGTTCAGTCACTTAAGTCATGTCTGACTCTTTGAGACCCTATGGACTGTAGCCCATCAGGCTCCTCTGTCCATGGGATTTTTCAGGCAAGAATACTAGAGTGGGTTGCCATGGCCTCCTCCAGAAGATCTTCGTGACCCAGGGATTGAACCCTCATCTCCTGTGTCTTCTGTATTGCAGGTGGATTCTTTATTGCTGAGTCACTCAGGAAACTCATAGTCAGCAATATTGTATTATAAACTTCAAACTTTCTAAGAGACTGTATCTTAGTTATTCCCACCACAAATAGAAATGATAAATATGTGACATGACAGAAGCGTTAGCTAATACTATGGTGCTAATCATATTGCAATATACATGAATCTCAAATCAATATGCTATATATTTTTAATGCATGCAATATCATATGTCGATTACATTTCAATAAAAAATAAACATAAGAACATTAATAGCAATGGCATTCACGGTATTTCTTTTTTCAATAGTCATTCTAAGTAGTGCTTAAACATGATAATACTTATCCAGTAACACCATTCATAGACAATTAGTTGGAAAACGTTATTGAGTGCTTCAATAAGTTAAAAATCGCTCTCCTAATTTGAGGGTTTTGTATAAGATAAAGATTATACAATTATAGGGGGGAAGCACCCTAAAATAAGAAAACAGAAATATTTGCTCCTTTCTGACAATAGAAATCTTTGTTCCTTTCTTTCTTAAATGACAATTTTCACTTTTCAGATGCTACCTTTTCTACTTTTCTAATAGCCTCCAACTTACATTTGAAGACTTTTTAAAGTCTCTATGTCAATCTCTCCCATTATCAATATGCCTTATTTACTAAACAATTTTAAAATCAATATGTAGAAAATAATTGGCTCAACTGAAAAATAATGAAAAGTTTCTTCTTATATTTTCCCTTTCTCCTTGAATGATTCTCTACAAAAGCCAATAGATGAGGCTAAGTAAGAGCAGTGCCTGTATGTCCCAGTTTCGAGGTATCAGATCACTTGAGTGGGAAGAAGGCATGTGTAGAGGGGGATGTGGCTTGGCAGTGGCTCTGGCTGGAGTCTAGCCAGAAGGAGAATCTTATTTTTGGAGAGAAAAAGGAATTATTAGTGATTGGAGGTTGTTCAATATTCAAAGCAGGGAGGTAGTGGGAAGGGGTGGAAAGAGGTAGGGGGTGGAAAGAGGTAGGGGATAGAAAGTAGAAATGGATTTGATGATATGGTATAGAAACAATGGTGCCATAAGAAAAGCCCTGAGCATTTTTACATTGTGGAAATACCCCTATCAGGGCAGAACACAAACTACCAATGATAAATGCGTGTGTGTTCATAACTATTATTCTATGTTTGTGTATGTTCCTTCTTTCCTCCCCTGCCCTTCTTGCTCTCACTCTCAGAACTTAGTTACCAGGATATGAGAAACCCAAATTACATGAAGAAGCCATGGCTGGAGGCCTCTGTTTGGCAGCCACAGCTGATCAACCAGCTAACCTCCAGACTCAACTCCCAGATATGCTGAGTGGGTGGGTGAGCAACCTGTACATCCAGCCCAGGTAAGCCTTCATGTCACTTCAGGCCAACCGCTATTTGACTTCAGTCTTATGAGACACCCCAAGCAAGAATGGTCTAACATATCCCAATCCACCTACAGATATGTGAAAGATAAAATAGGTATTTTAAATCACTATGTGCTGGAGTGATTTGTTACACAGTAGGTGATAATTGGAAAAGTAAATTCAGTGACACTTTAATGTGAAATGGGAAACTTGTATAGTATCTAAATGTCTCCCTGAAAATATATAAAAGGATAGAAAGAGTAAAATTACAGTGAAGAAACCTCTCAGGCACCTACTTACCAGATCAAAGTGAACGTCTTCAGTAAGGGGACCAATGGAAACCATGCACCACTTGATAGTATGAGATGAGAAGAGCACAATATCACTCTGAGAACTAGCTGCCCAAAACGCACAACCTGAATCTAATCATGGAAAAATATCAAAGAGACATTCTACTAAACAACCGGCCTGAAAATTTCATAATGTGAAGAAAGTCCATAAAGTCCAGGGAAGACTGACGGGCTCTTTCAGTTAAACAGAAGATTAAGAAAAGTGATCTCATCAATGAACAAGTAGAAATTGAAATTCAAAACACATTACGTAACCTATAATGGAAAATAATCTGAGAAAAAATATATGTGTGTATATATATATGGCTGAAATATATATATATACATATATTTTAAAGATATATATTTTAAATATGTTTTAAATATATATACATTCTATCATAATATGAGACAAAATGACTCGATGAATTGTGAAAAACAATTGAGAAATACAGAATAATGTAGAAGTGTCAGCATCATATAAAATGAGTTCCAGTAAATCATTGTATAGAAAATAAGGGTATGGACAGTCTCATTTTCATCTTTTAGTCAGAAATGATCACTAGAAACTAAAATCTGTATGCTAGGAATGTAATTGCTTCACTGAGGCAACATGACTTCCACACGCAATACAACAGTAATACTACTAACTTTACTCTGAACAATTAAATGACTAAATGAAAAAAAAAAACACCCACATATTATCATTTATATTAGCACCCTAAAAATAAAACACTTAAATATATAAATCTTAGAAAATATGTAGGGGCTTCCCTGTGGCTCAGTAGTAAAGGATCTGCCCGCCGGTGCAGCAGACACAGGTGGTCCGGGAAGATCCGACATGGCGCGGAGCAACTAAGCGGGTGCACCGCAACCCCTGAGCCCGCACGCTAGCGCCCAGGACCCACAGCCACCGACGCCTGCGCGCCTAGAGCCTGTGCTCGGCAACAAGAGACGCCACCTAACGAAAAGCCCAGGCACCGCAACTAGAGAGTAGCTCCTTCTTGCTGAAACTAGAGAAAAAGCCCGTGTAGCAATGAAGACCCAGCACAGCCCAAAATAAATAAAAAAGAAAATTAAGAAAATATGCAGAAGACCTCTCTGAGGAAAACTGCAAAGTTCTGACGAAATATATCAAAGAACTAGATAACAGGAGATAAAAGTTCTTAACACAAGAAAAATAATTTGGTAACTATATATGGTTAAGGATATTAACTAGATTTATGTGGTGATTATTTCACGATACATATAAATATTGAATCATTATGTTATACCTCTGAAACAAATATAATGTTTTATGTTAATTATACATCAATAACAATTTATAATACTTAAGAAACATTTTTTTTTTAATTGCTCTGTGAAAGACTACCAAGAAAATGAAAGGCAACCCACAGACGGGGAGAAAGTATTTTCAAAAGACAGATCTTATAAAGATCTGTTATCCAAGTACACAAAGAACTCTTTTAACTCAACAATAAACAAATGAACAACTCAATTAAAAAATGAACTAAAGACCTAAGCAGACAGCTCACCAAATAATATACACAGATGATAAATAAGCATATTAAAAGACATTCAACATCATAGTCATTTAGTAATTGCAAATTAAAACAACAGTGGAATACCACTACACACTTATTAGACCAAAATCCAAAACACAGGATACCACCAAACGCTGATGAGGTTGTGGTACAACAGAAATTCTCATTCATTGCTGATGAGAATACAGCCACTTTGGAAGTCAGCTTGGCAGTTTCTTACAAAAATAAATACACTCTTACTATACCATCCAGCATGGTATTTACCCAAAGGAGATGAAAAACTTTGTGCATGCAAAAACCTGCACATGGATGTGTATAGCAGCTTTACTGATAATTGTCAAAACTCAGAAGTAACCAAAATGTCCTTCAATAGGTGAATGGATAATAAATTGAGATGCTGTATCCAGACAATTAAATATTATTCAGTGCTGAAAAGAAATGAGCTATCAAGTCATGAAAATACATGGAGGAAAGTTTCATGCATTTTTCTACGTAAAAGAAGCCAATCTGAAAGGGCTACAGCCTGTTATGATTCCAAGTATAATAAGCAGCATTCTGAAAAAGGATTGACAGTAAAAACATCAATGACTACCAGGGGCTAGTTGGACAGACAGGCAGAGCACACAGGACTGTCAGGGCAGTGAAACTATTCTGTATGATACTGTGGTGATACATGTTATATATTTGTTAAAAACCACAGGATGTACAATGCTAATGGGCTTTGGATGGTAATGATATGCCAATATGGATTTATCAATGATAACAAATGTACCAATCGGGTTGATGTGGGCCTGCCAGATGGCTCAGAAGTAAAGAATCCACCTGCCAATGCAGAAGATGTGGGTTCGATCCCTGGGTTGGAAAGATTCCCTGGAAAAGGGAAAGGCAGCCACTTGAGTATTCTTGCCTGGGAAATCCTATGGCCAGAGGAACCTGGTAGGCTGCAGTCCATGAGGTCGCAAAGAATCAGACACAACTTAGCAGCTGAACAACAACCAATCTGGTGTGGGATGTTGCTAAAGAGGAACCTGTAAGTCTAAGTGAATGAGGGCAGGGAGTAAATATATGACAACTCTATATTTTCACTTAGTTTTAGTTTTCACTGTGAATTTAAAGCTGCTCTGAAATTTTTTTAAGTGACAGCTAAAGGAAATGCATGATCTTGGATTGACTATTATTGGCAATGATAAACAGTTAATTGGAATTACAGATTAAATGGTAGTAATGTTTTAATGTCAATATTCTGACATTGATTACTGTATTGTGGTTAGGTAGGAGAATGTGTTTGTAGAGATTACACAATAAACATTTGAGAATGATTAGGTATAATATCATAACTCAGTTTCAAATTGTCAGACAAAAAGTTCTTTATACTGGTCTTGCCATATTATTTCAAAATAATTATTTCAAATTATTTCAAAATAAAGCTTATCTTTAGTATTTAAAAAAGGAGGAAATAAATATTTCTTAAGGTAACACTCATAATATTGTATAGTTATTAGTTAAAATATAAGAAGGTAGACATTAACCAAAAAAATTTTCAAAAAAGATTATTTTTCCTATAAAATATTACCAAAAAACAATATTAATTATAATCTAGTTTTTAAGTAAGATGCTACACTCTTGTTTCTTTATTGTTATGGTTACTTTCCTGACTATATATTATATAGATTTTTTGGTATGTGTCAGATATTATATTACATTGGGAAATTATCTGATATGTTCCCGTGAAGTAGGCACTGCATTATGTAAATATAAGAATGAAGAATTCCAAATAAAATTGACACCATTCTTCAACAAAATGCAACTAATGATTTCAACTTTTAAAACCACTTAAAATTTCTCCACTTTTTCATGTGAGTTGGTCATTTTGGACCTTATAAATTTCAAAAGGGGTGAACAAATATATTAGATGAAGGATTTTTAATTACTATTTTATAATAGCTTATTACCAGTGACTTTTGAGAAATGACAAAGGATATACTGAACAAATAAATGGTATCAATATGTATTAGCCAATATGTAATTTAAGTATATGCACAAAGGAACATATAGGCAGTGCCAAAGAATGCTCAAACTACCACACAATTGCACTCAACTCACATACTAGCAAAGTAATGCTCAAAATTCTCCAAGCCAGGCTTCAACAGTATGTGAACCATGAACTTCCAGACATTCAAGTTGGATTCAGAAAAGCCAGAGGAACCAGCGATCAAATTGCCAACATCCATTGGATCATGGAAAAAGCAAGAGAATACCAGAAAAATATCTACTTTGCTTTATTGACTATGCTAAAGCCTTTGACTCTGTAGATCACAACAAACTGTGGAAAATTCTTCAAGAGATGGGAATACCAGACCACCTGAACAGCCTCTTGAGAAATCTGTATGCAGGTCAAGAAGCAACAGTTAGAGCTGGGCATGAAAAAATAGACTGGTTCCAAATCGGGAAAGGAGTACATCAAGGCTATATATTGTCACCCTGATTATTTAACTTATATGCAGAGTACATCATGAGAAATGCCAGACTGATTGAATCACAGGCTGGAATCAAGATTGCCAGGGGAAACATCAATAACCTCAGATATACACATGACACCACCCATATGGCAGAAAGCAAAGAAGAGCTAAAGAGCCAATAAAAGTGAAAAAGAGGAGAGTGAAAAACTTGGCTTAAAACTCAACATTCAGAGAACAAAGATTATGGCATCCGGTCCCATTACTTCATGGCAAACAGATGGGGAAATAATGGAAACAGTGAGAGATTTTATTTGGGGGGTCTCCAAAATCACTCCAGATGGTGCCTGCAGCCATGAAATTAAAAGATGCTTGTTCCTTGAAAGAAAAATTATGACCAACCTAGACAGCATATTAAAAAGCAGAGGTCTGTCTGGTCAAAGCTATAGTTTTTTCCAATAATCATGTATGGATGTGAGAGCTGGACCATAAAGAAAGCTGAACACCAAAGAATTGATGCTTTTGAACTGTGGTGTTGGAGAAGACTCTTGAGAGTCCCTTTGACTGCCAGGAAATCCAACCGGTCCCCCTTAAAGAAAATTAGTCCTGAATATTCATTGGAAGGACTCATGCTGAAGTTGAAACTCCAATACTTTCGCTACCTGAGGTGAAGAACTGACTCATTGGAAAAGACCCTGATGCTGGGAAAGATTGAAGGTGGGAGTAGAAGGGGAAGACAGAGGATGAAATGGTTGGATGGTTTCACCAACTCTATGGACATGAGTTTGAGTAAACTCCGGGTGCTGGTGATCGACAGAGAGGCCTGGCATGCTGCAGTTCATGGGATCGCAAAGAGTCAGACATGACTGAGTGAACTGAACTGAACTGAACAAAGGAACACAATTTAGTAACAAAAGAGTACAATTTTTAAAGAATCGTACATTCCCAAAGAACTAAAATAGATTCATCAAAAAAATAGAACTTTCTTGAATTGCTTCATACTTATTTTATGGTGTATTAATTCAATCACCAGAATGTAAACATAATAAGAACAAGTTATTTTGTTCAACGTTGTGTCTCCAGCACCTGGAACACTCCCTGAGCATATGCTCAAAACCATTTTCGATTGAATGAATAAATGAATCATATCTGGAGATGATGCACGATAATCTTTTCCACGTTTAAGGCACGTAAATACTTATAATTCAGCCCCAGTCACCAAAATACACTGTACTACATTTCAAACCTCAAGAAAATAAAATTGAAAAGGTCCCCCTTTTCACTTACAAAAGTAACAAAATTTGTTGGTGAAAATAATTCCATTTTCATATGGCACCCCACTTCAGCACTCTTGCCTGGAAAATCCCATGGATGGAGGAGGCTGGTGGGCCGCAGTCCATGGGGTGGCTAAGAGTGAGACACGACTGAGCGACTTCACTTTCACTTTCACTTATACAATAGCATTTTCATCTTTGTTCTTTTAAATGTTAGTGCATGTAGAAGTGTAAGCATTAGTGCATGTAAAAACAAAAACCAGAGAAGATCTAAAGTTGATATGTACATTCTTGCTATGGATCAAGCATAGCATGACTGTCTTGGAGGAAAAGAAATTAAGTTGCAAGGTGCTGCAGCTGTAATGGATTGTGGGAAAAGTGGAGAAGGACAAAGAGGCAGAAGATTTTTAATCACAGGCTTTAATTTAAATCAAAAATTTCTGCTTAGAATTCCTTTGATAATTGCTTTTAATTTCTCTATCATTTGTCTTTTATGTTTTTAGCTATGTTCATTATGGGGAAGATTTTAAATTTAAAATAATTATGCATACTGAATTCTCTGTTGCCTCAATTTTCATTTTATTACATTCCTTTTAATATTATAATGAACAATGTATTCTGATGCATCTAGTTATTAAGGAACATTTGACTAGTCAAATACAACTTTAAAAAACCTTAGTTTCTATTATTTTGGTATTCTATTTTAATGCATTCTTATAGCTTTTATTGTTTTTATTATACCAGTTTTCAGATCTAATTAATTCTGCCAGCACAATAGCTTGTTAAAATGCTTTGAGACAGTAAACAGTGGAGATGTATGCTGTGTATGTATATGTACATATATATATATACACACACACACACACACACACACAAATGGTTTGATTATTTTAAGCAAGTGATTGGATGTTAATTGCTTAAAATGAGTAAATTCCCTTAAAACAGTTAAATCTGCTGTGTGCATAAAGAACTACAATATCAAAATAAAAATATTGGGAGTTCCATATGATGCTACTCCCTCCTAAAAATATTTAAAACCAAACAAGGTATTTCATAATGTACCCAGAAGGATTGTAATTGTTTCCAGTCTCAAGGAGCCACACCTTACTTCTAGATAGTTTATGGTATTGGGATATAGGTTCAGCCTAAATTAAAAATGACTTCTACAAGCTAGACATACATATCTAGGCTGATGCATCTAGATACATTTAGATCTTGTAAACGATGCAGCTAGATATGTTTGCTGCTGGTGCTAAGTCACTTCAGTCGTGTCCGACTCTGTGTGACCCCACAGACAGCAGCCCACCAGGCTCCCCCATCCCTGGGATTCTCCAGGAAAGAACACTGGAGTGGGTTGCCATTTCCTTCTCCAATGCATGAAAGTGAAAAGTGAAAGTGAAGTCGCTCAGTCGTGTCCGACTCTTAGCGACGCCATGGACTGCAGCCTACCAGGCTCCTCCGTCCATAGGATTTTCCAGGCAAGAGTACTGGAGTGGGGTGCCATTGCCTTCTCCTCTAGATATGTTTAGATCTTGTAAACAATGCAGCTAGATATGTTTAGATCTTCTGTTTAAAGTCACCAGGTGTCCAGATTCCTTCTTGTTGTTTCTACCATCCATAAAGTGTTACACTTGCCCTTTAAAAGCATAAACTGAAAGCGGCACACATCACTTCTGCTCACATCCCAATGGAAGACCTTGATCATATGGCTCCACGGAGAAGGAGCTCCACTTTCATACACTGGAGAAGGAAATGGCAACCCACTCCAGTGTTCTTGCCTGAAGAATCCCAGGGACGGGGGAGCCTGGTGGGCTGCCGTTTATGGGGTCGCACAGAGTCAGACACGACTGAAGCGACTTAGCAGCAGCAGCAGCAGCAGCTGCTGGGGAGGCTGCCAAGCAATCTTTATTCTGAGCAATCATAACCAACTCAAGTTTGTGAGAGGAAGTAGCAATCTCTGCCATATACAATAAGGCTCACAAATTTATCAATATAAAATCACATTGCATTTTTCAAAATTCCACTTTTCATCTGCATAATTGAGAATTTAGGCTTAAGTATTAAGAGGCTACAACCGAATTCCAAAAAATGTTTCCAACAAATAGGGAACATTTAACATTTTTTTCAATATGGCTTTCAATACTGTACACAACAATGCTAGTCCAGTAGAGTCAAATTATAATAGAATATTGCTTGGAAAATCCCATGGATGGAGGAGCCTGGTAGGCTGCAGTCCATGGGGTCTCTAAGAGTTGGACACGATTGAGCGACTTCACTTTCACTTTTCACTTTCATGCATTGGAGAAGGAAATGGCAACCCACTCCAGTATTCTTGCCTGGAGAATCCCAGGGATGGGGGAGCCTGGTGGGCTGCCGTCTCTGGGGTCACACAGAGTCGGACACCACTGAAGCGATTTAGCAGCAGCAGCAGCATGCTATCTACAAATATTATTATTAAACACAGTAACATGGTTTTGTTTTCTTATGTTGCTTCCCTGTATTGGACACTGGTGATCGCCCAGGCATCCTTTCTTCCTTTCTGTTCTCTTTTTCTTTTTTCAGCCCTGTTGTGTGGCATGTGGGATCTTATCTTAGTTCTTTCTTAAATAATTCCAACTTAATTCAAGTGCTCATATAAAAAGCCTCTCTCTCCCTCCATCTTTCTCTCTCTCTCTCAAACACACACACACACACACACACACACACACACACACACACACACACACTAAAACATAAACCCTTACAGCATCCATCTCAAGATCATTAAGGAAACCAGGGGTATATAAAGCTGGTGTTGTAGGCAGCAGGGTAGAGGCTAAAAGAATGTGGACCCTTGCTGGCAAGGTTGAGTTGATGAATCAATCCACCTTGATGCCATCCTGGAAGATAATAAATTTTCTTATTTTTAAACTGTCCTAAGTCAGTTTTTCAATCACTGGCTTCACAAAGCCTTCTAACTGATATGCACTACTTCCTAAAAAACTCACTTTACTACCCATAAAAAGATTGAGCAATATGATTAGAGTTCAGAAAAGCTGTATACAGCTCTAAAAAAGCAAAATTTAGCTCCAAATTATCAAATTTCCATGATACAATTTCATATATATTCTGAATAAGTTTGGATACAGCTAAAATGATTCAACTTAAGTTTCAGATTGATCAAATCAAAACTTTTTCATTTAAAGCATAGATTTCAATACAAAATCACTGGAATTTAATTTCTCATCTAACCATATATCAGTGTGACCCTCTGAGATTCAGTGTTTATAGAAATATAGCCATTAAATCAGGAACAGAGACCTATTTGCCCACCATTAGGAAACTGTTTCCTTGCTAAGATGTATCTACTGATGGGCTTTTTTTTTCCCCCATTAGGCTTGTCTTTTCTACAAGAAGAATCCTGAAAGCTTATCTACTTTTATAGGCCAGAAGTGCTGCTTTATTCAAATGAAACTTCAAATGTTCTCACTTTGCAATAGAAATTGTCCTTAAAGGGTCTTAGAATAGTTAGATTCTATTGCAACAAGTATTTATTTCCTTGACTGAAAGAAGAAACTATTGTACATTATTTGACTGGGTTTTTTCTTAGCCTTTTTTCTTTTCTTTCATTCCTATTCATGGCTTATTTACAATTTATTATGCTTTGTATCACAAGACACATCATTATAATTGTCAATCCCTTTTAAGGTTTTGAAAGATAATGAAAGAGATAGAGTTTTAAAACTCTGAATAAGAAGTGAAGTAATATTAATGTGTGATTGAATGTCAGCTGTTTGAGTAAAACAGATGATTCAATGATTTCTAAATACAATACATTCTGGGTGAGATTAAGCTAACAAAACTAAGCCCTCTTAAAAGAATCAAAAGAGATATATATGGACTACTTACGACTTCATAGAGAGCAGAGTACTTCTCAGTTCAGAGAAATTCGTTAGAAATTAGCTCCCTAATATTAAAAGCAAAAGATTAGTAGTATTGACATATTCTAGCACACAATAGGAAATCAATAACTGAATGTTGCAATCTCAGATTAAAACAAATAAAAGGTTGATGTTACAGCTTTTTATTTTACAAAGTGCAAAGAAATAGTGATTATAATTACAGATGTAAATGAAGGAGAAAGTTTTCTTTGAGCACATGAAAAGGCCCATTTTTGTTAGTAAAGATAAATAAATAAGTATGCATTAATATATTTTACATAATTTAGTAGTGCTTTCAGAAATCATCATTGGATGTCAATATTACAATTAGTTAAGAGCATAATACTAGAATGCTAAACTTCAAACCTTGGCTTTACCACTTACTGACTGTGTACCTTTAGGCAAATCAATAAACTTCTCTGGTTCTCAATCTCCTCATCTGTAAGATGAGTATGATTATAATAATACTAAATTTCTAATAGGTTTGTTAAAAGGATCAAACAGTAAATAAATATTAGGATTTAAAACAGTGCAGGTACTGAAGAAATATAAACTATTAGTAGTAATTTTATATCCATGTAAATTATCAATTGACTCTGTACGTTTAAGAAATGTCAGTTAAAAGCATACTTCTATATTTTTCTATTAAAATAGAAATGGTCATACAAACAACACGATTCTATCAGATAGAATTGCTGAAGTTGTCCCAAAGGGCCCTTAAACTATACGAATTTATTTTATTTTTTTTCTTTTTGCTATTCCAGCTGGGTGATTTCCACTACTCTGTGCTCCAGACCTCTGATCTGTTCTGTATCATCTAATCCAAGGCTCTCCAACCCTTGGGCCCAGTACCCACCCATGGCCAATTAGGAACCGGGCTTCACAGGAGAGGAGCAAGCTCGTCTGTATTTAAAGCCACTCCCCATCACTCACATTACAAACTCTGCCTCCTGTCAGAACAGCGGCGGCATCCCATGGGATTTTCCAGGCAAGAATACTGAAATGGGTTTCCATGCCCTCCTCCAGGGCATCTTCCCAACACAGGGATCAAACCCAGGTCTCCTGCATCCCAGGCAAATTCTTTATGGTCTGAGCCACCAGAGAAGCCCATTAGATTCTCACAGGAGGGTAAAGCCTAGTGTGAACTGCCCATGTGACGGGTCTAGGCTGTGTGCTCCTTGTGAGAATCTAATAATGCCTGATGATCTGGTTCTGCATGCTGGTGAGCTGCACAATTATTTCATTGTATTTCACATATAAAATAATAGAAATAGTGATAATAATATAAATAAAGTGCACAATAATTTTAATGTGCTTGAATCAACCTGAAATCATCCCTCTCTACCCACCCCCTTGACCCCCTGTTCTGCAGAAAAATTGTCTTCCACAAAACTGGTCCCTGATGCCAAAAAGGATGGGGACAGCTGCTCTAATCTGCTGTTGGTTCTCTCTGGCATATTTTTCATTTAAGTTATTTTATTCTTTAGCTCTGCTGTTGCTAAGTCACTTCAGTTGTGTCCGACTCTGTGCGACCCCATAGACAGCAGCCCACCAGGCTCCCCCATCCCTGGGATTCTCCAGGCAAGAACACTGGAGTGGGTTGCCATTTCCTTCTTCAATGCATGAAAGTGAAAAGTGAAAGTGAAATCGTTCAGTTGTGTCCGACTCTTCACAACCCCATGGACTGCCGCCCACCAGGCTCCTCCATCCATGGGATTTTCCAGGCAAGAATACTGGAGTGGGGTGCCATTGCCTTCTCCAATTCTTTAGTTCTGGTTGGTTCTTTTTATAATTTCTAACTCTTTATTAAAGTTCTCATTGTGTCGTTCCATTCGTCTCCCGAGTTTGGTATGCATCTTTATGATCACCGCCTTGAACTCATTATCAAGTAGATCTTTTATCTCCATCTCACTTAGCTCTTTTTCTGAGGTATTGTCTTGCTTTTTTTTTTAATTTAAAATGTATTTCTCTTTCTTCTCATTTTGCCTAATCCTTTATTTATATCTACGTGTTAGGTGTGTATTAGGCCCTATGTCTCCAAATCTTTGGAAAGTGGTCTTATGTAGGAGATGCTCTATGTGCTCAGCAGCAGACTCCCCTCTGGCCACCAGAGACAGATGTTCCAGGGGTGTCTGTCTTCTTTATGGGCTGTGTGCTCCCTTCTATTTTGGTGAGGCTGACTGCTATGGGTACACTGAACCAACTGATTGCAAGGCCTTGCCCTATATGGTTGCTGTGGGCATGCTGGTGGGCAGGATAGGCCCTCCAGCAGTACTGGCTGCAAGGCCTAGTGGCATGTGACTGCTACAGGTATGCTTGTGGGTGGGGCAGGCCCCCAGGGCTAATACGCCATGGGAAGGATTCCAAAACAGTGCCCACCAGTGCCATTGTCAGCAGGGTAGAATAAGATCACAAAAAAGTCCCAGCTCCCTCGTCCCTCTCCAAGAGGCTCTCCAAGTCACCAAGTGGGTCTGACTCAGAGACATTTCAAACTATTGCCTCTCAACTCAATGTGGGGTTCAGGTGAGAACCTCCTCACTTCTCCAGGAAGATCTCAGCAACTGAGATATCCTTCCTGCTTATGGTCACCTACCTGGGAGTGTGGGTCCTGACTAGACCACATCTCCATCCTTCCTACCCATGTGGTTGTGGTTCTTTTTTATATCTTTAGCTATGGAAAATCTTTTCTGCTACACTTCAGGGCATTCTCAGAAAGGGTTAATTTGTAAGTAATTGCAATTTTTTTTTGGTAATTGAAGTTTGTGCTTTTGCAAAGAGGTGATTTCAGAATCTTCCTACTCCACCATGTTGATCCCTCGCCCTCCTGATATACATTTTGAAAATAATAAATATATTGATTATATTCACAAAGTATAAACTGCTCAACCAGCTAAAAAGCTTCTTTTTAAATACATTCATTACATTTAATACATTCAAACCACTTATCCTGACATAGCTGGCATTTTATCAGATATAAAAATAATAATGTTTATACTTCCAACTAGTATATGGAGTATTGTGTTTTCACTTAGTTCATATTATTTTTAGGCAATTATTTCTCTTTGACTGAAGTAAACAGGCAATTCATTGTGCTTATGATTTTAATCACATTGATTCTGCTTCCCAAATCACAAATGTTGAGATAC
Source organism: Ovis canadensis (assembly GCF_042477335.2). Lineage (NCBI taxonomy): Eukaryota > Metazoa > Chordata > Mammalia > Artiodactyla > Bovidae > Ovis > Ovis canadensis. The sequence continues at coordinate 52,736,532 of NC_091262.1, forward strand.
CAAACAACTTTCCATACAACATTTGTAACTCCCCATTTGGAAGTCAAAATTTTTTTTATAATCATCCCAGGTGGCTCAGTGGTAAAGAATCTGCCCGCCAATGCAGGAGGCACAGAAGACATGGGTTCGATCCCTAGGTCAGTAATATCCCCTGGAGAAGGAAATGGTAACCCACTCACAGTGTGGTGGAAAATCCCATGGACAGAGGAGCCTACAGTCCATGGAGTCACAAAAGAGTCAGAAACCGAGTGGCTGAGCGCACAATGTTTATATCGCACACCAGTCAGATTCAGAGAATCCCTTGAGTTCTAGGTAAATAAGCCAAATATAGTTAGAATCAGAAAAAAACTCAGAACATATTGGACAAATCCTTCTTTTCATAGGTAAAGAAACCAATGCCCATAAAACACCCTGAGATCATGGAGAAGCTCAAGGTCACTGTCTTTACCACACAGAAGATTCGGATCTTTACTTACTACATCCCACTGCTCAGTCCTGTCCTCCAATTATAACCAAACTACTAGAAACAGCAAATGGATTTGATTCTAAAGGCATTATTATGGTCTTTTACAAAGTTGTATTGAGATCTGCAGAAAGCTATCTTTGCTTCCACTAAGGATATAGCACTATTAGCAGACAACAACAACAACAAAATGGTAATACCCACCATCTCATCTGAAGTTTGCGATGGAATCATTATGTTATCCTGATTAAAGAAATTGCTCTCCTTTGGTCAATCTGCCCCAGCTATTATCTGAGAACATCTAATCAAAAAGTGCTGGATGGCATGTTCTAACAAGAAAAGAGGCAATTGTAAGTTATTAGAAAATGTTGGTTGACCCTTTATTTACAGTAGGAAGAAAACTGCAATAAGATATTCTTGAATCCTGACATATTTCTAAGAAGACTCACAATTTTAATCTTTTAGTCAATTAGAATATTTGTATAATCTATCTTCATTTTGCTTTATATACAGTGACAATTAGAGAACAACCTTTTCATAAGAGTAAAGAAAAGAGTTATGCATCCACCAATGAATCATATGTGTACAGGTACCAAACCCTGGAATTCTGCAGGAAATTTCACTTATTTTTCAATTGCTATTTTCAACCGAATTTTCTGATTAATTGCCTTAATCTCCAAATATCTTTGTTGATAGAAATTCAACCACAGAAAGGCCAGTAATCGAAGAATTATTAAAATGGGAAGAATTTCCATATCTCCTTGACTTCAATTTTTTTTAAAGTAGGTTTCTTTTTTGTTGTCTATTTCTTAAGATCTATTTGTACCACTCTATTGAAAATAACATGCACAGTTAAATCCAAATTTGATAGAATGTGAATGTTCAAATAATCTCAATATGAACATTTAACTCTTTTATTACTTTCCCCTTTCTCTGCCATCCTAGATAGATGGTATACCATCCCTTCCTTCATGAAATATTTTAAAAAGCTATGCTTTCTGGTTCAAGGACATGTAAATAATATCTTTGTTGGTAATGATTTGTATTCTAGTTTTAATGGTAATATCAAATGTTGCAAGAGAGGGTATGGAGTGGAGATTCCTCTAAGCATGACACTAGAGAGGTCTGAGAAACCCAAACAATAAGGAAACCCACCCCTTATTCCTGGAAGAATTCCTGAGAGGAAGACCATAAGACCAGAGAGCAAAGGTGGTGGGTCCATCTCAGAAGTTTGGTCAGAGGCACATCAGCTAATCTGAGCTGACTGATGGACTGGCCAATGTTCTGTGGCCTAAGAATGATACAGAAGCAGCAACAAACTGACAGACTTGAAGTAGTCATTGTCAGTGGTACTATGATTGTTGAATGATTGGCAAGGTTTTGTTTCACTGTTCACTACATGGTCGGTCTATGCCCCAGGATAGGAAATAACGTGAGTGTAGCCAAGCTTAGGGGCTTCCCTGGTGACAAAGATGGTAAAGAATCTGCCTGCAAGGCGGGAGACCTGGGTTCAGTCTCTGCGTTGGGAAGATCCCCTGAAGGAGGGCATGACAACCCACTTTCAGTATTCTTGCCTGAAGAATCCCCATGGACAGAGGAGTCTGGCAGGCTATAGTCCATGAGGTCGCAAAGAGTTGGACATGACTATGCCACCAAGCACAGCACAGCCAAGCTTAAGAGGCAGGTAAGTGATACTCAAGTTAAAGACTAGAGCAGTATTTAAGATTGCACACAGATAATATACACACCAGACTCAAGTAGTGCACTGTTTACTTGTAGCAAGAGATGAAAGAGTAGCAAGACCCAATCCTTTGCAATGCATTGGTCCTCCAAGGCCAGCAGATCCTTTCTACAGCCTCATAGATAGTGTGGTCGCATGCACCTCACTTCTTATTGCAGAGCAAGGACCTCAAACATTCCCCTGTGTGGTCTGAAATACAGAAAGTTGGAGGGGGCGGTGCCTGAGGGTCATAGACGTCTGACATTAAGCAGTAGAAAGGAGGACACACTGATTATGAAACAGGGAAAGATATTCCTACACAAGGTGATAAGCCCAGCAAGGCTGCATGGGTTCCTTATCTCTTGGTAAGTGTACTGATCTAGATCCAGGACCCATTCTTATGTGGCCAAGCTGGGGTTGAAAGACTGTGTGCAGGAGACCACCTTTCTTAACAAGCTTCAGCCGCTAAGACATATCCGACTCTGTGACCTCACAGAATGCAGCACACCAGGCTTGCCTGTCCTCTATCTCCTGGAGTTTGCTCATACTCATGTACACTGAATGAGTGATACCATCCAACCATCTCATTCTCTGTCACTGCCTTCTCCTCCTGCCCTCATTTTTCCCAGCATCAGGGTCTTTTTCAGTGAGTTGGCTCTTCACATCAAGTAGCCAAAGAAGCATAGCTGAGTTATCACACCATCAATTAAACCCCATTTTTCAGTGAGTGAAAGTGCTGTCCCCTGCTGAAATTAAAACATCCCAGACACATTCAGAGAGAGTTAATACCAATAGTGAAATGGTTTCCTCCTCTATCCTCTGGCATTTGCTTTTTCTCCTTTTTCTCTATAGCTACCACTTCCCCAATTAAAATTTAAGTATCCACCCTAGTCTCCTAAGCCTCATCAACTTCCTGGCCAGTTTTTTGCTCAATGTGCATGGTTAACATCTACTTAATACCTACTTGCATTTTATTTCTCTCACAAACTTCCCCTTGACATCCTTGCTACTTCTTATCACCACTTCTTTTGGATGCTTCTACTTATCAAATTCTCACTTCTCCTTGACATCTTAAAATCTGCTTTAGTGTATAAGTGACGATGAAAACCAATAATGCAAAAAAGAGTTGTGTTTATGCAAAGAAGCCACTGATTGTGTATGCGCACATATCCTAATAATATCTTTGTTCAGGGACTCTTTTGGACTCTTTTTCTTATTCTTTCATTCCCATCCTGTTTCTCTTAACCTACTGACTTTCAAAATGTACCCACACATACAGAGCTGTGCTCCTACACACACACACACACACACACAAAACATGTGTACACACATGGTCAGTTTGTCCATTTTGACTCAGTGATAATTCCCTGGTGGCTCAGCTGGTAAAGAATCCATCTGCAATGCAAGAGACCTGGGTTCAACCCCTGGGTTGGAAAGATACCCTGGAGAAGGGAACAGCTACCACTCCAGTATTCTGGCCTGGAGAATTCCACGGACTATATAGGACATGGGGTCACAATGAGTTGGACACAACTGAGCAACTTTCACTTTCACTTTTTCACAATGACTATTTTTACAGACACTATTATTTATAAATAATAACAGTGTCACTAAATACAGGATAAAGGGAATTCCCTGGCAGTCCAGTGGTTAGGACTCAGCCCTTTCACTGCCAGGGCCTGGGTTTGGTTCCTGGTCAGGGAACTAAGATCCCACAAACCATGCAGCTTAAAAAAAAAAAAAAATCATGATACAGGTTCACAGTTTTACACAATTACATAGCTAGTCTGCATGGATTGCTTGATTGATTGAACTCATAAAATAAACAATTAAAATGATTGTAGTTTAAAAAGAGGTTTTTTAAATATATTGCAGTCTGGATTAATTATCTGGAGAGGTTACACATGCTGGTGGCTATTATTGGTTAAAAATAATTAATTACCTATGGGCTATAAGGGATTAACCACTTCTAAACTTCCTCTTAATCATTTATCATGAAGTCTTTTGCTCTACATTTCCTTCAGGGTAAAAAAAAAAAAGTCCTCTTTCTCTTACAGAGCAATATTAATCACACAAGAATAGAAAATCTTCTCATTAAAGCCCTGAAGCTCGCTGGGAAAGTTTAAGTTATTCTAACACCTCCCTGATATTGTTGGATCCATGTAGCAAAGATCACTGACTTTCCTGCCAGTTAATTGTCTTACATGAGCTGATCTAAAGACCAAAGTCCATTTTCTATGCCAAGTGGAAAGCAGAGCTATAGCTGTTTCTACGAAAGCAGCTAATTAAATTTCTCTTCCAAAATACTCCATGTCCTTTAGTCCTATTACATTAGCACATGCTTATAAGCATGTTACAGATATGCTTCATTTTATGCAACTGATGTTTCTGAAAAGTCAAGGATATTTAGAACCCATCTGAGGAGCAGCGAAGGTTTCAGGTTAAAGTGAAAGTGAAGTCACTCAGTCATGTCCAACTCTTTGCGACCCCATGGACTGTAACCTATCAGGCTCCTCTGTCCATGGGATTTTCCAGGCAATAGCACTGGAGTGGATTGCCATTTCCTTCTCCAGGGGATCTTCCCGACCCAGGGATCTAACCCAGGTCTCCCGCATTGTAGACAGACGCTTTACCGTCTGAGCCACCAGCTTATGCAAAAATAATTTTGTCAAATGAAACATTCTGAGGTAAACACCTCTCCTCTAACATAAAATTTGTATCAAATCATTGTGGCAACACAAACATAATAATACACCCATAAAGCTGAAGAAACATTGGCAAGACAAAGTCTGCAGCCTAAGAAAAGAAAGAAAAAAGGCAAAGAGTCAAAAGAAACAGGACACACAGATTTAGTAAATTATAATGAGGACAATGGAAGGGAAGAATCTCACCTTCAGAAAGCAAACCCACCTGAGACTGATTGTCAAGGAATTTTGGAAATCATCTGAGGTGATAGTGAACACCTAAGGAAGCCATTTAAGAGAAAAAAAGCCTCTTATGTAGTCTAACCAAGTGGAAAGTATACATATGAAAGATTTCCTCTCCCACTTAGTTCATGCACTAGAAAAAGCATTCATGAAGTTAACTAAAGCATCAATTTTTAAGTTCTAAGTCTTTCCAACTAAAGAATAAACAGCATGACAAATGGTATGCATTTTTAAGTTCTCTGGCAACCACTAGATTGAACAAACTAAACAAGTATAATTTCCCTGAAAACCCTTACTTTTGAGTTTAAGCATGTTATCATATATGGTAACGCTTCAACAGAAAGATACAGTGTTTCCCCAATTCAAGTCATTGAAATATTTGCTAACATTATTTTCAGGAATTAAAGATAAGAGCATCACAAATGACCAAAAGTCATGTTAAAATACATGAAAAATGATACAGAAAAAATTGACACAAGGAGACAGGAAATAATTAAATATAAATATTTTATTAAATTTGATTTAGAATATTTATGTGAAACTTCCTAGGTGGCTCAGTGGCAAAGAATCTGCCTACCAATGCAGGAGACCCAAGAAACATGGCTTCGATTCCTGGGTCAGGAAGATCCCCTGGAGTAGGAAATGGCAACCCACTCCAGTATTCTTGCCTGAAGAATCCCCATGGACAGAGGAACCTGGCAGGCTACAGTCCATTGGGTCACAAAGAGTCAGACACAACTGAGCAACTAAGCACCGCACAGTTCAGGACACATGGCTGGTGTAGAATAATGGCTGTTCTTGACAAGGTTATGGAGAGGAGAGGAAAGGTGTCGTGTGCCAGTTGGAAAAAGCCATGGGCTTTATTACTGCTAAAGGTACCAAATCATTAAGAAGTATATGGACAAATGATGAATATATGCCTGTTTGACACCCTTCAGATTAAATATCAATTAAAGAATATGGTCACAAGCTTCAATAAGGTTTGACCAAGAAGAACAAACTAGAAATAAAAAAGGTCTAAATCTGAAGTCTTTCCAGCCTATTACAGTTTTCTTAGCGTATCCCAAATATCAAATACTTTATAAGATGTCCTTCACTATCTATATGCATTGCTGTTTCATACACCTAGAAGTTTCAGCACATAAGTTTTGTTATGAAGACTTCAAACTTTTCAGTTATCACCTACAGATAGGATCCTATTTTAGTGAACATACAACCAATGTGGTTTGTGGTCTTAGACCAGATTTTTTTCAGGTTTTGACTTAAACACCTGAGTGGAAATTTGAGAAGAGATGAGAAGTTGATGGGTTCCATTTTTACCACTTGGGAGATTTTCAGTAAGCAATTAAATATTCACATCTGAAGTTCAAAAATAAGATGGGCTAAAAATAAATATTTGGGGTTCATGAACAAATGATGGGAACTGAAGCCAAGAAAGTACTGAAGATTATTCAGATGGGCTATTCAGAAGACCAGTGTAAAGTGATATGAGAAAAAGTCTAGGAAACAATAAACACCTTGAAGGAAAAATAACTCAGTATTTAATGCTAAGCCAGAAAAAAGCAAGAATTTCTTATTGAATGACTACTTTTCAAGGCGTGTTCTGTATGAAGCTGTATCATTTTATTGCCTTTCATTTTAAGTTCATTTTCACTTTACAAATCATATAGCACACAGACCCATACACACAAACACAGATTTCATAATTGTGGTTATGGCACAACAAATGTTTATGAAATATTTACTATGTACCAGATACTGTGCTAAGTTTTTATATAAGTTCACTCATTTAATCTTCATAACAGCCTGCTCTACCTATCTGTGGCCATGTAACAAACTAACAGAAAACTTTGTATTTTACAACAATAGCCATTTATTATATTTCATGATTAATGATATCAAGACAAGGGATCAGGTAAGGGATAAGTATCATACTTAAACTCCACATGAAGTCAGCTGAGGTCACTAGATGACATTCAGCTGGTCTGGATTTAACACAATTAGCAAAACTAAAATTTTTGGTAGTTTGAAAGACAGGTAAATTGTTAAAATATTACTGGGTACAGAGCACACATAGATTTAACAGAGGACACAAGCTTTATTAACATACAACCCTCAAAAAGTTTATATTTCAGTGAAGGGAATGAGGGCAATAACCTCTGCACAAAATCATTATTATGTATTATGAATCAAGTGCTGTGGAATATCTATGGCACTTGAGAGGAAGAAAATAGTCTGATTGGCACCGATCCTCTATCTATATGGAATGCGTCCTCTGCCATCATGACTACCTCAAATATCACAGCCTCCTGAAGGCATTCCTGAACCTCCAAACTCTCTGCCCCTCGAACCTCTGTTGTTACACTGTTTACATTTATCTCAGGATACTCACTTTACCTCACTTTTTATGTAGTTATGTTTGCCCTTTTCTAATTTCCTCTCCTCTATTAACCAGATCATTTGTCTTACTAATCTTTAGCTCTTATCACATAACACAGAAAAAAATGAATCAATAATTATGAACTAATTTTGACTATGAACCTATTAAAGAATTATTGAGTGTCCACTTAAACTGTTGATTATCTACTATATACCAAGAATTAGGTATAGAGAGTTTAATAAAACATTTACATGGCATGCTAAGTTGCTTCAGTCATATCCAAATCTGTGTGACCCAATGGACTGCAGCCTGCCAGGCTCCTCTGTCCATGGGGATTCTCCAGGCAAGAATACTGGAGTGGGTTGCCATGCTCTCCTCCAAGAGATCCTCCCAATTCAGGGATCAAACCCACGTCTCATGTCTCCTACCCCACGTCTCATGTCTCCTGCATTGGCAGGTGGGTTCTTTATCACTAGCACCACCTGGGAAGCCAGTAAAACATGGTCCATGTACAAGAGTTGACAATATAGTTGTCAATTAGATCCAAAGTAGAGTTCAAGGATTCACACTATTACAACTAAGGCACCCATGATAATGTCTTGAATACAACTTAAAGTGAAAGATTTACCTAACACAAATTTTACAACTTCATTTTTTACAACTTACAAAGACCTAAACATTCAAATAATCTTACAACATTAGAAATCTTTTTTTTTTTTTCCCAATTAGGGGTAAAGCTCTTCCCTCATCATCAAGGAGTGTTACTTCCAATTTTAAAAAACAGATTAAAATTGGTGAGTAGAAAACTCAGTAGGCCAAGGGCTGAAAATAAATGTTAACATTTGACTGATAACAGCTTCAGAATATCAATGGTAGATCAATATCCTTATTAACAAAAGTATGTTACTTAAATTCTATTTCACCTGCCCTTTTGATTTATCATCAATACATTTTATCCTTAAAGTGATATATAAATTTTCATATTCCTTTATCAAAACTTTTAGCATGATTTATGAAAAGTAAGTATGAGTTTGAGTGAACTCCACGAGTTGGTGATGGACAGGGAGGCCTGGCATGCTGCAGTTCATGGGGTCGCAAAGAGTCGGACACGACTGAGCGACTGAACTGAACTGATGAAGTAAATCTTGCTATTTTCAATTCACAGTGCTTTTTTTTCTTTCTTAAAGTTTTTAGTTTTGAGTAAGAAGTCTTACAGGTGCACATGGAAAAGCAATACGTGATCACCTTTGAAAGCTAAGGCAATCTAGTCAGAAAGTTTTTACACCTGTCACCTAATGCTGTTGCTCTGAGTATGACATGCTGCAGGGCTCGAAGAAATGGCAATCTTCTTCCGTTCCCTCTCCTTCAGCAGAATCCATACCAACCTCATAATCCTCCTCAAGGGCAGCCATGTCCTCACGGGCCTCGGAACACTCTCCTTCCTCCATGCCCTCACCCACATACCAGTGAACAAAGGCATGCTTTGCATACATCAGGTCAAACTTGTGGTCCAGGTGAGCCCAGGCCTCAGTGATGGCTATGGTACTGCTCAGCATGCACACAACTTGTTATACTTTGGCCAGGTCTCCACCAGGTACCACAGTAGGAGACTGGTAATTGATTCCAACCTTGAAGCCAGCGGGTCACCAGTCCACACACTGGATGCCACACTTGGTCTTGATGGTAGCAATAGCAGCATTGACATCTGTGGGAACCACATTACCACAGTACAAGTAGCAAGCCATTTACCATGGCAAGGGTCACATTTCACCATCTGGTTGGCTGGTTCAAAGTAAGCATTGATGATCTCTGTTACAGAAAGCTGTTCATGGTAGGCTTTCTCAGCACAGATGATGGGGCATATGTGGCCAGTGGGAAGTGGATGTGGGGATAGGGCACCAGGTTCAGGTTGGTCTGGAACTCTATCAGATCCACGTTCAGGGCTCCATCAAACTTCAGGGAAGCAGTGATGAAGGACACTAGCTGACTAATAAGGTGGTTAAGATTTGTGTAGGTTGGGCACTCAATATCAAGGTTTCTATGATGGATGTCATAGATGGCCTCATTGTCTACCATGAAGGTACAATCAGAGTGCTTCAGGTTGGTGTGGGTGGTGAGGATGGAGTTGTAGGGCTCAACAACAGCTGTGGAAAGCTGAGGTAGGGCTCAACTCTAGCTTGCACTTCTTGCCATAATTGACAGAGAAATGTTTCATCAGCAAGGAGGTGAACCCAGAACCAGTCCCCCCATCAAAGCTGTGGAAAGCCAAGAAGCCCTAAAAGATCTGTGCACTGGTCAGCCAGTTTCTGAATTCAGTGCAAGACAAGGTCAATGATCTCCTTGCCAATGGTGTAGGGACCTTGGGCATGGTTATTGGCAGCATCTTCTTTGCCAGTGATGAGCTGCTCAGGGTGGAAGAGTTGGCAGTAGGTGCCAGTTCAAACCTCATCAATGACTGTGGGTTCCAGATCTACAAACACTGTGCTGGTCACATGCTTGCCAGTGCCTGCGTCACTGAAGAAGGTGTTGAAGAAGTTATATCCTCCCCCAGTAGTCTTGTCATTGCACCTCTGGCCATTGGGCTGGATGCCATGCTCCAGGCAGTAGCGTTCCCAGCAGACATTACTGATCTGGACACCAACCTGGCCAAGGTGGATGGAGATGCAGTCAAGGATGGAGGCTACAGGTCAGCAGGCACAGGCAACAGGAGTAGACACCAGGTCCCAGGTGCCATCCCAACAAGCTAAGAGTCGAGGTAAGTAATGCACTTCGCAGTGCTTTAGTAAATGAGTGTGTTTTTTCATTAAATCAGCAATAGCAATTTTCTAACTCAAAATAAAGGCTAAAAATTCAGGGACTGCTTAATGACTTTTGTACATAATAAATTCTTTTAGTGGGCATGATCAGTTCTAATTTATCCTCTATTAACCAATTGGAACTCAAGGTGACCTTCCATGAAAAACAAATCCACAAATTAAACAAGTCTTTCAAACCAACAAACAAAATCTTTTCTGTTCATTTCCCTTAACAATGGACGGGCTCACAACTACTTTAAGTTTTCTACTTGCTCATATCAAAATAAAACCAAAAGAAAATCAATGAAAATTCAGCCAGAATAAAATATAAAATGATTATAAAGTTTAAAGAGTTAATTTTTGCAGAGAGATTTGAAATGTAGCAATAAAAGTCTTTAAGTACACATAAATAATTTCTACCTGAGAAATTTTAAAAAATATTTTATTTATTTATTTGACTGCATTGGGTCTTGGTTGTGGCATGTGGGATATTCTAGTTGCAGCCTGTGGGATCTAGCTCCCTGACCAGGAATTGAACCTGGACCCCCTGCATTGACAGCACAGGCCTTAACCACTGGACCATCAGGGAAGTCCCTCTACTTGAGAAATTTAGGCATATGCTACTAAGCATAGATGATAATCAGTGAGAAGGGAATTCTTGATTTTATTGGCATCTTTATATATGCAAAATATAAATTTGATTATAATAGAATAATTATGAGAATAATTATCCAACACAAGTGGATATCATTCTTTGTTCTTTTAAACTAGAGTATGTATTAGTAATTCTCTGGTGACTTTCCCCTGAGAAGTTGCCTATACTCGATTATTTTAAAAGAAGACACATTAGAAGACACCTATTAAGCAATGCTCAAACAGAGCCCTGATTCAGGAAGAAAGGACATTAAAATGTGCTTTAATCTATAAGAACTTATTTTTCACTGTACAATTAGAAGAAGCTGGCTCTTTTCCCTCTAAAAAAGGGGAAGACTAGAAACAGAGTCACAAGACATAGGTAACTTACAGAACTTTAATATTGCTTCCTATCCTCCTGAGGGGCTTCGCAGCTGGGGCTAGTGGTAAAGAATGCGCCTGCCAGTGCAGGAGACAGATGAGACATGGGCTCAATCCCTCTTGGGAAGATCTCCTGGAGAAGGGCACAGCAACCCACTCCAGTATTCTTGCCTGGAGAATACCATGGACAGAGGAGCCTGGAGGGCTACAGTCCAGAGGATCACAAAAAGGCAGACATGACTGAAGCAACTTAGCACACATACACATCCTCCTGAGACCCAGTGAGTTAAAAAAAAAAAATAGTGGAGAGGATCTTATTCAAAGAAAGATTATAATTTCTCACCACTATAAGCAGGACATAATAATGCACCCAGTCTGAAAAAATAACAAACGGTGTTATTATTTCTCCAGTTTAAGAGTCCACACAGGAACTGTATCAATGCTTACCCTTTTCAAGAGGTAAAGATACATCATCAGGAAATCTCAATGTGACCAACAGAAACGGCACAGGTCATAAAGTCAGGACTGTTAGCTGTTAACTAAAATGTATTTTCCCTTTATTACTAGACACAAAACTAAACAAAAATTTCCAGCCTTGTGTGACTATTTTTCTCCATAGAATAAAATGTGATACATGCCTCTAATGGATCTAAGTCTTAGGACCATGAGTATGCCTCTATCACGCTGTCTTTCTCTTTCTCAACCCGGAGCCACAGAGACTCCATTTCAACCATGCAAAGAATGACAATCCCAAGGGGATGACTGGGCAACCAATGGAAAAAACTTGTGTCTCTGAATAACCTCATGGAGCAGAGTTGGACCTTTCAGTTTGGGCTGTTATTTAAAAGAGAAGCCTGATTCCATCTTCTTTAACATATTGACTCATTGTTCTCTTTGCCATAGCATCCTGAGTGCATGCGTACTCAGTTACTTCAGTCGTGTCCAACTCTTTGTGATCTTATGGACTGTAGCTCGCCAGGCGCCTCTGTCTATGGGATTCCCCAGGCAAGAATATTGCAGTGGGTTGCCATACCTCCTTCAGAGGATTTTCCTGACTTGGGGATCAAACCCACATCTCCTGCATCACAAGTGGATTCTTTACTCACTGAGGCACCTGGGAAGCCTGCCATAGCATTCTAGTCTTAGGCTAATAGAGACAAATATTTCCTGTTCACTGAAATTGTCCAAGAAATACATTATCAGTACTTTGCTTCATTATTCTTGATCAGCATGTCTGATCTAATTGAGAATAGCCAGGCATCCACATATCCAAACATAAGCAATCTTTAAAAGGAACAAATTCTGCTAATGTAACCCAAGTATAGTGATGATACCTAAATTCAACAACTGTAGATAATCAAACTTCATGATTGGACTTTATATAAAAACCTGGACATCCAAATTACTGAAGGTCAGAGTCTGGTGATCAATAAAAGAAAGACTTAGTTTTAAAAAGACTTTATAAAGTGACATTTGACATTTAAAAAATCATTTAAATCTTTTTTCAACAAGAAGATATCTAATAACAGTTTGTTTTTATTTTACGGTTTGTATAAAATATAGGTAAATTACCCTGCACCTAATTTATGATATTTCTATACACTTACTCAAATCTACCTTGCTTCCTCACAAATGCTCAGATTTCTTTTAATAGAGTAAAATGTCTATTAAAGGGAAGATAAGATTCTAGATAATCTTCTGAGAAGGAAAAACAATTTGAATTTATATCCCATTATAAAAGATTGATTTCATGTATTTTTCCAAAAATATTTTTTATTGAAGGATAGGGTACGTGTGAGAGTTGAACTATAAAGAAAGCTGAATGCTGCAGAATTGATGCTTTTGAACTGTGGTGTTGGAGAAGACTCTTGAGAGTCCTTTGGACTGCAAGGAGATCCAACCAGTCCATCCTAAAGGAGATCAGTCCTGTGTGTTCATTGGAAGGATTGATGTTGAGGCTGAAACTCCAGTACTTTGGCCACCTGATGTGAAGAGCTGACTCATTGGAAAAGACCCTGATGCTGGGAAAGATTGAGGGCAAGAGGAGATGGGGACGACAAAGGATGAGATGGTTGGATGGCATCACCGACTCAATGGACATGGATTTGGGTGGGCTCCGGGAGTTGGTGATGGACAGGGAGGCCTGGCATGCTGTGGTTCATGGGGTCACAAAGAGTCGGACACGACTGAAGACTGAACTGAACTGAGGGTACATAAAAATTAGAAATGAGTGAGGTATTTCTTAGAATGAAAAGCTGTACTTAATCTACTTTTAATTTAGTCTAGAGTTGATTGATTCTACTGCAAATAAAATGATAATTAAAAGAAGTCAATAGATAAACTAAATAATCAGCCAACAAAGAAATGTAGCATTGTTAATAGCAGATGTATGATTATAATTACAGTAGAAATCAGTTTTATATTGAAGCAGCTAATAATTTTTTTTCTAGAATTCATATAAGAAAATCAGTCTTCTCCCTGAAATTCATCCCTTTTGATCACTGATAAATGATTATTTTGTTAGATTGGCAAAAATATAGGATATTTAACATCTCTAAGACAGTTTCCTTATTTGTAAAATAATAAAAATAATACCTACATTATAAACTCACTGTAAAGTTTAAAAAAATTACATAAGTAAACTATCAACACAATTCCTACTATTCGTGAATTCAATAATTTTTTCTCTTTTTTAATTCTTTCATTGTTTTGTAAAATTCAAAGTTCCTTGGGTATTTGTTTTGTCTGAGCCAAATACCAGAATCTAGCAAAAAATATACAATTACTTTGAATGTACTAACTTTGTTTTGCCAGCTTTTTATTATGATAATAATAGCTAATGAGAATTCCCTAACCCTAGTGGTCTAGTGGTTAGGAATCAGTGCTTTCACTATAGCTACCTGGGTTTGATCCCTGGTCAGGGAACTAAGATCCCAAAGCCACATGGAGTGGCCAAAAACAAAAACCTAACAACTGAAGAAAGCTTACAATTTTATGTCATAATCTTTAAAAGGCTTTATAGATGTAGAAACTGAAATTCAGGTAGGTTAAGAAATTTAGGGAAAACCACTAGACCATTCAGGTATGACCTAAATCAAATCCCTTATGATTATACAGTGGAAATGAGAAATAGATTTAAGGGCCTAGATCTGATAGACAGAGTGCCTGATGAACTCTGGAATCAGGTTCATGACATTGTACAGGAGACAGGGATCAAGACCATCCCCATGGAAAAGAAATGCAAAAAAGCAAAATGGCTGTCTGTGGAGGCCTTACAAATAGCTGTGAAGAGAAGAGAGGTGAAAAGCAAAGGAGAAAAGGAAAGATATAAGCATCTGAATGCAGAGTTCCAAAGAATAGCAAGAAGAGATAAGACAGCCTTCTTCAGTGATCAATGCAAAGAAATAGAGGAAAACAACAGAACGGGAGACTAGAGATCTCTTCAAGAAAATTAGAGATACCAAGGGAACATTTCAGGCAAGGATGGGCTTGATAAAGGACAGAAATGATATGGACCTAACAGAAGCAGAAGATATTAAGAAGAGGTGGCAAGAATACACAGAAGAACTGTACAAAAAAGATCTTCAGGACCCAGATAATCATGATGATATGATCACTAATCTAGAGCCAGACATCCTGGAATATGAAGTCAAGTGGGCCTTAGAAAGCATCACTACAAACAAAGCTAGTGGAAGTGATGAAATTCCAGTCGAATTACTTCAAATCCTGAAAGATGATGCTGTGAAAGTGCTGCACTCAATATGCCAGCAAATTTGGAAAACTCAGCAGTGGCCACAGGACTGGAAAAGGTCAGTTTTCATTCCAATTCCAAAGAAAGGCAATGCAAAAGAATGCTCAAACTATAGCACAATTGCACTCATCTCACACACTAGAAAAGTAATGCTCAAAATTCTCCAAGCCAGGCTTCAGCAATACATGAACCGTGAACTCCCTGATGTTCAAGCTGGTTTTAGAAAAGGCAGAGGAACCAGAGATCAAATTGCCAACATCTGCTGGATCATAGAAAAAGCAAGAGAATTCCAGAAAAATATCTATTTCTGCTTTATTGACTATGCCAAACCCTTTGACTGTGTGGATCACAGCAAACTGTGGAAAATTCTGAAAGAGGGGAATACCAGACCACCTAACCTGCCTCTTGAGAAATCTGTATGCAGGTCAGGAAGCAATAGTTAGAACTGGACATGGAACAACAGAATGGTTCCAAATAGGAAAAGGAGTACGTCAAGGCTGTATATTGTCACCCTGCTTATTTAACTTCTATGCAGAGTACATCATGAGAAACGCTGGACTGGAAGAAACACAACCTGGAATCAAGATTTCTGGGAGAAATATCAATAACCTCAGATATGCAGATGACACCACCCTTATGGCAGAAAGTGAAGAGGAGCTAAAAAGCCTCTTGATGAAAGTGAAAGAGGAGAGTGAAAAAGTTGGCTTAAAGCTCAACATTCAGAAAACGAAGATCATGGCATCCGGTCCCATCACTTCATGGGAAATAGATGGGGAAACAGTAGAAACAGTGTCAGACTTTATTTTTTGGGGCTCCAAAATCACTGCAGATGGTGACTGCAGCCATGAAATGAAAAGACTCTTACTCCTTGGAAGAAAAGTTATGACCAACCTAGATAGTATATTCAAAAGCAGAGACATTACTTTGCCGACTAAGGTCCGTCTAGTCAAGGCTATGGGTTTTCCTGTGGTCATGTATGGATGTGAGAGTTGGACTGTGAAGAAGGCTGAGTGCTGAAGAATTGATGCTTTTGAACTGTGGTGTTGGAGAAGACTCTTGAGAGTCCCTTGGACTGCAAGGAGATCCAACCAGTCCACTCTGACGGAGATCAACCCTGGGATTTCTTTGGAAGGAATGATGCTGAAGCTGAAGCTCCAGTACTTTGGCCACCTCATGCGAAGAGTTGACTCATTGGAAAAAGACTGTGATGCTGGGAGGGATTGGGGACAGGAGGAGAAGGGGATGACCGAGGATGAGATGGCTGGATGGCATCACGGACTCGATGGACGTGAGTCTGAGTGAACTCCGGGAGTTGGTGATGGACAGGGAGGCCTGGCGTGCTGCGATTCATAGGGTCATAAAGAGTCGGACACTATTGGGCGACTGAACTGAACTGAACTGAACTAAGAAATTTCCAAATGTCACATAGCTAGTAATTTTGAGAGCTGTTGTTTTCAAGTAGGAAATCAAACTCCAGAGCACAAGTCTTCACTCATTATCTTAAACTGCCTCTCAATGTTATTTTCATAATATCTGACTGAATATAAAATAGACAATCCCATTTTAAAAATTATTATCTAACAGTTCTTAAAAAGATCCACTTTGACCTCTCTTTATAAACCCTATATTGTACACACCCTCCATTCATAAAATTTTTATTTCATTATTGCCCTTAAAATGTTTATCAAATATTGCTAGTTAACCTAAGAGTCAACTTTCTTATGAAAAATGTTATGAAGGAGATTTAGAAATTATCAAACTTTAGAGCTAAAGGGCAGAGAAGGCAATGGCACCCCACTCCAGTACTCTTGCCTGGGAAATCCCATGGGCGGAGGAGCCTGGTAGGCTGTAGTCCATGGGGTCGCTAAGGGTCAGACACGACTGAGCAACTTCACTCTCACTTTTCACTTTCATGCATTGGAGAAGGAAATGGCAACCCATTCCAGTGTTTTTGCCTGGAGAATCCCAGGGACAGAGGAGCCGGGTGGGCTGCCGTCTATGGGGTCACACAGAGTCAGACACGACTGATGCGACTTAGCAGCAGCAGCAGAGCTAAAGAGAGTTAAAAAATTGACTCTAGATTGAGCATGACTCAACCATTTAGGACATATTAAAGGCTTTCCTGGTGGCTCAGACAATAAAGAATCCACCTGAAATGCAAGAGATCTGGGTTCAAACCCTGGGTTGGGAAGATCTGCTGGAGAAGGGCGTGGCAACCAACTCCAGTATTCTTTCCTGGAGAATCACATAGACAGAGGAGCCTGGCAGGCTACATTTCATGGGGTCATGGAAAAGCAACTTAGCACACACACAGAGGATGAATATTATTTACGCTACCTAGCCCATCATCTTACTGAATTAACTGTTTAAGTTATGATTTTTCACAATGATCTTCAAGTCTCCTAAACTCAATGTTTTTTCCACTATGAAATCTTTCTTTTCTTAAGGTTTTGTGAAACTGGACATTATTCCAGGAAAGTATTGTCTTAATGAACAGTGACATTCCTTACTGAACAGAAAATTAAACAAAAGAAATAGACTAGGTTTTAATTATAAGCTGTTCTATATATTAATTTATTTTAGTGCTTTAAAGGCTATCTTTCCATTATTTTCTGGATTCCATTGTTTACTTAGAGAGGATAGTTGTCACTCTTATTTTACCTTCATTAGCTCCTGTGAGGGCAATATATATTTTTTTTTTTTGCCTAAATGTTTTCTTTCAAAAAGAAAAGTTTTCTTTTTGTCTTTGGTTTTCAGAAGTTTTATCATGATTTGCCTAGATGTGTGTGCTCCATAACAAGAGAAGCCACTGCAATGAGAAGTCTGCATACTACTCACTGCAACTAGAGAAAGCCTGTGCAAAAGCAATGAAGACCCAGTGCAGCCAAAAATAAAAAAAAATAAAATAAACCAAAAAAGAAGCCTTTTATAAATATAGAATTAATACATAACAGAGAAAAAAAAGTAGGAGAGATATTATCAGCCAATAAGACATATCAAAAGATTACTAGAGGCTGGAAAGTGCCAGAAAGACAATTATCTAAATGAAATTAAAAATAGAAAATAAAGTTGAGCCATTCTTCTAGAGTCTAAAGCAGAAATGTAAAGAGTCAGAAAGTACTAGGGAAAAGATGAGTTATAAGGAACCATCATAGAAATCCAACACCTGAATAACAGAAATTCAAAAAGAATGAATGAAGAAAATGGAGAAGAAAGAGAAATAACAGACCAATTCTTTACAGCTGAAATATTTGAGTGTTTAAAGTACAAAGTAGAAGATGGCAGAGGAATAGGATGGGGAGAACACTTTTTCCCCCACAAATTCATCAAAAGAACATTTGAACACTGAGAAAATTCCACAAAACTACTTCTGAATGCCGGCAGAGTACATCAGGCACCCAGAAAAGCAGCCCATTGTCTTCAAAAGGAGGTAGGAAAAAATATAAAAGATAAAAAGAGAGACAAAAGAGGTAAGGACAGAGCTCTGTCCCAGGAAGGGAGTCTTAAAAAAGAAGTTTCCAAACACCAGGAAACACTCTCACTGCCAAGTCTGAGGCAAGCCTTGGAACCACAGAGGGCAACATAACAGGGAGGAAAAATAAATAAATAATTAAAACCCACAGATTACGTGCCCAGTGGTAACTCCCCCAGTGGAGAAGCAGCGCAGGCACCTGCATCCACCACTAGCAAGTGGGGGCTGGGCAGGGAGGCACGGGCTGCATTGCTTAGAGTAAGGACCAGGCCTAAATGCCCCAAGGGCAATCTGAGAGGACTAACTTGGGCTAGCAAACCAGACTGTGGGATAACTACCACACGAAAAGCCCTGACCTAAGATACCACCAGGCCTGCTCACAGAACAGTGACTAGAGCTACGCGAAAAGCCCTAACCTAAGACATCGTCAGGCCCACTCACAGAACAAAGGACTGAGCAGAGCTAGCCAGCTGCAGGCCGGCCCATCCGCCTCCGGAGACAGGTAGGCGAGGGCAGCCAGAGCCAGAAGGGGGCAATCGCGGCCCCAGATAGGCGTTATCTACCGAACTGCAAGCAGGCTTCATTGCTAACCAAGACTTCTTGGGATTCTGGACAGTCAACATCTGCCTGAGAAGGTGCGGCAGATGTACACCCAGAAAAATGAGTGGCAGGGACGGGGGAAGAATTAAGTCGCAGCGACCGCATTCGCCAAACACCTGGTCACCTGAGCTGCTTGGATCTGGGAAGGGCACAAAACGCAGGCTTAACCAAGTCTGCTCCTCTGAGGACTACCCAAATACCTGAAGCTGAGCGGCTTAGACCTGGGAAGTGCATACAACCCAGGGCTGACCTCAGACAATTCCCAGCAAAGCAACCTATAGCCTAAGCAGTGTAGACAGGGAAAGAACACTCACCATGAGCAGGGGCAAACGCAGTGTGGCCGAGACGCTCCGAGCACACGCCACTCTTATTTGTTTGCAGTGTCCCTCTCTCCCCACGGCACGACTGAACAAGTGAGCCTAAAGGAGTGGCCACCACCGCCACCTTGTGCCAGGGCTGAAATGAGACGCTGAAGAGACCAGTAAACAAAAGAAGCTAACACAGAGGGACCCTCCTTGGAAGTGACAGGTGCAATAGATTAAAACCCTGTAGATAGTACTGACTACATAGGAAGGGACCTATAGATATTGAGAAATATAAGCCGGATCAAGGAACTACCCAAAAATGAACAGACCCCACACTGCCCATAACAACACCAAAGTCTTAGATATATTTTTACTATTTTTACTATCATTCTTTAATTTTTAATTGTTTTTATTTTTAAGTCCTCTATTACTCCTTTAATTTTCATTTTTATAATCTATTACTTTGCAAAAAAAGAGAGAGACCCTATTTTTTAAAGCAAACTTCATACATATATATATTTCATAATTTTTGTGACTATGTTTTTTTTTTTCTCTTTTTCTTTAATATTGTATTTTTGAAAATCCAACCTCTACTCTAGATTTTTAATCTTTGCTTTTTGGTATTTAGTATCAATTTTGTACCTTTAAGAACCCAATCTTCAGTACCCATTTTTACTTGGGAGTGAGATTACTGGCTTGACAGCTCTCTCCCCCTTTGGACTCTCCTTTTTCTCCACCAGGTCGCCTCTATCTCCTCCCTCCCCCTTCTCTTCTCTACCCAATTCTGAGAATCTCTTTGTGTGTTCTGGACAGTGGAGAACACTTAGGGAAACTGATTACTGGCTGGATCTGTCTCTCTCCTTTTGATCCCTCCCCCACACTGCCTTTATCCTCCTGGCCACCTCTGTCTCCTTCTTCCCTCTTTTCTTCTCTGTATAACTCCATGAAAATCTCTGAGTGGTCCAGACTGTGGAGCGCACATAAGGAAGTGATTACTGGCTAGCTTGCTCTCTCCTCTTTTTATTCCACCTCATCTCATCCCGGTCACCTCTATCTCCATCCTCCCTCTTCTCTTCTCTATGTAATTCTGTGAACTTCTCTGGGTGTCCCTCACTGTGGAGAAATTTTCCATCTTTAACCTAGATGTTTTATCAACAGTGCTGTATAGATGGAGAAGTCTTGAGGCTACTGTAAAAATAAGACTGAAAACCAGAAGCAGGAGGCTTAAGTCCAAATCCTGAGAACACCAGAGAACTCCTGACCCCAGGGAACATTAATAGACAGGAGCTCATCAAACGCCTCCATACCTATACTGAAACCAAGCACCACCCAAGAGCCAACAAGTTCCAGAGCAAGACATACCACACAAATTCTCCAGCAACACAGGAACATAGCCCTTAGCTTCAATATACGGGCTGGCCAAAGTCACTCCAAACCCATTGACATCTCATAACTCATTATTGGACACTTCATTACACTCCAGAGAGAAGAAGTCCAGTCCCATCCACCAGAACACTGACACAAGCTTATCTAACCAAGAAACCTTCACAAGACACCTGTACAACCCCACCCACAGTGAGGAAACTCCACAATAAAGAGAACTCCACAAACTGCCAGAATACAGAAAGACCACCCCAAACACAGCAATATAAACAAGATGAAGAGACAGAGGAATACCCATCAGGTAAAAGAACAGGAGAAATGCCCACCAAACCAAACAAAAGAGGAAGAGATAAGGAATCTACCTGATAAAGAATTCAGAACAATGATAGTGAAAATGATCCAAAATCTTGAAAACAAAATGGAATCACAGATAAATAGCCTGGAGACAAGGATTGAGAAGATGCAAGCAAGGTTTAACAAGGACTTAGAAGAAATAAAAAGTCAATATATAATGAATAGTGCAATAAATGAGGTCAAAAACACTCTGGAGGGAACAAACAGTAGAATAATGGAGGCAGAAGATAGGATTAGTGAGGTAGAAGATAGAATGGTAAAAATAAATGAATCAGAGAGGAAAAAAGAAAAACGAACTAAAAGAAATGACGACAGTCTGAGAGACCTCAGGGACAATGTTAAATGCCCCAACATTCGAATCATAGGAGTCCCAGAAGAAGAAGACAAAAAGAAAGACCATGAGAAAATCCTTGAGGAGATAATAGTTGAAAACTTCCCTAAAATGGGGAAGGAAATAATCACCCAAGTCCAAGAAACCCAGAGAGTCCCAGACAGGATAAACCCAAGGTGAAACACCCCAAGACACATATTAATCAAATTAACAAAGATCAAACACAAAGAACAAATATTAAAAGCAGCAAGGGAAAAACAACAAATAACACACAAGGGGATTCCCATAAGGATAACAGCTAATCTTTCAATAGAAACTCTTCAGGCCAGGAGGGAATGGAAGGACTTACTTAAAGTGATGAAAGAAAATTACCTACAGCCCAGATTACTGTATCCAGCAAGGATCTCATTCAAATATGAAGGAGAAATCAAAAGCTTTACAGACAAGCAAAAGCTGAGAGAATTCAGCACCACCAAACCAGCTCTCAAACAAATGCTAAAGGATCTTCTCTAGACAGGAAACACAAAAAGAGTGTATAAACTTGAACCCAAAACAATAAAGTAAATGGCAATGGGATCATGAGGTGAGGTGAGGTGAAGTCGCTCAGTCGTGTCCGACTCTTTGAGACCCCATAGATTGTAGCCTACCAGGCTCCTCCATGCATGGGATTTTCCAGACAAGAGTACTGGAGTGGGTTGCCATTTCCTTCTCCAGAGGATCTTCCCAACCCAGGGATCGAACCTGGGTCTTCCACATTGCAGGCAGACGCTTTGCCATCTGAGCCACCAGGGAAGCCTAATGGGATCATACTTATCAATAATTACCTTAAATGTAAATGGGTTAAAAAAAAATGTAAATGGGTTGAATGCCCCAACCAAAAGGCAAAGACTGGCTGAATGGATACAAAAACAAGACCCCTATATATGTTGTCTGCAAGAGACCCTTAAAACAAGGGACACATACAGACTGAAAGTGAAGGGCTGGAAAAAGATATTCTATGCAAATAGAGACCAAAAGAAGGCAGGAGAAGCAATACTCATATCAGATAAAATACACTTTAAAACAAAGGCTGTGAAAAGAGACAAAGAAGGGCACTACATAATGATTAAAGGATCAATCCAAGAAGAAGATATAACAATTATAAATATACATGCACCCAACATAGGAGCACCACAATATGTAAGACAAATGCTAACAAGTAAGAAAGGGGAAATTAACAATAAGACAATAATAGTGGAAGACTTTAATACTTCACTCACACCTATGAATAGATCAACTAAACAGAAAATTAATAAGGAAACACAAACTTTAAATGATACAATAGACCAGTTAGACCTAATTGATATCTATAAGACATTTCGCCCCAAAACAATGAATTTCACCTTTTTCTCAAGTGCACACGGAAACTTCTTCAGGATAGATCACATCCTGGGCCATAAATCTAGCTTTGATAAATTCAAAAAAACTGAAATCATTCCAAGCATCTTTTCTGACCACAATGCAGTAAGATTAGATCTCAATTACAGGAGAAAAACTACTAAAAATTT
Source organism: Ovis canadensis (assembly GCF_042477335.2). NCBI lineage: Eukaryota > Metazoa > Chordata > Mammalia > Artiodactyla > Bovidae > Ovis > Ovis canadensis. The sequence goes on from NC_091262.1 coordinate 52,759,574, forward strand.
CAACATATGTAGGCTGAACAACATGCTGCTGAATAATCAACAAATCACAGAAGAAAACAAAAAAGAAATCAAAGTATAAATAGAAAGGAATGAAAGTGAAAACACAACAACCCAAAACCTGTGGGACACTGTAAAAGCAGTGCTAAGAGGAAAGTTGATAGCAATACAGGCATACCTCAAGAAACAAGAAAAAAGTCAAATAAATAACCTAACTCTACACCTAAAGCAATTAGAAAAGGAAGAAATGAAGAACCCCAGGGTTAGTAGAAGGAAAGAAATCTTAAAAATTAGGGCAGAAAAAGATGCAAAAGAAACAAAAGAGACCATAGCAAAAATCACCAAAGCCAAAAGCTGGTTCTTTGAGAGGATAAATAAAATTGACAAACCATTAGCCAGACTCATCAAGAAATAAAGGGAGAAAAATCAAATCAATAAAATTAGAAATCAAAATGGAGAGATCACAATAGACAACACAGAAATACAAAGGATCATAAGAGACTACTATCAGCAATTATATGCCAATAAAATGGACAACGTGGAAGAAATGGACAAATTCTTAAAAAAGTACAACTTTCCAAAACGGAACCAGGAAGAAATAGAAAATCTTAACAGACCCATCACAAGCATGGAAATTGAAACTGTAATCAGAAATATTCCATCAAACAAAAGCCCAGGTCCAGACAGCTTCACAGCTGAATTCTACCAAAAATTTAGAGAAGAATGAACACCTATCCTACTCAAACTCTTCCAGAAAATTTCAGAGGAAGGTAAACTTCCAAACTCGTTCTATGAGGCCACCATCACCCTAATACCAAAATCTGACAAAGATGCCACAAAAAAGAAAACTACAGGCCAATATCATTGATAAACATAGATGCAAAAATCCTTAACAAAATCCTAGCAATCAGAATCCAAGAACACATTAAAAAGATCATATATCATGACCAAGTGGGCTTTATCCCAGGGATGCAAGGATTCTTCAATATCCACAAATCAATCAATGGTATACACCACATTAACAAATTGAAAAATAAAAGCCATATGATTATCTCAATAGATGCAGAGAAAGCCTTTGACAAAATTCAACATCCATTTGTGATAAAAACCCTCCAGAAAGCAGGCATAGAAGGAACATAACTCAACATAGTAAAAGCTATATATGACAAACCCACAGCAAACATTATCCTCAATGGTGAAAAATTGAAAGCGTTTCCCCTAAAGTCAGGAACAAGACAAGGGTGCCCACTTTCACCACTAATATTCAGCATAGTTTTGGAAGTTTTGGCCACAGCAATCAGAGCAGAAAAAGAAATAAAAGGAATCCAAAGTGGAAAAGAAGAAGTAAAACTCTCACTGTTTGCAGATGGCATGATCTGCTACATAGAAAACCCTAAAGACACCACCAGAAAATTACTAGAGCTAATCAATGAATATAGTAAAGTTGCAAGATATAAAATCAATACACAGAAATCCCTTGCATTCCTATACGTTAATAATGAGAAAATAGAGAAATTAAGGAAACAATTCCATTCACCATTGCAACAAAAAGAATAAAATACTTAGGACTATATCTACCTAAAGAAACTAAAGACCTATATATAGAAAACTATATAACACTGGTGAAAGAAATCAAAGAGGACACTAATAGATGGAGAAATATACCATGTTCATAGATCGGAAGAATCAATATAGTGAAAATGAGTATACTACCCAAAGCAATCTATAGATTCAATGCAATCCCTATCAAGCTACCAACGGTATTTTTCACAGAGCTAGAACAAATAATTTCACAATTTGTATTGAAATACAAAAAATCTTGAATAGCCAAAGCAAATTGAGAAAGAAGAATGGGACTGGAGGAATCAACCTGCCTGACTTCAGGCTCTACTACAAAGCCACAGTCATCAAGACAGTATGGTACTGGCACAAAGACAGACATATAGATCAATGGAACAAAATAGAAAGCCCAGAGATAAATCCATGCATCTATGGACACCTTATCTTTGACAAAGGAGGCAAGAATATACAATGGAGAAAAGACAATCTCTTTAACAAGTGGTGCTGGGAAAACTGGTCAACTACCTGTAAAAGAATGAAATGAGAACACTTTATAACACCATACACAAAAATAAACTCAAAATGGATTAAAGATCTAAACCTAAGACCAGAAACTATAAAACTCCTAGAGGAGAACATAGGCAAAACACTCTCTGACATAAATCACAGCAGGATCCTCTATGACCCACCTCCCAGAATATTGGAAATATAAGCAAAAATAAACAAATGTGACCTAATTAAAATTAAAAGCTTCTGCACAACAAAGGAAACTATAAGCAAGGTGAAAAGACAGCCTTCAGAATGGGAGAAAATAATAGCAAATGAAGCAATGGACAAAGAATTAATCTCAAAAATATACAAGCAACTCCTGAAGCCCAATTCCAGAAAAATAAATGATCCAATCAAAAAATGGGCCAAAGAACTAAACAGACATTTCTCCAAAGAAAACATACAGGTGGCTAACAAACTCAGGAAAAGATGCTCAACATCACTCATTATCAGAGAAATGCAAATCAAAACCACAATGAGGTCCCATTTCATGCCAGTCAGAATGGCTGTTATCCAAAAGTCTACAAGCAATAAATGCTGGAGAGGGTGCGGAGAAAAGGGAACCCTCTTACACTGTTGGTGGGAATGCAAACTAGTTCAGCCACTATAGAGAACAGTGTGGAGATTCCTTAAAAAACTGGAAATAGAACTACCATATGACCCAGGAATCCCACTTCTGGGCATACACACCGAAACCAGAATTGAAAGAGACACGTGTACCCCAATGTTCATCACAGCACTGTTTATAATAGCCAGGACATGGAAGCAACCTATATGTCCATCAGCAGACAAATGGATAAGAAAGCTGTGGTACATATACACAATGGAGTATTACTCAGCCATTAAAAAGAATACATTTGAATCAGTTCTAATGAGGTGGATGAAACTGAAGCCTATTATACGAGGGAAGTAAACCAGAAAGAAAAACACCAATACAGTATGCTAACGCATATATATGGAATTTAGAAACATGGTAATGATAACCCTATATGCAAGACAGCAAAAGAGACACAGATGTATAGAACAGTCTTATGGACTCTGTGGGAAAGGGTGAGGGTGGGATGATTTGGGAGAATGGCATTGAACCATGTATAATATCATATGTGAAATGAATTGCCAGTCCAGGTTCGATGCATGACACAGGATGCTCAGGGCTGGTGCACTGGGATGACCCAGAGGGATGGTATGGGGAGGGAGGTGGGAGGGGGGTTCAGGATGGGGAACACGTGTATACCCATGGCAGATTCATGTTGATGTATGGCAAAACCAATACAATATTGTAAAGTAATTAGCTTTCAATTAAAATAAATAAATTTATATTTTAAAATTTTAAACTACAAAGTAACAGTAAAATGATTGTAATTAAGACCCACACTTAGAGACGATTCTAAAATTTTTCAAGATTAAAAACAGCTTATCTAAAATAGAATGAGGATGTATTGACTTAGGTCTATCACCACCATTGCATGTCAAGAAAATTGATAAATGCCTTTCGATTTACAGCCAAATTTCTTGACTCTAAAATGATATAGTCCAATATCTAGTCTCTCCTTCTTTCACATACACACACACCCTGACAGCAAAATACAGACATTTGCTAATATGTATTTACCATATATCTTTAAGCAAACAATTACTTTATGATGCTGACTACAAAAATAAGGGAAAAAATTTAAAAAGAGAAAGAGGAGAGATGGGCTTTAGAATGTGTGGATCCCAGTCAGGAAAGTAACAAAGGAAATTTCTAGAAAGAGGCCATTCAGTAGCCCTAGAAAGCAACTGGTTCAGATCAGAGTAGATAAATTGATGGTGCTAGGAGGAAGGCATATGAGAAAAGATCTCAGCTTGAGAAGATATAAGGAATATATATGAAAATGTAAGATGCATATAACAGGTTTTTTTTTTACAAACAAAAGAGAAAAGTTAATTGCTAATCTAAAGGGGAAAAAACAAAGTTGTACTATAATGAGGTATCACCTCACACCAGTTAGAATACCCATCTTAAAAAGTCTACAAATAGAGACTTGCCTGGCAGTTCAGTGGTTAAGACACTGTGCTTCAGTGCAGGGGGCACAGGTTTGATCCCTGGTCAGGGAATTAAAATTTTGCATGAGGCACAGCCAAGAAAAAATGTCTACAAGTATTAAATGCTGGAGAGGGTGTGGAGAAAAGTGAACCTTCCTACATAGTTGGTAGGAATATAAAATTGGTGCAGCCAAAATGGACAACAGTATGGAGGTTCCTTGTGTTAGTTACTTAGTCATGTCCAGCTCTCTGCATATGCAACCCCATGGACTATAGCCCACTTGGCTGCTCTGTCCACTGAATTTTCTAGTCAAGAATACTGGAGTGGTTGCCATTTCCTTCTCCAAGATACACACCACTTAACAGATACACACCACTATAAATAAAATACATAAACAACAAGGATTTACTATATAGCACAGGAAACTGTACCAAATATCTTGCAATAACCTATAATGAAAAAGAATCTGAAAAAGAATATGTATGTGTTAGGTAGGTTTAGTTGCTAAGGCGTGTCCAACTCTTGGGCTGCAGCCTGCCAGGCTCCTCCACGGGATTTTCCAGGCAAGAATACTAGAGTGGGTTGCCATTTCCTTCTCCAGAAGGACATGTATGTATTACATATGTATAAATGTATTACAAATGTATGTATTACATACATACAAATAAATATTTATATGACAGAATCATTTTGCTATATACCTGAAACTAACAAAATATTGTAAACTATCAACTATAGTTTAATAAAAAATAAAGCAAAGTTATGTAAAAAGCCATAATTCAAATGTGGAGAAAGTAAACCTTTGGCATGATCTTAGCCAATTGATAAGGAGAAAAGAAACACCATTCTGCCACAGCACAGTACATGACCCAGCACAGTTAAAAGGTGAACATTTTCAGAGTCAATTTATGAATAAAGAATAAAAAGATTCTGTTGATTGCTGTTTCATATCAAATTAGAAATATAACAATCTCTTTTTGCACTATTTAAGAGGCTTTTTTCAAAGAAAATTTTCAGTATTTTTAAATGCTGAATTTTTTTAAATTTTATTTTATATTAGAATATATTGGAGTTGATTTATAACGTGCCAGTTTTAGTGAGTGAAAGTGAAAGTGAAAATCGCTCAGTCCTGTCCGACTCTTTGCGACCCCAAGGAATTCTCAAGGCCAGAATACTAGACTGGATAGCCTTTTCCTTCTCCAGGGCATCTTACTAATCCAGGGATCAAACCCAGGTCTCCCGCATTGCAGGCAGATTCTTTACCAGCTGAGCCATCAATTTTAGGTGTACAGCAAAGTGATTCAGTTATACATACGAATATATCCATTCTTTTTCAATCTTAAAAAATAAAAATACAAGGCAGTTGATAAATGGTGAAGACTGATGAAAATAAAAAAGTGAACAAAATAGTACAGGCAATAATATCACCTCTCAGTAGTGTATCAGTGTATTATTTATTATCAAAAAAACTAACCTTCAGAAGTAATAGATAAATAACCCTAAAATACACAGAGAATGTATAATCATATGATTTAATATTCTGGAGAACCACCAAAGGAAATGCAATCAAAAATATTCAAAAGAGCTTGCCTTTAGGAAACCAAAAAACTGTTGAATAAAAACAGTTCTTTTACTTTAATCATAAACTCTTCTTAATTGTTATTATATGTTCATGTATTCAATTTATAATTTTTTAAAAACTTTTTGAAGGAGTTTGGGTGTCATATCCTTCCTAAACCTGAAGACCTAAGTGACTTTCCCTTGTACTTGCATAGTATTCAATGCATACCTCCAATGTGGCACTAATTTCACTGTACACATATGACTATGTGTTCATCTCCTCAACCAGACTGTTCTTTTGGAGTAGAAATTAAATTTTATTCACCACTCTACCCTCATCTCCTGGTACATTATCTGGTGCAGAATAAATAATAATTATATATTCACTTAATAAATAATCAATCATATTGGGTAATCTAGATTAAAATCAGTATTTTGACCCATTTGTGAGCATGAATACAAACAGAGATATTTAATTCTTTCATTCCCTTGTCATACATTTTAACTCTAGTGGGCTAAGGATCACATAAAGCTACATGTCTCCAAACCACCAGTGTTTAGCAGACACAGCAAGGGAATTTTAACCATAATATAATATTCAGAATTCATCACACCTAGAATTTAAATGTAGAGCAAATGGTGGTTCTCGGTCAAAAAAAAAGTAGACTCACAGATATAGAGAACAAACTTGGGGTTATCAGTGGGGAGAAAGAAGGGGGAGAGGCAATATGGGGAGGAGATTAAGGGATGCAAACTATTATGTAGGAAATAAACTACAAGGATATGTTGTACAACATAGGGAATATAGACAATATTTTATAATAACTACACATTGAATATAATCATTAAAAATTTTGACTCACTATATTGTACTCCTGTAACACATAGATTTGAACAACTATACTTCAAAAAATTTTTAATTTTAAAATAATTCAAATCATAAAATATTTTAAAGTTGGTTTTAAGTCTATCCAGTTTTAAATCAACACACCAAGCTCAAAAATGTTAAAACCACTCACTAACTCACAGCGTGACACTATCAGTCTTAATTTGGTATTATTTCATAGAAATGTTGCAATTACAATTTAGTCCACATTGATCAGCAAAAGTTAAAGGGCAAAATTAATTAATGGAAGTAGTAAAGGGCAAAAAATTAATATGATGACACATCTAAAATGCTTAGAGTGTAGAGAGGCACGGTTATTTTGAGATTATCCAAATTGATTTTGCAAAAGAACAGAAGGGAAAATCTGTGAATAAAGCTGAATTTCAAGATGCTTAATTGTATGTCAGTATTTAAAAAAATAATTACTAAATATGACAACCGCCTTATAGATTTGAAACTTCTGACTAATAGACCTAACAATGGCTAATGACATTACAAATAATCTGTGAAGAAAATTGTACAGCAGCTGCATTGAAACTGTGTCTTCCCAGTTGGTGTGTGAATTTATACTAAAACTTCATATTTTAAGAATTACTCAATTTTATTAAAATGCATGAATAGTTTTAGACACCATATAAAGTATATAAATTTTTTAAGTTGCAAAGATTTTCTGGTGATACTTATTTTGAATACATAAGGAACAGTGTCATAGTCAAACAATGAATTCAACATGCTTATAGAATATATGAGGGCTTTAGATCAAGCAACAGTGAGTAGTTGGTGACAATAAATATTCTTATCTTTTAGAATATTTGTGCGACTTGTAGTCCTAACATAAACCAAATCCAAAAGTAAAATCAGAATATTAACTTTTCTGTTTACAAAACCCCATCATTACATCTCACTTTCTCACTTGCTACGAATAAATTTCAGAGCTAGACTTGGCAGGTGTTTCAAAATATATTTTAGGTCAAAGGAAAGTAAGAGAGATTAGAAGGAGAGGCTCTTTATCACAGAGTTATGAAGTATCTATTCTAATAACAGAATGTTAATTTTTCAGTCCTTTGTGACTCTTTGCAATTCCATGGACTGTAGACCACCAGGCTTCTGTCCTTGGGATTCTCCAGGCAAGAATACTGGAGTGGGTTGTCATTTCCTCCTCCAGGGGATTCCTGGCCCGGGAATTGAACCCAGGTCTCCTGCATTATGGGCAGATTGTTGACTGTCTGAGCCACTAGAAAGACCAATAATGAATAGAGTCTAGGATTTAAGTCTTGTGATGTTCAATGGTCTTTCTACTAAATGATGGTTTCCAGTCCTTTTCAACTACTAAAACACATATCCTGTCAGGTCTCAATTAGCAGTCATTTGTAAAGTAGTAAAACCTGCAATGAGTGGTTTCCAAACTAAGTAACTTTCTAAATTAATTAATTATTGGCCGTGCCGGGTCTTAGTTGCAGTGCATGGGCTCTCTAGCTGCAGTGCATGGGCTCTCTAGCTGCAGTGCATGGGCTCTCTAGCTGCAGTGAACAGACTTGGTTGACCCCACGGCATGTGGAATCTTCATTCCCCAACCAGAGACTGAACTCACGTCTCCTGCGTTGGAAGGCAGACCATCAACCACTGGGCCACCAGGGAAGTCCCTAAACTAAGTAATTTTCAAAGCCTCTCCCACTCCCACATGCCAAGAAATGGCTCACCACAAGTAGCATACAGCCTCTTGATGAAAGTGAAAAAGTTGGCTTAAAGCACAGCATTCAGAAAACTAAGATCATGGCATCTGGTCCCACCACTTCGTGGGAAATAGATGGGGAAACAGTGGAAACACTGTTATTTTGGGGGGCTCCAAAATCACTGCAGATGGTGATTGCAGCCATGGAATTAAGACACGCTTACTCCTTGGAAGAAAAGTTATGACCAACCTAGATAGCATATTCAAAAGGAGAAACATTACTTTGCCAACAAAGGTCCGTCTAGTCAGGGCTCTGGTTTTTCCAGTGGTCATGTATGGATGTGAGAGTTGGACTGTGAAGAGGGCTGAGCGCTGAAGAATTGATGCGTTTGAACTGTGGTGTTGGAGAAGACTGTTGAGAGTCCCTTGGACTGCAGGGAGATCCAACCAGTCTATTCTGAAGGAGATCAGCCCTGGGATTTCTTTGGAAGGAATGATGCTAAAGCTGAAACTCTAGTACTTTGGCCACCTCATGTGAAGAGTTCACTCATTAGAAAAGACTCTGATGCTGAGAGGGATTGGGGGCAGGAGGAGAAGGGGATGACAGAGGATGAGATGGCTGGATGGCATCACCGACTCGATGGACGTGCGTTTGAGTGAACTCCGGGAGTTGGTGATGGACAGGAAGGCCTGGCATGCTGCGATTCATGGGGTCGCAAAGAGTCAGACATGACTGAGCAACTGAACTGAACTGAACTGAACTGAAGTAGCATAATTGGAAGAAATAACAGACACCCACATGAAACCTAGAACAACATTCTATACTTGCCAGCTAAAGTAGTTAGGAGTGATAGTAAATTATAACAGGTTATGAAAGAAGTTTAAGAAACACCTTTTTATGAGCTACATTTATAAAGCTGCCTACAATATCCTTATGCTTAAAATGATCCTTCTGATTATTGGAGGAAACATAAATATAACCCTGTCAGACTTAACAAACAAGTGTCAGCTATCTAGCATCTCTGATCCAAGATGTTCAAGTACCTTAAGATCCATATAACACATACCACCAAGCAGGCAGATATTGGATTGTGCTTTTTCATCACTGTTGGCTCTAATATTAATATAATACCTATTGAGGCATTTCAAAATTGTAAACACATAATTCATGCATGGACAGTGAGCATAAAAACAAATGCCTTTTTGCATCTGGGGGATGAATTAATAGAAAAAATAGGAACGATTAGAGAAAAAGTCTGTTCTTGCTTCCTAGAGTGAAGTTCTTGCATGAGATCTTCATGCAGCCTGTGGATCTAGTTCCCAGAACAGGGATCAAACCCGGGCCACCAGCAATGGCAGCATGGAGTCCTAGCCACTGGACCACCAGTAAAGTCCTGGCACATATGTGTCTTTTAAAAATTTATACTATGGGACCCAAAAAAATTCTTCCCCTAAGAAAAACATTTTAAGAGAACTATCTCTCTATGTCCAAAGATGTACATCTAAAGTCACTTGATGATGAAAAATTAGAATCAACCTAATTGTGAAGCAATGGTTAATAGACAATTGTTATAGTTTCATTGTTAATGCATAAAATAACAAAAATAAGTTAAAAGCTAATAGTTTTCAGAAATAATAATACTGGTGAGGAAATAAATATTCATGGTAAAACACTGATGAAAAAATGGATAACGCAAAACATATTCACAGAATGACTTAAATTATTTAAAGTGTACTATATAGTATATATTTCTGCAGAGGAAAAGGCCTGTTTCTTTTAAATTATGCAAAATATTAACTGAAGTTATCTTTAGGTTTTGTCTTAGTGGGTGATTTATATTTCTTTTCTTAATATATTGGAAAATTTTCTCAGCAAGTCTGTGTTAAGCTAGTGAAAAAGTCAAAGTATTAGTGGCTCAGTTGTGTTTGACTCTTTGTGACCCCATGGACTGTAGCCTGCCAGGCTCCTTTGTCCATGGGATTCTCCAGGTGAGAATACTGGAATGGTTTGCCAAGCCTTTCTCCAGGGGATCTTCTCAGGGGAATTGCCAGCAGTCCAGTGGTTAGGACTCTGTACTTTCACTGCCCAGGGACCCGGGTTCAATTCCTGGTTGAGGAACTAAGATCCCAAAAACTGCACAGTGTGGCTAAAAATAAAGTGGGGGGAGCGGTATAAAATTAAAAGTAATCAAAAATTAAAGGTATTTTATAAAATAATTTCTTAATAAAAATATACACATTTCTACCTCATATAAGGACATATGAGGCTTTAGATTCTTCCTGCTGTCCTGACTCACATGTTACAGTGAAATTAAGGCATGTATTTCTGATAGAAGACAATACTGTAAGACTGCACCATAAAAACAAAACTAGAAATTTCCAGCAATGAAGATTCTCACCCAACAACCTTGAATCAGTTCTGTATATGGAGTTTTTGCCAAAATATGGACTACTTTTTTTCTTTTAAAACATCTTACTTAGAAATCCTGAGATTTCTCAGAATTTCACTTAAAGATTAAAGATTTTTCAGAAATTATTTTTTAAAACATCTGCAAACTCATGAAAATACATAATTGTTCTATTTTAATGATTTTTCTGTTGTCAAGTCTTTTTGTTCTTCATGTTACTATGTCATGAAGTGTATTACTATGAAGTTACTATATCATGGATGTGTCGTCCCAAGAAACTATGTTATCATTTTACCTGAATCCATCTCAACGAAGATTAAGAAATACCACATTAAGAAATACCACAATCACATTAAGAAATGTGATTGTGAGATGTTTATATTTTAACATCTCTGAGGCGCGGATGCTTCTCACACTTCATGGCATGTCATGTAAATTCATGGCACTTTTTTCTTTCTTTACAGTCTTTTAAATAATGGTTCACTTTACGTGTCCAATTCAGTTAAACATTCCAACCCCTCACGTCTTCCATTTGATCACCTCAAATCAATAATGCAAAACCTTGATTTTGTAAACTCCAAACTGCCAAAACCTCTAACATTTAAGAACATTTCCTAAGTCCAGAACTCTTCTCTCAAAAATCAACAAACCACTTAACTTGACCAACAACTGGTTTGCAGGGCAAAGGATAGAGAAGACCTATACAAATGTGTTGTTTCAGAGTTTGTACAAGGAACGTACCCAGGCAACAGTGTAAATGTGTTACGTGCACAACATTTCAAGTTAGCCGTCAATGATATAGAAAGCAATTATTGAACTGATGGCCAAAGACATTGGATATGTGTCAGCTCTGGACTCTGAAGCTAGACAGCTGCTGCTGCTGTTGCTGCTGCTGCTAAGTCGCTTCAGTCATGTCTGACTCTGTGCAACCCCAAAGACGGCAGCCCACCAGGCTCCCCCATCCCTGGGATTCTCCAGGAAAGAACACTGGAGTGGGCTGCCATTTCCTTCTTCAATGCGTGAAAGTGAAGTCGCTCAGTCGCGTCCGACTCTTAGCGACCCCATGGACTGCAGCCTACCAGGCTCCTCCGCCCATGGGATTCTCCAGGCAAGAGTACCAGAATGGGTTGCCATTGCCTTCTCCAGCTAGACAGCTAAGCTCACTCAAAAATAAGAGAATGAAACTATCTAGCTTCCTACTTGACTGAGATGGTTTCAGTTCAGTTCAGTCAGTCGTGTCTGACTCTTTACAACCCCATGAACCGCAGCACACCAGGCCTCCCTGTCCATCACCAACTCCCGGAGTCCACCCAAACCCATGTCCATTGAGTCGGTGATACCATCCAATCATCTCATCCTCTGTCGTCCCCTTCTCCTCCTGCCCCCAATCCCTCTCAGCATCAGAGTCTTTTCCAATGAGTCAACTCTTCGCATCAGGTGGCCAAAGTACTAGAGTTTCAGCTTCAACATCAGTCCTTCCAATGAACACCCAGGACTGATCTCCTTTAGGATGGACTGGTTAGATCTCCTTGCAGTCCAAAGGACTCTCCAGAGTCTTCTCCAACACCACAGTTCAAAAGCATCAATTCTTTGGTGCTCAGATTTCTTTATAGTCCAATTCTCACATCTGTGCATGACCACTGGAAAAACCATAGCCTTGACCAGACGGACCTTGGTTGACAAAGTAGTGTCTCTGCTTTTTAATATGCTGTCTAGGTTGGTCATAATTTTCCTTCCAAGGAATAAGTGTCTTTTAATTTCATGGCTGCAATCACCATCTGCAGTGATTTTGGAGCCCAGAATATAAAGTCAGCCACTGTTTCTACTGTTTCCCCATCTATTTGCCATGAAGTGATAGCACCAGATGCCATGATCTAGAAGCTGCTTTTCTGACAAGTACTTTATATATCTCTGGTGGATGGCTCAGAACCTGGGTGAAGCAACTGCATTATTCCTGAGGAAGGACAAGCAGCTTGTTGTGACCCTCAGTCCCTGACATCACGCTTGGAAGACCTCTTCAATCAATATAGAATTTTTTTGAAAGTTGTACCTGTGATTAATATCAATACTACTTTTGTTTTCCCCAAACCATCTGTGTTTAACTTGGGACAGACATTCATTTCAAATAGACCTGGTATATTACAGAAGACCAAGTAACTATACCTGTTTACTTATGATTGGTCCTTCCACATTAGAAAGGAAAAATTTATTCCATTTTGCCAGTGATACCTGTTCGACTGAGCTTCCCAAATGGCGCTAGTTGTAAAGAACCCATCTGCCAATGCAGGTAGATATAAGAGACGCAGTTTCAATCCCTGAATCAGGAAGATCCCCTGGAGGAGGGTATGGTAACCCACTCCAGAATTCTTGTCTGCAGAATCCCAGGGACAGAGGAGCCTGGCAGGCTGCCATCCATAGTGTCACACAGAGTCAGACCCAATGGAAGCGACTTAGCACACATGCAAGCCTCTGTTAGAGTGTATCTGTGACTTAGATACAAGATACAGTGTATCTGCAGTGTATCTAGAGCGTTAGAGTGTATCTAGACTGTATCTAAGCAAAAAACAGAGGAAGAGAACTTAATTTTAAAAAAAAAAAAGGGAAAAGGAAAGACAGTAATAGATTCCATAATCAAGGCAGCAATAGCAGGGGCTTCCATGATAGCTCTTACAGAGGGTGACAAGGTGGCAAACATCAGACATTCTAACAGAAGAGAAAATTAAAATAGAATAAAAAGATGAAACATCTTTGCAGCTGAAGGATTCATACATTCAAGTGCATCAATTGCTTTAATAGACCCACATTCAATTTATAATAAATTTATGAATGAAGGAATAACACATTAAATATTTGTCGCAAAAGTCCCTATCTAACTTTGGTTATGACTCTCAATCTTAATACTGATATTCTTAAAAACATGGAATCCCTGAAATGTTTTTCTGGCAGGAATTATTAGATATGGTAGTGTCATATTCCCTCAAAGGGCATTTTGCTTATTAATTCATTCAATAGTTATCTTTCTCAGCTAGTAAACAAGCTCAGTAAAGGCAGAAGGCGTTTTTATAGTTTGCATCTCCTTTATCCAGCACTGTATTCTCAGCACCAAGAACAGTGTCTGGCACATAGCGTGTGTCTAATACATAATTGTTGAATAAATGGAAACTGTACATATCATTTAGGAATTTCATACAATTCACTATATCTTTATAGCAACAAGATAAAATTGCTTAACATTACTTAAGACTGAATAAGTACAGCATGCTCAGAAATTTGTGGCTGAGTATCATTTGAAGTGTATTTCAATACATTTCAATGCATTGAAGTGTATTTCAGCTTGGTAATTAAGTAATCCCTTCCAAATACTCCAGCACAAATACTTGAAATTAGTATAAGTCAGATACTCATGCACAGCCCATCAGCAAATTCCTTCTCAGAAAGCGAGAACATGAGGTATAAGTGAACATGAAGAGGCCTGGGTCCTATGTTTCATGCTATAAAAACTACACACAGTGCTGGACTTCCTGTGGTTAGTAATACTCTGGTAACTCGTTTGGAGAGTTAGATGCAGTCTTAGTGGAGAAGCAGAAGGCTTGCTAGCTCTAGTGGCTAAGTGCCAGTGGAGGGCAGCAGAGAGCTACTTCAGACAAAATAACATTTAAGAGGAAGAAAACAGCTCCCAGTTGAGAGCAGGGTCCTTCGCCAGATCTACAGCCTGCTACTGAAGAGGCAGCCCATTTGGAAAGCCAGCGCACACGGTAGCCAGCAAGAATGGAATTCCCAAATACATTAATGTATGAAGCCAAGAAGGAAGGGAGATGGGCAAAAAACAAGGCCAAAACATTCAGAATAATTCAAACTGGGAATCAGCACAGATCCCAAGAGCCACTGATTAAGATAGTGATCTCTCTCCAGAGCTGCTGAATCAGAGGATGTCTTACATCTGTTTCAATTCCAAAATCTAGGATCCTAAGTCGTTAACAAACATGTTTTGAGTATAATCGTTTTGCATTGATTGTCCCTCCTATAAAAAATATAAATATTATATTTTTTACATTATTTTTGCTATCTTTTTGCAAAGATTATCCCTCAAGAAGAAAATAGAAACAGTATAGATAATATAAATATGTTAGCATTAAGAGGAGAAAATCATACATGAGTGAAGAGCAGTAAGCACAGATTCTATCATGGTGCAAGTTTCCCAATAATCCCCTAAAAGTTGAGACTTCTCAAATATATGTGGTAGGATCTTGGTGAGGCCTAAGGAACAGCAGCAGGCCAGTCAGTAACCCTGGTTCCCAGTGTGAGGACCTCAACCCTGAGGACCCCCCGCAGTAAGATGCAACCTAGTCGAGGCCAGAATTCATGCTGCTGCTCTGGGGCTTCCTAGAGGTACGAGATCAGGTGAGCAATTTAGTCTCTCTAGGCCAATTTCCTCACTTCTAAAGCAAAATAATACCCATCTCTTGAATCTGAGAGGAATTCACAGAAGAAAATATGCCTTGCTAATTTTATACCAATATAGGGTATTTTTATTACCAGTCTGAGTTGTATGAAGAGCAGGAGGACATCTAGAGAGACGAGAAAAGAGAAAGCAAAAAGCATCTTAAATATAAGCCCTTCAGAGATTCAGAATTTTCTTTATGATGAAACTGTTCCTTCTGTCAACCCAGGTCAGTATAGTTTTGATTCTCCTCATAAATGTCTTGAGCCTCCTTGGAGCCTATATTAAATGCTGAGCATATTGGCATCTGGATAAGGAAATAGCAACCCACTCCGGTATTCTTGCCTGGAAAATCCCATGGACAGAGGAGCTTGGTGGGCTACAGTCCATGGGGTCACAAGTGTTGGACATGACTTAGCGACTAAACCACTACCACCATACTTGCATCATAGGGTAATATGTGCCTCCTGTGAACAATCTTCTCCTTGAGAAGTATGTGTGATGATATTTTAAGCCACATAGAAATGGGAGACATTTTACTGCCATCTCTTGAAGAAATGTATTCATAGGGCCACAGAAACGGGAAGGAAATGTAGGCTGCTTGCAGCCAGAATACTTTGGCTCTGGCTAATAATAATAATAAATAATCATTACCATGACGATATGGGAACATGTTAGGTAAACTCAAATACAGCTGCCCCAGCTTTGTGTTCAGTTGTTCCATTCCCACACTGTGATTTTTCTGGATGGACAGCAGAGGGCTGAGTGAATGCCAACGAATTGGTAAATGTTGACTGGAAAGTCTAATATTTTTGCCATTTCTAAAAATCAGACCAAGGGGGAGAAGGGAAGGACATGAAGAACTAGGATTCCTCAGTTCCTTTAATTGCAATTTCTGACAAGATGCCCAACTGGAGAATTCAGAATCTACACTGAAGAGTCACAAATGACCACAGAGTCACCCAAAGAGGGTCCTGGCAAATGAGGACTGGAGAGTTATTGATTTACAGTTGTTTTGAGCAATAGGGACATGGGGTGTTTGACCTCCTCATTTTGTAATTAAGGAAGCTAAGGTCAAGAAAGTAGCATGGGACGTCCCTGGAGGTACAATGTATAAGAATCCACCAGCCAATGCATGGGACACGAATTCATTCCCTGGTTGAGGAAGATTCCACACGCTGCAGAGCAACTAAGCCCATGTGCCACGATTACTAAGCCCATGCTCCAGGGCCTGTGTTCTGCAGCAAGAGAAGATATCACGAGAAGCCCATACATCACAACAAAGGGTAGCTCCCACTCACCACAACTAGAGAAAGCCAATGTGCAGCAACAAAAACCCAACACAACTAAAAATAAATTAATTAATTTAAAAAAAAGAAAGAAAGTGGTGTGACTAGCTTAGGTTCTCCCTGGAGTTAATTATGTGTCTAGTTGTCTTATCAGACTAAAATACTACCGGGCTAAAATATCTAGTAAGTCAATCAGTGGCAAAATTACATAGTAAAATCGCAGAAAGTACTGGTCAAGTGTAAAATATAATAAACAAAGTTGGCTTCCTTTAAAGTTATAAAACATGGATCCATACATTCCAGCAGTCATCATCTGCTTTGCTATTAGGAATTGAAACATACACTTTACTGAGTGCATGAACAAACTATGCCCACACACGTGGCCAACTTATAAGGTCACAGAGAATGAGATGAATTCTTTACCTCTGTTTAAAGTATGAAATGCCAAGAAAATGCTAACATAGTTACTCTGAAATGTCTTAGGCTATGCAGTCTCTCTGTCATGACTAAGACTTCACCTGTGCCCAGATAATCCTTGATACAAAAAGAGATGAAGACTATCTAGTAATGGGAATCCCATTTCTTTGAATTTAAAAATATTTCAAGCAAGGTGATCTACACAGAGTATATAAATATGGTGACTTAAAGGAGGGAGTTATTTTTAGTGTGTTCCATGATATTGACTAGACAGCAATCTGAAATCATCTAAATGGTTGACCCAAATGGAATGAAATATTGGAAATTTCTAATTTTTTCCAATTTTGTTAAGTATTTGCGCAGTAATACAATTGATTTTAATTTGGAAAATTAACTAAATAAAGCACAATCCATAAAACTATTTTTTTAGAACTAGTCTCTTGAAATTAAAAGGCAATTGCTTCTTCAAAGAAAAGCTATGACAAACCTAGACAGACTATTAAAAAGCAGAGATGTTACTTTGCTGACAAAGCTTCATATAATCAAAGCTATGGCTTTTCTAGTAGTCATGTACAGATGTGAGAGTTGGACCATAAAGAAGGCTAAGGCTGAAGAATTGATGCTTTTGAATTGTGGTGCTGGAGAAGACTCTTGAGAGTCCCTTGGATAGCAAGGAGATCAAACCAGTCCATCCTAAAGGCAATCAGTCCTGAATATTTATTGGAAGGACTGATGCTGAAGCTGAAGCTCCAATACTTTGGCCACCTGATGCAAAAAGCCAGCTCATTGGAAAAGACCCTGATGCTGAGAAAGATTGAGGGCAGGAGGAGAAGAGGGCAACAGTGGATGAAATGGTTGGATAGCATCACCAACTCAATGGACATGAGTTTGGGCAAATTCCAGGAGATAGTGAAGGACAGGGAAGCCTGGTGTGCTAGATAGTCCATGGGGCTGCAAAGAGTCAGACATGACTGAGCAACTGAACAACAACAACAGTCTCTTGACATGGAATTTAAAACATTAGAAGAATGTTCTAATCATTTGTAACAGCCGTATATGCACACTTGAGGTTGGTAAGCATCTTTCTTTTTATTTATTTATTTGGTAAGCATCTTTCTTTTTCTCATTGCCATAACCTATACTCCTTAAGATCTCCTTGAATACAAAAGAGTACTTTTTGCCAGACCATTAAGATTTATTAGAAAACCCAAGATATCTCACTCTGAAAGCCCACTCCTCAGTTAACTTTCCACTTACTATTGAGCACTGTGGTCACTAGATGTCGCTGCTGCTGTTTGAATAAGATTTTTTTAACCTCTTCCAAAAAAAAAAAAAAAAATTCTTGGGATTTGGGAAAATTGTTTTTAACTGCTTTTGCGATTCTGATGAGTGGATGATATCTTCTATATTAATGAATGCAGATCACTTATTTTTCAGATGAAGAAAAAAAACTAAAAAGGTGAAGTAACTTGCTAAGGAGTCATAAGAAGAGCATGGTAGAACCAGAGCTGCAAAGCTCTGTTCTAACATCTATAATTTTTTTAGGTTTAAAAAAAAAACTAAAATATTTTAAATGGGAGCAACAAAGGTAATCATCTTTTAAACCAAAACTGGAAAAAAATACTTATTATATATTAATTTTATTTTTCTGTGTAATGTCCTTCTCCTTGGAAACTGGATACATTCGAATCCTGATGACACAGGACTTTCTCCCGCCAGACTTTAAGAAGTAAGAGAACCTGACAAAAGGCCATCAGCTAAGCTCAGGTGATTCCTTCCTCAGGACAGTCTCCTACAAAGAGAGGTTGGGAGAGGAAATGCCAGCAAGCCCAGGACAGTCTCCTCCATAAAGTTATTAAAACTAGACCAGCGTTCACAACACATAAACAATCTGATACAGAGAGCATCTCCAGCCCAGCTTTCCTGCCAAAACAGAAAAGAAAGCCAGCAGAGTTCTCTTCAGAAGGCAGGAGCTAAGAAGGAAGCAGAGGAGGCTGTGAGCAATCCTGAAATGCTTTCACACACTGAGGTGAGAAGAAAGAGGAAGGCAAGTTAACCAAAGAGGCAACCAAGTGCCACGGCTGAAGCTTCCAGATTTTTCGGCTCCTAAGAGAAAACCAAAAATTCACTATCCCTCGGGTGTATTGGCAGGCAGGGGATAGAGGGAGGGGAGCTCTCCCACCCTCGCACACAGTGGTTGGACCCCCTTCTCAGTCCCCACCTCAAGTAAAGAAGAGTCGGGGGAGGAATGGACGTGCCCTGAAAAGAGAAGGAGCCAGCATCGCGGCCAGCCTTGGGAAAATCTCCACAGATGAGCATTTTTGTTGCGTTAAGTGCACTGCATTAGCAGCCTAAACACGTAGGGGAAGGCTAACATCGCCTGTTAATATAATGCGGGAAAGGAATGATAGACCTGGGAGTTGAGGGTGGAAGCGCTAGTTTGATGTAAAACAAAACGAGAAGATTCTGGGGACTTAAGTTCTTAGGGTTTGGGGCGTTGCCTCACACCACCGGGGAGACATGTACTAGGCCATCCCTTTCAGAAGAGATATAGCTGTATCTATATTTCGACTATTTAGAAAATACTTTCTGCAGTATGAAAAAGAGGTCCATGGTTCTGAGGTTGTCTCTGGGATGTCTCCTTTAAACTCCGGCAGCGGTCGGGGCTGAGAACTGACAAGTAGAGAGGTTCTGAGAAACTCAGCATAGAAATGGTCACCTCCACCCACCTCGCGCTGCGTCTTTTCTGTCACACTATTTGGATAGGTTGTAGAGACAGAAATAAAGATAGGCATGGGGAAGGTGAGAAATTGGGAAAGGAAAGCAGAGAGGGGAGGAAGAAAAGGAAGGGAAAACTTTAGGAATGAAACCAAATTAAAGTCCAATTATTTATCAGGGTAGGGTTTTGGTTTGGGGTTTGCCCCATACGAATTCAGCTTGTTTTTTCCTCGGCTTTCTAGCAAACTTTCAGCTTGAACAATGTTCTAGGTACATAAAGATATGCAAAACAAAACTTTGGACGGATGGGGCGGGTAGAAACGCATGCAGGGTCGGCGCGCGGCTGTGGACAGCTCGCTCGCTGCTAAGCAGGGCACCCCCCTAACTTCAGTTTTCCTAGCCCCTCGCACCCGCTTAGTATCTCCTTTCCCCAAGATCTGCTTGAGAGCAGCAGGCAAGATCCGGATGTAAGGTTGGTTTTCTCTGTGCGATGAGATAGGAGATATATCTCTCCGGCCGATAGCTAGGAGCCACCAAAACTAAAATCCGAAAACGTCTCTGGTCCTTTCGGGGTCCAGTCTCAAATTACCCTGCAAAATGTGGACGTTTCGTGAACT
Source organism: Ovis canadensis (assembly GCF_042477335.2). Classification (NCBI taxonomy): domain Eukaryota; kingdom Metazoa; phylum Chordata; class Mammalia; order Artiodactyla; family Bovidae; genus Ovis; species Ovis canadensis. The sequence goes on from NC_091262.1 coordinate 52,779,714, forward strand.
CCAGGATTCAGTGTAAAGACCTGGGATTTCTCCTGGTTCGGCCTTCCCGGGCCACATGGGTGACACCCCCCCCCCCCCAACATGGCTTTCTCCCAACACCTTTACTTCAGAACTTCAAACAACCCATTTAGGAAAATCAAAGGACTCTTTGGGCTCGAGGGTTCGAATAGAGAAGAACCCGGGCCGCACAACTCCGCGTTTGCGGCGGGGAGGGGCTTGATGTGGACCGGGGAGAATTCGGGGGTAAAGGCCCCGCGGTGAACAACTGGCAGACAGGGGGACCCGGGTCCGGGCTGTGTAATTTCCCTAAGAACGCCCTTCAAAAAGCACTGGAATGTGGGGTTCCGGCATCAACTGTTGCCTTTTGAGACCTGAATTCAGGCTGCTCTGGACGAACTTTGGTCAAAAGTGGATTCTCTCTCCAGATCCCAATATTCCCTGACCTGCTTCCCCGGCGCGCTCTGGCGCTTTGCTGGAAGAGGATCGCTCCGTCAGAGACTAGGCGCTTCCGTCAATTACGCAGAGCAATTATTAAGAAAATATTATGATGATGTTGTAGGGCGGAAGGGGACTAAGGGGGTGGGGGAGGGGGGAGTTAGTTTGGAGAGCAATTTGCAAAGGAATATTAACTTTGATTCCCGAGGTCACCGCCGGAAAACCGGTTGGCGTTGGCTGAACTGCATAGCTCTTCCTCTAGGTGGCGGCCGTTGGTACCCAACAACCGTTAGGCGGTGCTGACTCCAAACACAGGATTAAGCTTCTTGCTGGTTAAAAATAATAATAGTAATAATATAGAGGTGTGGGGCTGTTTTTCCCCCCTTTTGGATATTTATTTATTGCAGGGAAAAGTCATTGATTTTTCTAAGCAAACTGTGTTTCTCCTTCACTTGGTGGAAAATAAAAACTGTTTGAATAAATAAGTTATTTCTGAACATTTTGTTGTCAAAGTGTTAAATGTTCCCGTCATTTTTATTCAAACACTAACATGATTACAGCCAATTATATATTCACCAGTGTTCTTTATTTTAGAGTAATTGTACTTGTCACTAATAAAACAGAGGCATAATAGATCGCTACTGTTCTGGATTTTCAAGCAATTTTGTGTAATTTGATTGAATTATACATCTTATCTGCTACTTTTTTATTTTTATATTTGGAGATCCTATTTTCTTGAAAATTGCAGCTCTATGCTTGTTTTGTTGTTTCACCAGTAACGTACACTTCGGTAACACTGATAAATAGAAAGAGTCCCTTTGAGATGTCGAAAATCAGCTGTTTCTTTTCCCACCCACCCCGCTCCCTGAACTTCGGTGCAGGGAAGACCTGAACTCTGCGCTGCCAGGCTGTCTGAACCAGTGGGTGTGCACTTACCCGAAAAGTCCAACGCCAGGAGGAACTCTCCATTCACCTCAAACTAGACGCCTCCTTGCCTCTAGTCTTTGGGGTTTTGTCTCTTTCCTGTAATGATACTGTTGGGTGTCTGGGGCTTCAAACATGCCAAGACAAGCCGACCATAGGCTCAGTCCGTGTGCAATAAGTATCAAGGGAAAGAGTATATACAGTACCGTGGAAAGATAAACTGTATATATTACTCCAGTTACACCACCCCCAAACGTCCTACCTGCCCAACCATCCCCCAGAAATTACAACAATTATCTGTCTATTCGCCTATGTTCTTTCTAGTTTCAGATATACTTCGGAAAACTGAGATCAATAGCTTTTGGTTTTAAAGATAATTTCAATTACAAGATACAGGGTTGGGGGGAGGGTGACACATACACCCAGCGTTCACATATCTGAAGAAATAAAGAAATAAACGTGACAGTAGAGAGGAACGAGCAGGATTTTAAGAGGCCATGTCTGCAACTAAGAGAGCAGAGACTGCAATGCTTTTCCCAACAAATCTCTCCAGTTCCTAGAACACAACTCAAACGCCCCTCTAGGAGCTACAAATGCCAGTCGGAGCCAAAGACTCTGACAAGTGGCTGTGTATGACCCAATATTTATCAATGTAACAATAGCAACAAAATCAAGTGAAACCTAGGCTGGGAATTTTAAACTGCTTCTAAAGCTCTGGCGTGGATACGCACATGGGAGAAGAAAAAAAATTCGCTGGAGATGAGTTGGCTCCATTTGTCCGCCCTGGGGAGCAATCCCAGGGCAAAATCCAGTGCTAATTGATCCCAACCAGCCACACTATCAGCTGAAATCTTTGAGAGGGACAAAGACAGAGGAGCGTGTGCTAAAGATACTCTAAGCATTTCTTCAAGTAAATCGCCGTGTGTAATCAATAGCATGTGGAGTATATATAAATAGGAAAAGAGAGCCACTTCTAATCAATGGGGAAAACAGTGTTCACGCGTGACTCCAGGCTTCTTTAAAATCTAGTGTCTCCCACCCTCCGATTGCTTTGTGGTCCGGATGTCGGATTTCTAGGAAAACCTGCAGGCCGCGCTGGAAAGCAGATACTCAACTCAGCTCGGGGCTTTTCGTCTTCTGGGGTGTTTCCTCTAAGGCCAAAGGATAGGCTACCTAGGCGTCGATCACAGCGCGGAGTGCCTCCCGAGGGCGGCGGCAGGGACTTGAGTTGGGACCGCTTGGGAGCGAGCCCCGCGCCCCTCCGCTCTTTCCAAGGCTGCGCTCAGTGACCGCCTGCCAGCCTCAAGGCTGCTCTCCAAGGAGCCGGGTTTTCTCAGCGATCCCATTTCCCTGTGGCCTCATCTATCTTATCTAACAAGTTCACGCTCCAAGAGAAACGAATAGGGTAAGGGGGGAAAAAAGGGAAAAGATCTTCACCGTGGTGATTCATAGTTCACACGCTCGGGAGCCAAACTTGCCGATCCGGCTTTCTTCTTGAACGGGTACTTTCTCTCCTCTGTGCTTAGGACAAGCCTAGATGGAAGATACTAAACAAGAACCTATCTATGATTGTTTTTAAAATGAGTGCCCCCCCCCCCATCACCACCACTACCTTTTTTGTAGATTCTGAACTGGAAGAGTAGAGTTGTTTTGTTTGCACATGATAACGGTCACTTGTTCCTGACGCTATCCTGCATCTGGCTTACCCTGGCCGTTTCTCTCCTCCCTGCCTTCGCCTCCTTCGAAAGGACCAGAGAGAAATAAGGTTATAACTGCTCTTCTCCATCACCCCTTCCATGTAACTGAATATTCAAGTTAACTTCACCTGCACACACCCCCATCTTTTAACTCTGAGCTGTGCTTTATACAAATAATAATCTGAAAACCTTTAACTGGGCTCTTTTTTTTTTTTCCGCCTTCACTGTGGCAGATGACCTCTTAGCCCAAAAATATTGATCTGTATGCCTGCTTCCGGCATGATGTGCAAACACGAGACATCTGGGCTTAAAAGGTAACTCTAAGAGGGGAAAATCCGGAAATGAAAGCTAAAAGCAAGTCTTCTAGGAGGATTGCGCTCGGCAGGCGCGGGCGACAAAGGAGCGCGGGGCAGGCGCGCGAGTGCGGGCGGGGAGGAGCGGCGCACAAGGCCAGGGAGCCAGTATTCAGCTTTGCTCCTCGCCAGAACGGTCGCCGTTACAGCCTCCAGGGGTTAGCGAGGGAGGGAGAAGATCGGGACTTTTTGTGAAACGTTGCTTCAACGTATCTTCCACTGCTTCGAGCTGGAGGGGGAGGGGAAGACCTACAGGAACTGCAGTTCGAGAGTGAGGAAGGCAGGTGGGTATGAGATAGACAAGAAGTAGAAACTGGCTCATAGGTTTGTCCACCTGGGTTTTTAGAAAGGAAGCGGATATATTTGATTAGTAAATAGTGTTCTGTGTCTCATATGACTTTTCAAATGCGAACGGGGACTTGGGGGTGGAGGGGTCTCCGCGTGCCTCCTGGCCTGCTCACCCCAACGCAGGCAGTTTTCTCCCTCGTCTTTCCTGCACAAGCCATCAGTGGGTGCGAGCATTGTCTAAAACATACTCATCAATCTTCCGTTTTGTTCGGTGCTCTTCGTGTACTTTTTAACTATTTAGAGTGACTGGTTTGGAGCCGACTGTCCTAATAACAGCCACTAAGCCACACCTTTTCATCTTTTCTCTCAACGAGTGGAGTTTTGGGGGACCTTTTGAAACGGTGCTTCAGAAAAGAGGAGACTCGATGCCCCACATTCTCTGAACAGTGCTGTTAGCATTTCCCAAAGTAGATTATTTGGTCTCCTGTGGGAAATCAAAATGAAGCTCCAACTAATTAAAGAAAACAGTGAGGGGACAGTAAGGAGCTGGAACTCCAGGAGCTCAGCATTTTGAGACCTGTAAGTTCTTCTTTCAGACTGAAATATGTTTATGAAGTCATCCCCCCCCCCTTCAGTGTCCCACTGATGGAAAATCCAAGGTAGCATTGTCTTGTGTGCTGACTTTGGCTAACTCTCACTTCCTCCCTTTTCAGATAGACTCAAGGGTTAAAGCTAAGGACCCAACACTAGCTTCCGTCATTCCCGCTTACCATCACCCCTCCAACTCTTTGTCTTTGCCTTTCGCATTTCCTGACCCCTCTGAAGGATGGGCTGTGCCTCTTCCTAGGGCAACTAGAAGAAAAAAAAAAGAAACTGGCCTCTCAGGGCACGACTGCCCAAAAGGTGTGGGACTTATTCTCCCAATTGGATCAGGTCAAAAAAATGGAACAGGCCTGCGCTCAACATTAGCAGAACTCAACTCCCTCTGCAAATTGTCCACAATCAGAGATCCCAAGCACGCTGGCAAATAAGGGGAAACAAGTAAAGGGCTAGTGGGCATTTTATATTTAAACGGTCTGTGCAGAGTGTTCCACTGAAAGGTTGTTCAGAGAGACTTTTTCAAGGTCCTTCGACGTCAGGGTGGTGATATTTCCTTATGGATTTATCCATACCTGGCTGTCTGCAGGATTAGCAATGGGAAGAAGCTTCTCCGGAGTGTATTTTGTTGCAGGTCCCAAGATGATTCCTTTGGATGAGTATGTGCTTGCCTTCAGAGAGCTTGGAACCTCTCTGGCAGTCACAGAAACCTGCCTGGGGAGTCCCAATGTCTCTATCCAGACCTCCTCTTGCTTCTCTTTTTAATTTTTTTAACTTTGGACTTTCTCACTTCCGAAGTGTTTCCCTAGCTTTTACAAGTTAAGCATCTCGACACTCAAATACGAGGCTCTCCCATGGATTTTTTTTTTCTTCTCGAGGTTCTCAAGCAAAATTGCCGGTGCCACAATGTTATGATGGAAGGATGCTGAAATGACAGGCCTAGTAGACGCTTGTCTTAATCATCGGCTTCTTAATTTAGTTTTAGTGAGGGGAGTGTGTGTGTGTGTGTGTGTGTGTGTGTGTTGTACACGCGCGCGTATGTACGCGCGCACATGTGCGCGCCCCTGGGGATATTCAGGGTGCGCGCGTTCTAAGAGCAGCGGCTTGACAACCTGCAGCTCCCTAATGAGTGATGAGGCAGGGCTGCTGCAGAAAAGTAACACTTCCCTGGTGTGAAGACCTCTCACTGAGAAGTTTAGTTCACTACTGTTCTCGCAAACCTAATCGTATAACCTGTAACCAAAACCCACAGAACAAGAATACAACACGCTAAAGAGTAACTTACAATCAGTAAATGTTAGCACCATTACCTGCTGTTAGGAAGGGATTACGGACAAGTTGGCTTGAGCGAGAGCAGACCTTAATAGTCACGGGATCTCTGGAAATACCTGGATGCCTCCGTAAGGGTTCCGCTCACTCCCAAAGGTCACCGGGCCAGAGACTCCCCTTGCATCTGCAGGAAGAGAGCTTTATCCAGAGCTTGGCGCTGGGCGCTGCTCCAAGGACACCCTATCCAGGGAGCCCAGAGCAGGGTGAATTTTAGGCAAAGATGGCTCGCCCTCCTTTAACCAGCAGGTAACAAGGGGAAAAGAAGCAAAGCACCGACCAGGCGGCAAACAAGCCCTAAGGAAGACGCAGGGTAACCCCACCAAATGGAAAAACCAAACGTGCTGCTCCCTGCAAGTTGGCCGTGGAGCCTTGGCTATTTAATTAAAACTAGAGATGAAATAATCTAATTCATTTCCCAAGGAATTCTTCCCTTGGATCTGCTCACTCTACAAGGCCTGCCCTCATTTAGGGGGATGGGGGTGGGGGGTAGAGAGAGGAGAAGTTTACCACTATATATGCCAGAAAATTACATTTGCTCTAACTTAGGCTTTGACGTTAACACTGTACATTTATAGATCCATGTGTATGAGAGCTCAAGATTAAGCTGCTGATGATACAATATTAAAGTGATAGAGAAATTTTTTCAGATCTGAGACCACCAGATGCCTTCTGTCTTCTGAAGGTAACACAGAGACCGAATGAGGTGGAAATACAGAGTTGGGGTCTCCTGTGTTGAGGAAAGAGGCCTGAGGTGGATGTGGGCAGTCCTTCAAATCCAATTTGCACCCAAATTGGCCGGTAGGATATACAAAGCTCTATCCAGGGACTTTCAACTTGAACAATACTCTGTCCAAGAACCCCCTCCCCCTCCATTTCATCTAGTAGCAGTTCTAAAAAGAAGCCATTGCTGAGATAAATGTGGGCTGCTGAGTAAACAGTGCATGTTTTGTTGAACAAGCCCATATATATAATATAGATGTACATATCATTCTGTCTCATCATAAAGTCTAATTAAAATTATTGGAATTCAAGCTCACCTCCCCCCTCACTGCAAATAACCTTTGTCATTAAGAAGAATATATCTTTAATATGATTATATTAAACTATAGTCTATTTATTCCTACCACAAATATCTTAAGACTTGCATCCATGCAACCCTTGAAATAATATAACACATTTTAAATCTGCATGCAAAACATTTTCCCAGTCAATATATGCTGCTGGCACATAAAATCAGATTAATCCGGCTCTCATTAGCAGACCCCAGTTTTTGCTATTTGAAAGTAAACAGAAGAAAAACTTATTTTCACCTGCTAAAATTTTATGCAGGATTACAAAACAATGAACACTCAGCTTCGACCTAAGAAACACCTTAAAAAACATTAAAAATTCATCAGTCAGTGCTAGTGTTGTATTCAAGGAATGCTCCTCCAGTTTGCTGCTGAGCTCGGATTTGAATAAAATGTCCAATGTTAACAAACAATACCCACGTTTGGCACTTTGTGTATTAAATTGATCAAACAGATTTTAGGAGGCACAATGCACAATTTGTACAGACCTGATTGAGTTAATATAATATCAGCAAATTTTACATCGAAATGATTCTGTTTCTTTTCTTTGTGTTTAAAACCAGCACAGATTACAAATTTTAATGATCTGAAAATGTTTGGTATACAAAATCATGCTTATTTCAGTATTAGCAAAAACACAAGAAATTTTTCAACACAAACACCCAGCTGTGTCTATTTTAAAAGCAGTTCAATGACAGCTTGCACTTATGAGCATGCAATCAGCTAATTTCGCTTTTTTTTTCTTCTGTGTTAATCAACACTTTCCTTCCTGCATATCAGAGTACAAATAGTATAGTTACTCCACATCAGTAAATGTTTACGTAACCTGTCCTTTCCCAAGAATCCGGTTACACCGAATCATTTCACGCTAGACCGACTACGAAAACGTACCGGGCCGTCCACCTCAGAGGGAGCCCTTGTGTGCCATTATAAGTGGTGATGAGGAGGGGGGGGCTTTGCGGGGTGGGGGGTGGGGGGTTGGAATGGGGAAGAGTAGGTGGAGGAATGGAGTGAGGGAGAGGAATAGAGGGAGTTGAGGGGTGGGGGGAGTTAGGGGGAAGGAGGGGGGAAGAGGGGAGGAGGCAGGAATGCGAGTTGAGGAAAAGTAGGAATAACAGGCTTGGGGCGGGGAGAAGGGTGGGAGGAGGAAAAGTGAGCCGAAAGAGGAAGGCCCACAGATCCCTCCAGCCGGGCCCGCAAAACCCATTAGCTCACCCGGCTCTGTGAGAAATCAGAAGCTTAGAAGTCAAGAGTTTGGGGCCCTGTCACCATCAACGGAGATCGCTAGAACCTTTGAATTTCCCCACTTGTAAATACGGTTTAAAGTAAGGAATTGTGTAGACATAGGGGGAACCCACACACACATACATACAGTGAATGGATAGCTGAGGTTAGTCTAATGTTCAAAGCTCCTTTATTGCCATTCCTCATAGGTACATATTTAAGAATCATTAGCTATTTGTAATTGTCTTTTACTCCCTTCAGCATTTATTCTTTCTCATAATTTCAAGGTGGGGTGGGATGGGGAGAGTAGAATAGCTGTCAACCTGAGTATTCATCAATTGCATTCTTTAATATTAGAACCGAACTTTTATCACAAATAGGCACCGCTTTTTTCTTCGTTTTTGTAAATAACCAAATCTGTCAGATAATTTGAGAGTTTATCAAAGTGAAGAAAGGTTTACATTGTATGATTATTTACCTTACAGAGGTAAAGGTGCTTTTCATGTATGCTTCTCCTCCACCTCCCTCTTCTCTCAGGCTTCATCCTCCGTAAACTGTGGTATGTTTCGTGCCCATGTGGGATGAAACAGCCTTTGATCAGTGTGCTCCGCACCAAATTCCAATCCCTGGGAAATGCTGGGCCTTAGCCCTGCCCCTGGCCACGGGATCCCTTTAAAGCCCTCGAATCACAATCTCCCCACTCACTTCAACCCTCAACCGAACCTCCCAGTCCTAAAGCCCAAGAAGCTGGAATTGTGGGACGCACGTTCCCAAGGCTCCTGGGTGCCCTCCAGCAACATTCAGGATGGGAAAGGGCTGGCTGAAGCATGAGGTTATTTCAGGATTAAGGCCCGCACAAATTAAAAACATTTGAAAAACGAAACGAAAAAGAAAAGAGGGAGTGAAAATAGGCTTAAAAAAAAAAACCACCGGAAAGAAATAGACACCCACCCCCCTTTTTTTTTTTTTTTTTGCCCCCCTTCCAATGTCAACAAGCAAAATGAAAACATTTCCAGGGTGATCGCTCACGGCTACTCGCTTCCAATTCGGATTAGAAGCTGAGAAGACGCTGGAGCAGCGAGGAGAAAACGGCACCGAGTCGCCCAGAGCGTGAGCGAAGGTCTGGAGCGGGAGAGAAGGGAAGGAAGAGACGCACAGACAGAGCATGTGTTACCTGGTTTATTTCGAGATTGTTTGGTATTGTTTTCTCTCTGAGCACCCCTTATTTCGGAAGGCCATCATAGGCGCCCACCACTGAGCCGCCCCTCGCCCGCCGCCGCCGCAGCGCCGGGAGCCCCAGGCCCGGCTTCCCGGCGGCGCCCGAGCCCCGAGCTCGCCGCCGCCCGAGCCGCAGGAACCGAGTAAGTAACCCCTGTTTGGCCCCGCGCTCGCCAGCCCACTTCCTCATCTCTTCTTTTCCAAACCTCTCCCGGGCCCTCCTCCCTCAAGGTTTAGGACACCACCCCCATCCCCAACCCGCTCCACGCCCGAGGCGGGCCTTTCCTCCCCGACCTTCCGAAGCCTCGTAGGAGCTTTACCTACGACACGCATGGTTTTCCTACGGGCCCAGAAATGCCGGACCTGGGCCTGCAAGGCCGACCCCGCGGAGTAGTGCCTCGCCTCTTCCTCCTCCATTTCCTGCCCTCTCCCTGCACTCCCACTTCTCTCCGCCGCCGCCGCCACCACCGCCCCCGCTTTTAAAAATAAAATTGGATACAAACTTTAATTAATAAGGACAAATATTGACGCTCAAACGAAAATGACTCAATGGAGTGAGAAGGAAGCCGAAAATGGAAGAGATCTACCCTAACAGGGAGATTTCGGTTGAGCAGACCCGCGGGGTGGCAGGGGTGAAGTGGAGGTGGTCGGGGGGGGGGGGGGGGGAGGGGGGTGCGCTGAGAAGGGCCGTGGCGCAGCGTGCTCCCGCCGGAGTATCCCTACGCGGCTCCGCGCGGCCGCGAGGCCCAGAGCCCGCGGAGAGGGGGAGGCGAGCGCCCGAGGGGGCGGGAGCCGGCGGGCAGGCGGGCCGACGGGCGGGGCGGGGGTGGGTGGGCCCGGGCCCGCCGATTGGTCGACGGCGGGAGAGACGCTCCCGCACGCCGCCGGCTCTGATTGGCCCAGCGGTAGGAAAGGTTAAACCAAAAATTTTTTTACAGCCCTAGTGTGCGCCTGTAGCTCGGAAAATTAATTGTGGCTATAGCCGCCGCGATCGCTGTCTCCCCAGCCTCGCCGCGGCCGCTCCGGGACGCGCCCGCCCGCCGCCCGGCTCTCCCCCCCTTTGGGCTGCTGCTGCTGCTGCTGCTGTGACTGCTGCTGCGAGAGGAGGAGGAGGAGGAAGCAGCAGGGGGGGGGGAGCGGGGGGGTGGGGGGGAGACCAAGAAGTAGAGTTGGGAGCGAGGGAGCTTCACCCCCGGGGCGGTGGTTGTTTCTTTTTTTTTTCCTTCTTTCTTTCTTTTTTTCTTTTCCTTTTTTTTTTCTTCTAATTCCTGAGGGGTGGTTGCTGCTTTTGCTACATGACTTGCCAGCGCCGGAGCCTGCGGTCCAACTGCGCTGCTGCCGGAGCGCTCAGTGCCGCCGCCGCCGCCCGCGCCGCCCGCGCCCCGCTCGGCACCCACCGGTCGCCGCCGCCCGCTGCGCCGCTGCCCGGCTCCCGCGCCGCCGCCGCCGCCACCGTCGCCGTTTCCCCCCGACGACTGGGTGATGCTGGACATGGGAGATAGGAAAGAGGTGAAAATGATCCCCAAGTCCTCGTTCAGCATCAACAGCCTGGTGCCAGAGGCGGTCCAGAACGACAACCACCACGCGAGCCACGGCCACCACAACAGCCACCACCCCCAGCATCACCATCACCACCACCACCATCATCACCACCCGCCGCCGCCCGCCCCGCAACCGCCACCGCAGCAGCAGCCGCCGCCGCCGCCGCCGCCGCCGCCGCCCCAGGCACCGCAGCCACCCCAGGCGCGGGGCGCCCCGGCCGCCGACGACGACAAGGGCCCACAGCAGCTGCTGCTCCCGCCGCCGCCGCCGCCGCCGCCCCCGGCCGCCGCCCTGGACGGGGCCAAAGCGGACGGGCTGGGCGGCAAGGGCGAGCCGGGCGGCGGCCCTGGGGAGCTGGCGCCCGTCGGGCCGGACGAGAAGGAGAAGGGCGCCGGCGCCGGGGGGGAGGAGAAGAAGGGGGCGGGCGAGGGCGGCAAGGACGGGGAGGGGGGCAAGGAGGGCGAGAAGAAGAACGGCAAGTACGAGAAGCCGCCGTTCAGCTACAACGCGCTCATCATGATGGCCATCCGGCAGAGCCCGGAGAAGCGGCTGACGCTCAACGGCATCTACGAGTTCATCATGAAGAACTTCCCCTACTACCGCGAGAACAAGCAGGGCTGGCAGAACTCCATCCGCCACAACCTGTCCCTCAACAAGTGCTTCGTGAAGGTGCCGCGTCACTACGACGACCCGGGCAAGGGCAACTACTGGATGCTGGACCCGTCGAGCGACGACGTGTTCATCGGCGGCACCACGGGCAAGCTGCGGCGCCGCTCCACCACGTCGCGGGCCAAGCTGGCCTTCAAGCGCGGGGCGCGCCTCACCTCCACCGGCCTCACCTTCATGGACCGCGCCGGCTCCCTCTACTGGCCCATGTCTCCCTTCCTGTCCCTGCACCACCCCCGCGCCAGCAGCACTTTGAGTTACAACGGCACCACGTCGGCCTACCCCAGCCACCCCATGCCCTACAGCTCCGTGTTGACTCAGAACTCGCTGGGCAACAACCACTCCTTCTCCACGGCCAACGGGCTGAGCGTGGACCGGCTGGTCAACGGGGAGATCCCCTACGCCACGCACCACCTCACGGCCGCCGCGCTCGCCGCCTCGGTGCCCTGCGGCCTGTCGGTGCCCTGCTCCGGGACCTACTCCCTCAACCCCTGTTCGGTCAACCTGCTCGCGGGCCAGACCAGTTACTTTTTCCCCCACGTCCCGCACCCGTCAATGACTTCGCAGAGCAGCACGTCCATGAGCGCCCGGGCCGCGTCTTCGTCCACGTCTCCGCAGGCCCCCTCGACCCTGCCCTGTGAGTCTTTAAGACCCTCTTTGCCAAGTTTCACCACGGGACTGTCCGGGGGACTGTCTGATTATTTCACACATCAAAATCAGGGGTCTTCTTCCAACCCTTTAATACATTAACATCCCTGGGACCAGACTGTAAGTGAACGTTTTACACACATTTGCATTGTAAATGATAATTAAAAAAATAAGTCCAGGTATTTTTTATTAAGCCCCCCCCCCCGCCCATTTCTGTACGTTTGTTCAGTCTTTAGGGTTGTTTATTATTCTAACAAGGTGTGGAGTGTCAGCGAGGTGCAATGTGGGGAGAATACATTGTAGAATATAAGGTTTGGAAGTCAAAATTATAGTAGAATGTGTATCTAAATAGTGACTGCTTTGCCATTTTCATTCAAACCTGACAAGTCTATCCTTAAGAGCCGCCAGATTTCCATGTGTGCAGTATTATAAATTATCATGGATCTTTATGGTGGATGCAGACCTTGAGAACAACCTACTAAATTATGGGGAGAGTTTTAAAATGTTAAACTGTAATTTGTATTTAAGAAGCATTCGTAGTAGAGGTGCCCAAGAAATTATTTTGGCCATTTATTGTTTTGTCCTTTTCTTTAAAAATCTGTTTTTTTTTTTAATTTTGTTTACTTTTAGACCAAAGATTGGGTTCTAGAAAATGCACTTGGTATACTAAGTATTTAAATAAAAAAAAAAAAAGGAAAGTTGTTTCAGTTGGCAGCACTGCCCATTCAAATGAATCGGAAGGGGACAAAATTAATGATTGCCTTCAGTTTGTGTTGTGTATATTTTGATGTATGTGGTCACTAACAGGTCACTTTTATTTTTTCTAAATGTAGTGAAATGTTAATACCTATTGTACTTATAGGTAAACCTTGCAAATATGTAACCTGTGTTGCGCAGATGCCGCATAAATTTGAGTGATTGTTAATGTTGTCTTAAAATTTCTTGATTGTGATACTGTGGTCATATGCCCGTGTTTGTCACTTACAAAAATGTTTACTATGAACACACAGAAATAAAAAAATAGGCTAAATTCATATATATCTTGATACTTTTGTCTCTTTTATTAAGTAGAACTAATTTTTAAAAAATCATTAAAGTTCTAGGGAATTCAAAGGCTTTTTCAGCCAACTGAAATTTAAACTGCTCCTTTCATTTGAACTGAGACTTTTCAAATGAAAATATTTTTTCCATTGTGGAGTCAAATTTTACAAGGAGCAGGCTATTTAATAAATGCTAGCTTTAAACAAAATATAGGCTTTTCAGCTGATATCTTTAAGTTTCTGTAGATATACAGCAAAAAGAGATTATTTAATTTTATGTGCATAGCTATTTACCTTGTGTTTATTTTCAAATCAGTTGATAGAATGCTTTTTATATATTTTGTTTCAGGTATCTTGTTTATAGCACTTGGCAAATTATAAATAAATCTATGTATATGGTTAGATAGAAGTGAATATAATGCACACATATGTAATATATATAGACACACAGAGCCCTTCAGTTCAGGTACAATTTGCGCTATGAATGCTGCAAATATTTTTGTTTAAATATTTGTATTTATACTTTCTAAGTCAGCATTTATTTTTGTGGCTGTTTACCCACAATGAAAGAATTCTAATAAAGATGTGCTGAAGTTGCAATATAGATTTTGCTGAAGTGATCACCTGTTGTAATGACTTGCAGATCAATGTTTATATTTTATTTTTAAATTATAACAATTTAAAGCTCCAGATGTTCAGAAGAAGTAAAATGCCTCTCTCACCTTTTCTTTCATTTTTATATTATAGAAGTATTTCTTGATTCCCTTTTAAATATGTCTGTGTAGTTTTATCTAGAAATTTGTCCTCTTGCTTAGTCATAATTTTGTTTTAACTTGCAGTATACATATGCATGCACATATATGCATATAGATATAAATCTGAAGCAAAATGAAAACATTTTCTTGAGTTGTTTCAGCAGTCCAGTTGCTGTGACTCCAGAAAATAATTAGTAAACCTAACTAAAAGGTTTAGTAACTAATTGGATCCTGTGGTGAGTCTGTGGAGGACAAGTTGTTCATTTGTTACAATTGTATAGTCTGAAATGTGTTCTGCAGTAATGCAATAAGCTGGCTACTTCTTACAAAGGGCCCAATGAAAAATAATCTGTCCCCAAGATGTTATCGGCAAACACTTAAGAGAGTCAGTCAGGAGAAAAAAAACAACAACAACAAAAAACAAAACCTAGGCCAGAAGCAGGCTGACTGAAACAGATTTGAAATACAACTATAGAATAGTTAATATTAGAATATGGGAATGGGTGGCCTGTGGAATGGAGAGAGAGAGACAGCTAGAGGGAAGAAAGGGAAAGAGGATCTTGAACCTTAAAAAAAAAAAAAAAAAAAAAAAACCTTAAAAAAAAAGTCCCTGCTACCAAAAGGAAAGAATGAATGAGAGAGAGAGGAGGAGAGAGAGATCTAAGAAAGACAGAAAAAGGCCAGGAAAAAATTAAAAGAGCTGGAACCAAATATACACAAATTCGGAAAGAACTAAAATAGACCAAGACAGCTAGTTTAATTGTCTCCTTTAAGCAGACTGGACAAGATTCTATTTTCTTAGTATGAGAGCAGTTTCACCAGAGGTCCAAGTTTCGTGAAATTTAACAGTTCTTTAGGATGAAGCATGAAAGAAAATTCCACAAATAAATTGTTTTAGAAGCCAAATGTATGACTGATAATAAAAATACTTATAGCGTCCAAGTGAATGAAGTTAGGCAAAGGAAATTCCTATTACACATTTGTGATCCAAAACAGCTCAAAGACAAGCATGTTTAGACTGGAAAAGGTGATGATGTATTGTTTGCTTTCACCATGGGTTTTATTTGTAGAATAAGAATGTACTGGGACAGAAGAAATATAGTCTTTTGCCTATCAAAAGCTACGAAGACAGTTGGACTCATATTGAGGTAAAGGGACATATATATAGAAGACAGATTTCCCCCATAAATATTTTTTTCTGGCCATATTAGATAACTATTATTTCTGATTGTTTATTTGCATGATCAAGAAATAGAATTCTAGTGGCAAATTTAATGTTCTTAAATCAAAAGTAAAATCGACTTCTTTGAATTGATTAGGAACTAAGGACTGGAGTAGAAAAGTTCTACTTCGATACGTGTCCAAGTTACACATACAATGGAATGATTAGAAGTAAGAATAGTTTGTTTAATATGCATACTAGATACTAAGGGGGATATACAGAGAAAAAGAACTTTGTGAAGGCCTCCTGAAGCCCAATGTGAACATTTCATTTATCTCAATGAGTCCTATCGTCCCTCAAACTATCATCTTCAAAAACATACAGAAATCTAGCATGGCATTTAATAGATTTTTTGCAACAAATTGGTTGTAACATTGTGTTGATATTTGTTATCTTCAACCTTTGCCAGTTAAAATTAATTTATGCTGGAAAAACATTTTGAAACTTTTTGAAGCTTTTCTTCTTTTATACTTATAACTGTTTTTAATGAGATGAAGGTTGCTCTTTTTGAGATTTTGGAACTGAAAGTGCTTAGTGATCATAACTTATTTGACATCTCAAATTGCAATTTCTTTCCAGGTATAAAGTATTTTGTCTGCTACAAGTTAATACAAATTATTAATATATAAAACATTGAGAAAGTGACTGACTTAAGCTAGAGCAGTGAAAAGATTCTTCCAAATGTTTCTTCAGTTTGTTTCAAAATTGGAAATTACCAGAATATGAAGCCCGGAACTAACAAGATTTAATACAAATATCTATGCTTATGGAAGATTTCATGTGGTTTCTGTGACTCGCATCAAATTGAGGGTAGAGAGAGAAAGAAAATGAGACTTGTAGTATTTGATTTAATTATGTATATTTAAATTGGTGGTTATTTCACCCAAGTAGGTGGATAAATCCAAAATATTTAGAGCTCTAAATATATAAATATGGTTTTTAAAAGTCTGTTTTCTACATCATTGAAGAACTTGCATGCAATGAAGTAATTTTGCTTTTGAGAAATTAATTTTATGAATAGCTAAATTGGCTGGTTGTGTTTGGGACTCAATGCCTGTTTGAGAAATAGGCTAACAAAGGGTGAAGGTGAAGACCATTAGAGGTTTTAGAAGGGGCTGAGACGGGTTGCTGGGGTTGTGTAACTGTGCCTAGAGGGCGGGGTTCCTGTACATTCCTACTTCACCAGATAACCTGCCCCCAACACTACTCCAGCTTCTGCCAGACAGATGGGACTCTCCAGCATGAAAATCTGCGCAACCATTCCAACAAGTAGGGTAGGTGAAACTGAAATTAAAATTCCCCCTTCTTCCCCCCCCCCCCCCCCCTTGAAGCCAGATCCTGGAGATACAGAAAGAATAGGGGTCATCTAGATTCTCCTTTCCGCGCATACACGTCTGCATTCTCCCTAAGAGCTTCCAACCTGTAAGAGTTCAAAGGCGCTATCTTTCACAGTACTTCATTCTTGATTTTCTTTTGCGCGCGTTTTTTTTTAAAGCTTTTTTTTTTTCCCATCCCAATCATTCTCCCTTCTCTACCCTCCCTCCAGAGTTTCCCCTCCCCCCTTGCCCCCCACCCCCCCAACCACCAGCAGTTAAAATAATCCACCTCTTGGTTTTCGGCCCCCAAACCGACCTTTTCTCCACTCCAGCGGTCAGTTCACCGGGACCTTTTCCTAAGGATGTAGGCCAAGGTGGCTCATGGGAATATATGATGTAGTGTTATATTTTGAATCTCTTTTCTGCCTTCCAATTTCTATCTTTTTTTTTCCCCCTCCATCCAAGACTGTGCCTGATGTTGCCCGAAGGATGCCGAAGAGAAAGACTTCAGGACTGGAAGCGCTCTTACCCCAAGATCGGTAAGTGAAAGTGCTTTACCGGGATGTGGGTGGCGGGGTAGCTGTGCCCGACCAGCTGATTTTGACCAAGGCTCAAACTGAGACTTTGAGGTCCAGGACTAAAGAACTCTTAAAAAAAAAAAAAAATTATTTTTTCTTAGAGGGCGCGCTATCAGCAGAAGTAGCTGAAAGGATGCATGATTTTTTTTTTCCCTCGGCGGCAGAGAGTCACGGTGGATCCCTAAGTAAAAAGGGTGTAGACATGGTAAAAAGGGATGGTGAGGAAAGGAGAATTTACATGGAGCCAGGGTAGTGGGAGACTGAAGTAGGTTCTAAAGTGCAAAGTAATTCTTTTCGTGGGAAAAGAATTTCTGAGTCTTAAAGAAACTGCGAGAAGACACTATCGAGACTTAAGGCTCAAACCTGTATGTATTTGCTCCCCCTATTTGAGACAAAGGTTTTTGTTCGAGAGCCAAGGGCTTGCTTCGTTCTAAAGTTTTCTTTTCTTTTTACTTTCTTTCTTTCTTTTTATTTCTTGGTGGGATGTCCCTCCTCCCCCTATTTTCACACCAACATTGCCCACCTCCCCCAGAGTTGGCCCTCCGCTCCCAGCTCCTTGGCCTGGGTCGGGCGAGGGTCCCTGCCGACTTCAGCGGCGTTGCTCCAGGTAGAGTCGCGGGTGGGAGGCTCTCTTTCCCTTATTCGAAGGAATAAGGAAATGAACACCGTTCTGGGCTTGACTTCGTCCCTGCTGGGAATATCTCAGTTCCCGGCTTTGGGATCTCAGGCTAATAATTGATTCTTAATGCACACTTAGGAGACGACGGTGTAAGCTCGAGAGCCAGGGTATCTATCCCGAGAGTGGCTGCGGGCGCGCGAGACAGGTTGAGTCGGCCGGAAGCGAGTTTGGAGCCCTCGCCGAGGTTTCCCGTTAGTCTTTCTGACGCTTCGGGGACTTCAGCACGATGGCGGGACTTGAGGTCCTTGTGGCAGGGACTCGGCAGCGTGGTTTTCTCGGACTTTGGAATTGTGTAGAGACGTGATTTGGGCGGCCGGGTCGCGGCGGAGCTGGCGGCGCGGTGGAGAGGCGCTCCCGGGACGCTGCGGCAGAGATGCCAGCAGAGGGGAAGCCGGGCGCTGCGCAGGGAGTAGCAAGGTGAGGGCGCTCTTGCCCAGGACAAAGCGGAGCTTGGAGTTTGATAGCTCGACACCAGCTGATGCCAGATAAATTGACTCCAGAAGCTTGGCCGGCGGGCTTCCACACCTTTTCTCTTTCTTCTTTTTCTTCCGTGTTCTCCACCCGCCCTCTTCCCCTTCAAAGTTGTTTTACCTGGTACGATTTCAGACCTCAGCACTTGCTAGTTGATAGAACTGTTTTCTCTGTAGTAGACACCTTTTCTCCTTTCCACTCTCTACTCTTCCATTTCGTTTTCTACCCTGTGTTTCTTTTCTGCCCAAACCTGTGGTCCGAAGTGAAGGGTTCTTACAAGGAAAAGAGGTAGCCTTTGGGGTAGGAATTCCCTCAACACTTTTAAAGGTGTCCCTGGGCCAGGGAAAGGGAGGCAGGGGTTTAGGTGGGCAGAGCATCCTGCCTGTGCGAGGGGGATTCTCAGCAGTGATCTTTAGCCTTGAAAAGAAAGAACCATGAAGAATGGAGCTCAACATTTCCGACTGTCCCTTCCCCGTCTTCCATAAAACTCAATTTCTATGACTCAACCCCATCCTCACCTGGCCCTCTATCAAAACTTGAGGTAGGCAGAAATTCCAGAATTGTTGAGATCAGGAAAAGACATTTTAAATAGCCAGTGACTCTCAAAATTCTGCTTGTGAGAGTTCGAGAGGAGATAGGATGTCCCATGTCCTTTTCATGGTGTGTTGCCTGATGCATTCAAATCTCCAGCCCTCCTCTTCGGCCTTGTGGAAAAGCTGCAAGGGAGGAAAGCACATTGCACACTGCAAGATTTAAGGATTATTATCTGAATGAAAGAGATTGTTCCATTGCCAGACATGTGTGGGATATTCAATTTCGATTTAGGTTGAATTTTTCTACACAGCACTCCTCGAATTGGGGCCATCTTCCTCAGTTTTATTCCCCTTTTCTTCTCCTCATATTGTCTAATCCTTTTAATCGGAATGTATTTAAGGTGCAAACCTATCTAGCTCCGGGTCTGGAAGGCAAGGCGTTGTTGATTCTGTTGACTGAGCAAGAAAACTAAAAACTGTAGTGGGGTTAGAGATAAACTGAATTATCTCTCAGTTCTTTCATTTTCTCATTGCTCTGAAATTTAATGACCTGATCATTGTTGTTTGAAGTTAAATTATCTGTTAAATTAGCTCTAAACAATAACTGGTGATATTTTCCTTTTGGGTTCAGTTGCCCTTGCATCCTGTTTCCTGGATGGAAAGGAGAGGAGTCAAAGAGAACGTTTGGTCACATAATTATATAAAGATAATAAAAATGGATATTTATGTGCTAGTGATATCATACGGAAAAAAATCACTTTCAAAGAAGCTGAATTTCATAAATAAGAAAAAATTTGAGGCCTGTGCTTCAGAAGGACCACACTAATTCAGGGATGAATGTAAATAAGCATCTTTGTTGATTAAGAAAAAAATGTGAACACCATATTTTCATTACAGAACCTAAATACTCAAACTCATCATACACCCATACACCGGTACTTGCTAATTTAAATTAATTCTGCCCTCCAGGGATAAATATTCTCAAAAAGGAAATTTAACTTTAAGCAAAATCTGAAATGTTTCAGATGTGAATTTCTAGAAATCCAAAGTATATTTATTTCTTTGAGTCAGACACTTGTTTGTTTTGCAATCACTTTATGAAACAATTTTGGAATAACGCAGATGCTCTTCCCCCCTTCCTTGTTTCAGACTGCTTGCATATGCAGGCATAGGCATAATAACTCCCAGGGTATATTGAGGAAATAACATTTTTACTCTTTTAACAAAAGGCCCAAAGAACCTATAAAGCCAAAGGTACCATAGTAGTTTAAAAAAAATCTTTAAAACTAATGAGCACTTTGTGTGTCTTTTACCCATTAAAACGTGCTGAATGAATAATTAGAGGCTATAATGAAGGTTGAAAATTCAGAACATGAATAAGGTGGCAATTTTATTATTTAATACTTTTATAATTTTTATAATTAATGATGTAATTTTAAATTTGGCAAAGCTTTGTTAGAAAAACTAGAGTACTCCTCCCACCCCATCAAATATACTCTAGAAGGAATAAGGTAGAATCAGGTAGAGGTGGCAACAGGGCTTGTTTATTTATTTATTTCCAGTAGTAGTAATTGTAGTAGTAGTAGTAGCAGCAGTGGAGTTGAAAAATCTACTTTTAATTATACATTGGGAGCTCTGATTGCAGCTGGAAGACTAAAATCGATCATTCCTGCATCGATGGTGTGGTCTATTACTGCATTGATTTGTGTTTATTTATGCAGACTTTCAGTTATTTACTTATATATTTCAGCATCTGCCTCTTGATTATTATCGCAGGTTGGTTTTAATGAAAGAGCTTATATAGGAAACACATTTGACAGATCAATTTTAAGTAAACTTGGTAGTGAATTATGGCAATCCAAAGAGTTTATGAAATTACTTATTCATACTTACTTTTTTAGCAATTAGGAATCTGTCTCTGATTAAAATCTCACACTACTCAAAAGCTTCCATTCTTCTCTTCAAACATTGTGCTTCTGTTTTTATAAAATAGGAAAACGGATGATTATATGATGTTAGGTGTGATAGAATGAAACTGATGAATGAGTTTTTTATTTTTTTCATTGACATGACTAAGTTACCCTGATGACAATAAAGTGACCATTGGGTTTACTAATGCTATTGAAAATCAAGGAGCAATGGATTTTGAATATGGAAGTGGCAATGTTGTAAAACATCTATTACCTCTAGATTATGCCAGGGGTATGCTGAACAGGATATTCTCAGGTTCTTCAGTACATATTAAATGCATATATTCTATTATTTAGTGTATGTCTACAATTATACCTTATGAAGATTGGCATTTGTCTTGAACTAAAAGCTCACATGTGAATGTTATGCATCAAAGTTGATTTGAACAAATAGGGCAACTAAAGACCAGGGGGTATGACTTTTATATGTAAAAGACAGTACTCTAGAAGGAATAAAGTAGAATCAGGTAGAAGTGACAGCAGGCCTTTTTCTTTACATTGAGATGCATGTGCTTCTCTTATTGTCATTACAAAATGTTCAAAGATGACTTGGAAATTGGGGGGGGGGGGGGCGAAGAGTGGCCAAATTCATCCAGGGCTATTTGCTTCTGACTTTACAGATCTTTTATTGCAGTCTGGAGGATCAATTTTTCCTTACTAATAACTTGGAATTCATCTACCAAATAGGGTTAATAGTTCTGTTCCTTTCTCACGCTTCCCCATCTCTGGTATCTGCGAAGAATATAGAGGAAAATTAATCGAATTCTTTCTTAAGAAGGAAAGGGCCTTGAGACATGGAATTAACTCTCCTCACCCTGGCGAGTTTTCCTGAAACTACTTATCCTCAGCATCGGTGCTCTGAGAGGTGGAGCCTCACAATCAGACGGCTACAGGCAGAACGTGGGCGAGCCCTGGGACCTTAAGCTTTGTGGAAGGTTGAAAGGAGGAGCAGAGGGAGAGCTTTGAGGTTTGTTTGTCTATTTTTATTTTTCTGTCCCGTGCCAAGCCCTTGAAGTTAACACAGAGATATGGCCCTTTAGGACCAAGCACTCAGCATTCTTTCGAGACTGAGATTCCAGAGCATCAGATGAACCGGACTTAGAGCTAAGGCGTCACCCACACCACCCGCCCCCCCCTTTCTACGCACGCACCAGCTCGTCCTCACGTGCGTCGGGGTAGTGGACAGTGTTGACTTGAATTGCTCTCGCTCGCTCCAAGCCTTTCCTGTGAATGAACCCGAAAACACTCGACAGGTCGTGAATAATCGTTTTAATGAGTGTGCAAAGCGTGCGACGGGGTGCACCGAGCTGTCGGGTTAAACAAACAACTTGTACCCTGACCAAATCCGATTGTTAAAGTGCAAAGTGATGTCAGTACCATTTCCATTGCCCTTCAGAAAACCACAGATCTGACACGCGGGAGTCCAATTTTCCCCATTAAAGAAAAATAACAATATTTTCCAACCGTGTATGTGATCTTCTTTAATATTAACCTGAGCCAAACAAAACCTCATTTGGGAATAAGAGAAGTAGTCGTGTCACTGCCTCAAAAACAAATCAAAAAGGAGGAAAGAAGAAAGAAATCAGAACAAATCTAGAAAGCCTAACAGATTTCTTTTTGATAGCTCACACATCATTGCTGATCAATATTGTAAAAATCTTACACACACACACACACACACACACACACACACACACACAGAGCAGCTCAGTATTGGCAAAAATCAACTTAACTGCCTCTAAACAACTGGGATGGATCATTTGGTCCTGTATTAAAATAGAAACTACCAACCTGCAAAGACTTTTTTCTATTGAAAATCTAATGGAAATATTTGCTGTTATACATTATCCTGTGAAGGAATGAAGGTATAAGTAGTCCTCACATTTATGCTTTCAAGGAAAACAGTTTGGAGAAAAGTAATGTTAAAGGAACCCTGATGGGCCACCACCATCTAAAACAATAACAAAAAGCACGGTGAGCTCCACAAATCACACTCTCCCCTCTTTCTGCACAATTGTACTGGGGAAATATTTTTCCTTCATGCCTAGTAAAAAGATCTACTTATTTAGAATTAGCCACATGTACTCCTTTACTTGATCATTCTTTTACCTTCTTTCACAATTCCAAACATCAACTGCCACATGAAGACTAAGAAAATAAAACCTCAAAAGATTTTTAAAAAATTCTTTTTATGTATCTTCTCTAAAAATTTTGTGTAGAAATGTATAAAGTGTTATCCTTTCCAGCACCTCATATACATTCATAAATCAAACAAAATGTCCCAAATGCTTGGAAATCAGTGTATCAGTTCCAAATAACTAGCTCCTTCAACTCAGTAACAATATAGGGAGATTAAGGTTTATATTTTCATTGGATTAAGTATTACAGATTACATGTTTTTCTTCTAGGACTGAAAACATATCATGTCCTGCAGTCTGAAAGTTTATTCATCCTCTTATAATTGTAGTCAGCTTGTAGGAATAAAATGTTAGGGATATTGTACATTTGAATATAGGAGCTCAGCAGCATTTGCTCACTTAACTGCTATTGCATAGGTGGTTATCTATGTATCTGTCTTTCTGACCATCTATTTCACATACAAATGTGTCAGTATACAACCAACTGTAATTAGGTGGATTAACCCATCTGAAACATATAACTGAGGTATCTGACAGAATAAGCAGTCTCATGTGGAAGCCATTGTTATGGTTGCTAGTTTTTATACATCTGTCAATTTAGCCCCAACTGGATAAATGGAAGGTACTGAAATTCAGTTTCCATCATCAAAACTTGGAAAAGACAACCAGTAGGTTAGGACAGTGTTTTTGTTGATTTCGACTGCTATCTGGTGAATGTCTGTATCAGAATATCAATTCAGAATAGCCTTTAATTACTAGGAAATTTGACAAAAATGACTGTCAAAAATTAGGGGCTTGCATTTTTATTAAGTATTTTTGGGCATACAACAGACTGTGCAGTTATTACCTAAACAGATTTCTTCTCTGTAGGCTGACTGAGTTGAGGAATTTTAGGAGTCACTGAAAGAGCCGAATCCATTTCTGTTTTAGATTCACAAACAGCAAAGCTAGAGGGTGCGTCTGTTTTTGTGTGTATATGTGTAGTTAAAGAACTGCACTATCAAAACATTAATTATATTTGAAAGATAGCAGAGAGCTTGTTGTGGAGAGAATTGCATTATTGAATTTATCTTCCATGGAATGTGTCTGTGGAGAGGGCTGAAATTGTATACCTGTCTTATATGATGCACCCTCTTCAGTGAGATGTGTAATAAGAGCAAAGAGATGAAGGAGGCAAACTTAGAGAGGAGAGATCTTAGGTATTTAGATGATCCTAAGCAGAGGAATTCACGTGCAAATGCAAATGACTAAAGAACAAGCTTGGGGTCTTTGTTCTCTGTCAACAAAAACAAATGTATTTTTTCCCCTTTATCAAACAAATCACAGAGTGATCTTAGCTGAATTTGGAGCACGTTGTGGAGAGAGAGAGAGACTAAGTGACTAAGAATATTCCAATTACCATAGTTCTGATCCCCAAGTCCTGTTTATTTCACAGCTGCCAAATTTTATATCCAAAATTTAGATTCTCTTCCTCCCAAATCCTGCATTGGTATGAATCATCCCTGATCATTTTTAGTTTTTGGCTTAATTACTAGTTTTCAGCTTTAAATTACCAATAAACTAATTAATCTGACTAATCTTTCTAAACTTCTGTTGAGTAGTATAATAGCAACAACAACAACAAAAATAACAAAAAACTGCAGCAATAATGACAAAAATAAAATGTTAATAATAATAATACAAACAATAATAGCATAAACAACTTTAAAATATTTTTTCTGGCCAACAGGATGAAGATGGAATCTATTTCAGTCTGAAATTTGTGTTTCATGGCTGCAGTTGGACATTCGAATCTCTGATTTCTTGTATCACGGTTAGATGGATGATCCGTTCCTGCCCAGCTTGTGTTCTAATAGACTCCCCTGGTCTAACATGGTGGATCTTTTTAGTGTCACTGAGTACTTTTGTGTCCCCTCTTCACTGCTACAGGCATGTCCCGCTTGGACACTATTCCCAAATAAATCAACCCAGGATGGGCCTGGAAGCAGAGACAGACAGGTGAAGGGATTCTTGAGTAGAAGGACCTGGTACCTTCTGGCTGGAGCTCTTGTGGTGAATGGTCAAGTTGTCATATTTGGGACTCACATTCACAAAGCTAAGAAGTTTGAGAAGGGCATAGGAACTAAGGTTCCATGAATCAAAAGAATTCTGGCCCTAAGGAACTCAGGTCATTGGGCGAGACAAAAAATTAGAAATTAGGGCTTCCAGGATGAGCTCTGATCCTTTAGAAATGGAGGGATGTAAAGAGGACAGTAAAGTGGAGGGAATAGAAGTAGAGGGAGGAAGGAGACCAGGTGGAAGATGTTAGTGTGTGTTGTGTGTGTGTTAGTCGCTCAGTCGTGCCCGACTCTTTGCGACCCCATGGACTGCAATCCACCAGGTTCCTCTGTCCATGAGATTTTCCAGGCAAGGATACTGGAGTGAGTTGCCATTTCCTTCTCCAGGGGATCTTCCTAACCCAGGGATCGAACCGGGGTCTCCTGCACTGCAGGCAAATTCTTTACCGACTGAGCTACAAAGGATCTAGCTGGTAAAGTTGACCCATCTGTTTAGGAGGAGGGAGAGGTGCTTTTATCAGTTGTAAACCTGTCAAGGTTTATTGTTCCAGGTACAAGAACAGCCACCAGTTCCCGAGACGAGGCTGGAAGGAATCGGCCACTGAGTTTTTATCTGCAGGCTTCTAACTCTCCTCTCAGCCCAAAGTTCTCCTTATGTTCTGAGCCCCCTATGCGCCCCACCCCCAAGAAAAAGGAAATGAAAGAAAATAAAAAGCGGATAGGGAGAGAATTAAGATTCAGTGTTTGTCAGGCAGATGTTGGGGTCAAAGCAGGTTGTTTGGGTAACTGCTTTCATTTTGGAGGGGAACGAAAGCTGGTTAGAAGAGGACGGGCCGTTGTGGGAGAGAAGAGCAAAATACAAGAGAAATTCCTTGGCAGCCCAGCGGATGGAATTTGGGTAGGACCAAATGGAAAAGAACTTTAGCAACAGAAGGACAGTTTAAAAGGAAAGAAGGGTGATCGTAAGATATGTTTGCATTGTCCTGTTTCCTGCAAATTAATGTAGTCTTGAAAACTTATAAGATCTTCATGCCTTGTTAAAACACAATTACAAAAAGAAAGGCATACGATCAATAGCCAGTTTTGTCTTCAAGAAAAGTCTTTTCTTTAGATATTATCATATGCACGCAATCCATAACTAAACCAAATGGTAGTTGAAAGAAGGGAGGGAAAAAAAGAAGGATGCAACTCCCCTGCTGGTCTTACATATAGTGCATCTGTCTCCTCACCTTTCACAGCAGGGAGGTTGAAGGATCTTTTTTCATTTCCATCTAGTCTTTTCACTTAAAAACGTATGAAAATATTACAGTTCATGAGACTGTTTCTCACGAAAGATCAGCAGAGAATGAGGAGCTTTCATTTCTAGGCATAAATTCACTGAGGTGATGCTCAGTGTGCTACAGGAGAAAGACAACTTTGGTTGCAACTGTATATTGCTCTGCTTTTCAGTAGCACCCCCAGACCTTCTCTGTGCACTAATAATAACTAATAACTACTAAGTTCACTTCACGCTTCTGGAAGTACAACTCAGCAATTTGAAATCAAACTGGAGCTTTCCATATAAAATCCAACTCTAATTAAAACATTTTATGGAAAATATTCTAAGTTACTGTGATTGTTTTTATTCATTTGAATTGTTCCTTGATTAAAAGACAACTACCATTTGTTTCAATCAGAAAATGAAAAGAAACCAACAACGCCAGTAAAAGTAACCCTCAATCCTGTTATGTACATTCAAAGTATGGCTTTTAAGAATTTATTTTCAAACAACTTGGTTTTAATTGTACATATCTGATAACCTCTGAGTCATTGCAGACATGCCTAACTAAAATAAACTAAATTAATACATTTATAATGGGAATATTTGACAGAAAGTAAAGAAGCAATAAAAGTAGACATTTCAAAAAGTAGTAAAAGTCATGCATTCACCTGCACTGTTTATGCACCCATTTAACAAAATTAGTAGGCTTCTATAACCCAGTATCTTAAAAACATTGTTAGCCAACAAATGTAAATGCTTATGCACATACACCATACGTACTATGCTGAATATAGTTTAAACATGTACACTTTAGAAACTAAGAACTAAACATATTAGTATTTCTAACTTTTAACCACCAATAATTGGTGTTTGTGATTTGTAAACACTGAAGGAAAGCCAGAACCATGACATTCTGCTTGGACTGTATTGTAAAGCACATATAGGCTTCTTTCTGTTCAGGGTGTGCAGGAGTGAGGAACTTAGCAGTGAGTGGAGTTAAGATCTATTTATGTTTTCAGTAAATGAAGATGTAGTCATTTCATTCTTTAAACATTCATATTCTGCTATTAAATAAAAGAAATATATACAGTTTCAAAGACAAGAGAGGTAAGCCCAAGTAAAATTATTATATCACAGAAAAGGAATGGTTTTAAATGATGCTAACATTTTTTTCCAACAAAGAATTTTTCAAGGCAGATACAGGTAGATCTGTTGCACAAGTGACACAATAAATATTTTTAAAATGGGCCGTGGGGAGTGTTTAATGAATTGACAGTCTGAGTATTTATGAGTAATACTCCTTTGAAGAAGGCTGTGTGACTATCACACTCCATAAAAATGGAGGATGGGGTGAAGTTTTGAGGGCGGAAATGTCCAAGCGTCTTAACTATTACTAACGGTGGGCGGGGGTGACCTGTGTACAAAAGGAAAGGATTCCATGCCAAGAGAGTAGCTGCAAAAGTCTATTGGTCCCATCCTGTTTATTTTCTTTTGGGTACACATTTCAAAAACAGATCCTTTCCACTAAGCTCTCATTTTGCAGTTATGGTTTCACCAACAGTATCGGGCTTGTATTAAAGTGCAATCCAGTGCATCAGTCCAGTTTTGAAAAGAAGACAATGGACATGAAAAATAAAGTGACAGTCTTATCAATGAAATCCTCATTGGCAGTTGGAGAACAGGGAAGGAGGTGGCTTCAAAACAGGGTAGTGGGAGGAGAGCAATACTCTAGGTGAGTTTTTTGGGAAGATGCTAAGTAAAATGCTGTTCAGAAATTGGGATTAATCGAGCAGTTTAAATACAAATCTGCCGGAAATCGTGCTCTGAGAGAATGAAAATGAAGAAATTTATGCATATTCTAATTTTCCCTCTTTGGCTGCTATTTTGGAGGAAGAGACTTCTTTTGCTGATGGTGGGACTTTTTTGTTCTGCACAGGAAATGTGTAAATGAACAAAAATGTGTGTGTGTGTGTTTTTTCCCCTTTCCATCTCTCTCCTCCTTCCCTCCTCCCTCTTTCAACAATCAGAAGTGGTTAGGGTCCTACAGACCCCAGGGTTTCTCTCCATTCCCAAAATGAGAGGGACCAGGCAGTGCAGGAAGGGGAGTTAGGGCTCCTATGGGTCACTAACATTTGGAAATTAACCTAGAGTTTCCATCCCATCTTTGGACATTCAGAGAGAGTAGAGAGTGCGGAAGTGCCATACATTTAATGTGATGAAAAATCATCTCAAAAGCTATTTCCTCTCACAACTGAATTCTCAGTTTACGCCTCGGGTGGGGGTGGGGGTGTCTTAAAAGTGATAAGCGACGTTGTGCAGATCCAATGACCATCACTACTGAATCCAAACACTTTTCCTTTTGTGCCTTTGGGAACACACGGGACCGGTGCATTTTAATCATATTATGACCAGCAAGAAACTCTCCAGCTCTCCTATTCTGATGTACGTCGCCCAGTACTGAGAACGAGTGAAGTGGAGCGCACAGGTCCTTTTGTGTTCTGTGAAATATGTCAGGGACTGCTGAGACGGTCCAATGAAGTGTGTGGGATGAAGGTAGGGGCGGGGGCGACTCATTCAGGGGGGAGAGGGCGCTCCGACGAGGGAAGAGAGAGGTTGAGAGGGTGGAAAAGAGAGGCGCTCCCTGTCCTCTCGCTCCGCATATGCGGGCCAGGCCGAGAGCTTCAGAATTAATTCGGGATCGGAGAAGACAAGAGACAAGACTCCGAGTTTCTACTGTTTCTAGATGCCCGGATAAAAACCCTGGCCAACTTTCATTCTTAACAATTTAGTTTCAAAAAGGCTTCTCGGTGCCCCCTCTGCCTCCTCCGCCGGTCGCAAAGCGCTGCGCGAGCCCGGGGCGTCCGGCGAGGCCGGAGCCGGTACTCTGCCCGGTCCTCCAGCGGCTCCGCCGTCTCGGCCGCGGCCTTGGACAAGGCGGCCAGAACAAAGCCCACGCTACGAGCCCCTGCCTCAGATACATTTTCAGATAACGCGTCGGAGCCTCGGACCCCCAGAGGGCCAGCTAGAAAGCACCCGGCCCGCCGTGACCCCGCCCCGTCGCCCATTCGTCTTTCTCCCTCAGGAAGAGAGCACCGAGCGGCCGACGCAGAGCAGGATTTCACCCCAACCCCGCCCGCGCGACTGGGGGTCCGGGGCGTCTCTTCTCCTCCGCGTACCGGAGTAGGGGAGGAGGGGTCGCAGATTTGCCCAGGAGAAGATGGGAGAAGAGCGCGGACTCTCGCTGCAGACCTCCCGTCAAGGTTACCGCCACCTCTAGGAACCTCTTCGGAGAAGCTCCAAAATGCCTATTTTGCAGAAAGCCTGCTATGGTGCGTTGGGGCCTGCTGCTCAGAGAACTCTCAAGAGGCCTCGATGTCTTGGTGCTTGAGTCAAGCCCTGCCTAGGCCCATTTCTCCCGCGCATCTCAGGTCCTGCACTTCCGGTCCCCCCGGCGGGGGAGGGGGGGTACCCTGACTCTCCCCTCCCCAGCACTTCCGGCCCGTGGGCTTCTGGGGTCCCGCCCAATCACCCCGCTGAAGAATATTTTTGAGAGCTGTTTTATACAACTTTTCCGTGGCCGGTGGGAACTTTACCTGTTCCATTCATTTCTTTTCGACTTTAATTTCTACGCCACCTTAAACTTGGGGGGGGGGGGGGCGGTGGCGGGCGGAGTAGAGGAGGGCCAAAGGTTTAAAGAAAAAGCTCATTGAAGATAAATCTTTTTTTTTTTTTTTTTTTTGTCTTTTCAGGTCACCTTTCCCCTTTCCCAATTCCCCGCACCAGTTCGCACCAGTTCACACCAGCAACTGAGATTTAGGCCTGTTTTCCCGAAGGGCCTCGGCCAGTCCCTGCACTTAGTAGGCATGCAATAAACCTTGAAAGCCCAAATGAATGATGCTGCTTCCCTATGCACATGGTGCTTAGGGGTGGTAGGTATCCTCAGAAATCAGCTGATGTTTCATTTACGTTACTTTATTGTATTCAGTTGAAAGGTTGATAAATTTTTTTTGTATGGGCATTTTTATGTTTTTTAGGGACTCCTCAAAACAGTGGGGGGAAATCTCTTACTAGAGTTATTGAAAGTGTCTTCTTGAACTTTTTCATATGTATGAGGTAAAATGCTGTGGTTTTTAGAATTTGGGGGTTTATCAGCCCTTTTGTGACTTTTCCTTTACATTTTGCGTTCTTTTTAAAGTTTTACCTTCTGTGGTAAGAGGTCAAGGCCTTAAGAAGTTAATCTCTTGTAGGCAATTTGAGGCAAAAACTAAGAGATTTCTCTTTTGCTTTCCTGCTATGTTACAGTTTAATCCTTGTCAAACTTGATTCACTTCTGCATCATTCTACTGTGTCTTCTGCATCATTCAACTGTTCTTGTTCTTTATGATAGCATTTGTTTTTAAATGCTGTAAAAACTTTATGTAACCAGGAGAGAAATTTTCATAGTTGTGATTCAGTCAGTCAACACATGTTAAATGCATATTTTCCTGCGCACCCGTTGTGTAACCTACAGATTAGTCCCTAGGGCATTTACTGTCCCACTTTCATTGACTGTAAAATAGTGAAAATATATAACCAAAAAGCTAATAACCATGAAAGTAATTTGAAAGGTTATAATTGCTAATCAAATTTAAAGTGTATTTATTAGAATCATTATTAACAGGCATCAGAGGGGTACAAATAAGACCTGTTCTTATCCTCTGGGAACTTACAATCTAGTTGGGCATAAATAATGTGAATATAAATTAATAGAAACAGCTACTAAGCAATGTTCAGTGTCTGGCATATTGAAAACATTCAGTAAACAACTGCCTCACAAATTAATTTGCAGTCGTGTCATTCTTTTAACTGAAATATGATACTGATAAGAAATACAGGAAGGATTAATTAGGAAAACTTTCATGGAGAAAATGAATCTGTCCTTGATGTACCACATAGGAAGATTGAAAATGCAAGCTGTTTGTGTTCCAGGGGGTAAAGGTGGCTTAAATGGAAAATGAGAAAGATATTTGATGAGATGGAGTTTTGGTGGTAATTTGTAGGAAACCTTGCAGACCACGCAGAGGAGTTTGTATTTGATAGTAGAGGTGATGGTGACCTGTGGTGGCCCTGTAAGCAGAGGATGGCATGATTAAAATTGAGATTTATGTTTAAAATGATTCTAGCCAGCAACTGAGCATAGTGAAAATTGAGAGAGAAAGAGTATGAAAAAAGAGTCTGAATTCTAGAATGGTATATTTCTATAGAGTGGCTGTAGACAGAGTCATCATTAGGCCCTTTCTTCACAGTTTTTGTACAGTGGAAATTACATTGAAATAATAAAATCAGTAAGGAGTCTTGAATAGGATAAGAGCCACAGACCACTGGAATATGTGTTACTACTTTTTTCTTCATTGTTGGTGGTGATAGGGGATATTAGGTGTTGACTGATGGTTACTAATTTCAGGATATCTTCATCACCAGTTACAGCTCAAGAAACCTTTCTCATTTAGCATATTTACCCATGATCCAGTTTCAGTGGTTCTCAACTGAGTATGATTTTGACACACCTCCACCGACCCATGTGGGCACTTTTGGAAATGCCTGGAGACATTTTTAGTTGTAACAACTGTGGGGCCACTATTGGCATTTAGTAAGTAGAAGCCAGGGCTAGATATTACTAAATATCTTACAATTCAGAGAGACTCCCGATAACAATGAATTACCTAGTCTCCAAAAGCAATTGTACTGAGGTTGAGAAACCTTCAGTGGGAATGAAGCATGAACTCTTAACTCTGGAGAGCTACCCAAGCAGTCCCAGAACCTAACTTCTATTATAGTAACAACTTTGATGGAAAAAATGTTTTGTTTAGTGAGTCAAATGTACCTCTGGAAATGGCAGTGTCTCTTCTTAGCCCTGAGGTCTTAGAAATAGGAAAATCAGAAGAGTACCTGCTTCGATTTTCTACTTTTTATAAAATGGAGTTAGAAATATTCCTTGAGGATTTTTCATCTACATGTTATTTATTAAATTAATAAAATGTGCCTTTGGAGTTGCTTAGCAACTTAATGGAAAGCTTGCTTTTTAGAAGTTCATTTGTTTGTTTAAAACTAGGGTAGGTTGCATATTATTAGCTACATTACATAAATCAACAAAGAAATGTACACTGAAAATGGAATAAGATGTTTCAACACATTTTCTGCTCTCCGTGTCTGGCAATTAAAACATTCTAATTGTCTGGTAGAATTGCATCAAATATTCGACAAACATTAGTTATGTATGAAATTTCAACATAATATTGAGAATGTAAGAGAACCAAAGGGGAAAAATTCAGCAGATTTGTCATAAAGTATGTGTTTATCTTAACCTTTCTTCTTCAAATATCTTATCTACTAAGTACTTTTATCAGGCACTAATTATACTCTTTCTGAAAAGAATTTCTCCAACACCCTTCAGTGCCTGCACCCTTTAATCATATCTCATTACATCTAACTAATCCATATCTTTTTCACATTGCCAGGGCTCATTAACAGTTTTAAAAGCTAATCTTAATCTTGGACACTGTTATTCCTTGTAATCGAGATGAAAATAATGCCAATAATATTTTATTTCTAAAATGTAATGGATCATTAAAAATTTGTTCTGAAGTCATTTCTTCTTTAAATATTAATGAGAAATTAACTTTCAAACATGCATTAAACTAGCAGGAACAGTGAGATGTGTCTGAAAACCCTGAAGCACCTTTTCGAAGGAGAAGTTATTTTTATAAGCTGTTTTAACAGTGGATCATCAGTCACTTTGAAGGGAAGTGATCCTTGATTAACAGTTGGCTGATACTGTGCTTCCACAGATGTGTGGCAATAATACAGGTGCTCCCTATGAAACACGACAGGTAGTTCACAGTATCTGAGCTTTCTTTTTCTGACTGAAAAATGTTAAAACATAAAGCCTTCATCTTTGTTAAATTGTTGTAGACAAGACAAACCAAATGTCCCACTTAAATAATGAACAGTAGGCACCATGTTTCCCATGACTTTAAAGAAAACTTTGTAAGTGTGGCCAGTACTTTATTCCTTTTGATTTTCCATTTTCCGAAAAGAAAATGGATCAAATGTGCTGTTACATGACCAAAGTAGAGCCTCATGATGATGACTTTTTAGGACTTGAAAGTAAAATCCTGCCTCTCAGAATATAACTACTTAGGACTAACATGTTGCTTCTATGGAAGATTCCTCCACTACTATAACTGAGATTGTTTCTTGAAAGTAATCTCTAAGTCTTAGGACAAGTTTAATGGTTTGTTATTTATTTATGCACATACTATCTAGCTATAGTGCTTTTAAAAACCCATAAGACAAAAGTCATTTGTCCAAAAAAAACCCAACTTTGGGGCTAGTACCTCAAGTTATGATTCGGTGGTAGTGAAGATGTAATAAAACTTTAATTTTGCTCTGATTTTTTCCCCATTCACTAATTTTGCCAGATAGTACAGTTGTTGTTGTTGTTGTTTAGTCATTAAGTCACGTAGCCCTCCAGGCTGCTCTGTCCCTGGGACTTCCCAGGCAAGAATACTAGTTTGTTGCCATTCCCCTCTCCAGGGGATCTTCCTGACCCAGGGATTGAACCTTCTTTCACCTACTGCATTGGCAGGCAGATTCTTTACCACTGAGCCACCTGAGAAGCTCATATAGTACAGTAGTTACCTTTTATTTCAGTTGTTTAATTAGATATTTCTTTAGTTTTTTCCTTTGTAATATATTATTTTCTTTACAGAAATCTGTGATTCTGATTTCTCTTCATTTATATGGCTCAGCTTATTATTACCTATAGGAAACTGTTATTAAGCAGAACCAAGTGATAGCTAGTTAGTTTGTTTTGCTGTGTCTTATTTTTTGCAGTGGTTAAGAATTGAACTAAGATAATTAGATTTTTAGAATCTGTAGTATAATGTTTTTAAAATTACTCTTGACATTTTTTTCTTTTAAATTATTTTAATTTCCCTACTCATCAGTTTTTGAGAAGGGTAACTTTGCACATGTTCAGTTAAACACAACATGTTTTCCTGTGTTCTTTTTTGCTTTACTGAAATAGCTCGAATATTCAGATCTTAACAAGTTTTTACAGTGACACCATAGACAATGCTTACTTTAATAGAATTTCCCTCCCTTCATTATGAATTAGTTCTACTAATAAAAATACAGTTTAGTATGTAATATACTACAACATCATAATTAAACATTGCAAATACAGTATTAATATAGCTAAAAATTGTGTTGGGGCTTCTCTGGGGGCTCACTGGTGAAGAGTCTACCTTCCAATGCAGGAGACACAGGTTCGATCCCTGGGTCGGGAAGATCCCCCGGAGAAGGAAATGACAACCCACTCCCATATTCTTGCCTACAGAATCCCATGGACAGAGGAGCTTGGCGGGCTGCAGTCCATGGGGTTGCAAAAGAGTTAGACATGACTTAGTGACTAAACAACAACTGTGTTTGCTTTTGTAAATTAATTTTTACCTTTGTCTGTTTCTCTTATTATTAAGAAGTTTTGCCTTTTTTTGTACTGATTATCTATTTTCTTGTCCTTTTCATGTTGTTATTTTCAGAGATTTCTCACATAGGTCAGTGTGATGAAGCTTGATGGCAACAGTTGTTCACTTTGAATCAAAGAATAACTGTTAATTGGTGTGCTGTCATCAACCAGAAGTTTCCAAATATGTGTCCTCCAATTCAAAGAGAAGTAGCTGGATGCAAGCAAAAATACTCATGGGGACTCTCTGCACATGATGCATCTCCAGAGAAAGTTGCTTCATTCTTTTTTGTTTTTGGAACACTTCTTACAGTATACTCCAGCTACTGGATAGCATCCTAAGTTCATCCAGATTTGTCCCAAGTCTGAATTCTTGGTCTTCCTCCCACCCTCTAATTCCACAGATAAAGAAGAAATAATAATAAAGGAATAAAAATCATTTGTTTCTGTCTGACTGAATCATTCCAGTCTTGAAGCACCCTGGTGGGTTAATTAGCCCTGTTATTGTATTTACTATCTCCTACACACTTGTGTGTGGAAAAGTGCTCCTCTTGGCACTGTTCTAGGTGGATAAGAGAACATTACAACTATGGCACTGGACTTTGCTCTTGAAATAGATGGTACTGTGGCAGCCTAAAGCTTGAACGAGCTTAGTTTTTCATTGATAAGGGTGTAAGTGGATCATCTATCCCTGATGTATGCCAGCTGTGATTTCAAATATTCTTAGTGTGAGCTTTGGTACCATTAGGAAAAGAAACATGGTATCTCTTGTAGGAAGAGTTTGGAGAGGTTTACCCCAGCAATCAAGATGGTTAAGATGATTAAATTCTGTGGATATAGTGCTTCTACCCTAAGTGAAAGAAAAAGAGAACAGCTGCTAGCTCATTTCTCACAAATAGGCATGATTTTTCAGTGAGTATTATCCTGGAATTAATTCTTTGAGTTCTTGCCATTGTGTTTTTTCCTTGTAGATTAGAATGACAGAGGTATTAGCAAGAAATTTGAAATAGACACTAGATAAGATCAGCTTTTGATTGTTAAATTTCAAGATCAGCACAAATCATCTGGAGGATGTGCAAAGTTATCTTAAAATAACAAATTCCTATGCAGCAGAGTTTGACATCAACTAATTGAAGGTATTGGCATATCTACAGAAAAAATTTTAGCCATGAAAGCAGATGAAAGTCAGAAGCAATGAAGGGAAATTGTGTCCACATATGGTTCAGAGATGAGGGAGTGGATTCAATTCCATTGGACTTCAGTCCCAATGAAAGGCCATTCCTGTTGTGAATGTATATAAGGCTCTTTAAACTTGATGCTGTTAAACATTCTACCCACAAAAATATCTTCATTCTGAATCTATATGTTCCAAATAATATTTGGATTATTGTTTGGCTTCTGAAGAATCTTTGTTCTTAGAATATATACTAATCAGATGAACTTCAAATATTTCACTTAAAATAGTAGTTACTTTTAGGTGAGTAACTATATCCAAGGCTTTCAATGAAGTTCTTTTCATTTAAGTTATTCATCATAAATGAATTATGGATAATCTTATTTCTGATTCAAAACATTACTATTTTGATGATTATTGTATATCTACTTTTGATAGATAGGTCCACCTAGTCAAGGCTATGGTTTTTCCTGTGGTCATGTATGGATGTGAGAGTTGGACTGTGAAGAAGGCTGAGCACTGAAGAATTGATGCTTTTGAACTGTGGTGTTGGAGAAGACTCTTGAGAGTCCTTTGGACTGCAAGGAGATCCAACCAGTCCATTCTGAAGGAGATCAGCCCTGGGATTTCTTTGGAAGGAATGATGCTAAAGTTGAAACTCCAGGACTTTGGCCACCTCATGCGAAGAGTTGACTCATTGGAAAACACTCTGATGCTGGGAGGGATTGGGGGCAGGAGGAGAAGAGGACAACAGAGGATGAGATGGCTGGATGGCATCATGGACTCGATGGACGTGAGTCTGAGTAAACTCCGGGAGTTGGTGATGGACAGGGAGGCCTGGCATGCTGCGATTCATGGGGTCGCAAAGAGTCGGACACGACTGAGTGACTGAACTGAACTGAACTGAACCTTTGATAGATGAATACATTTTTGGCATCTTGATAAAATTAGAGTATAATGTTTCTACTATGAGGGACAGATCCAGAATTATGTTTGTAAAGGTCAACCCTTTCTGTCAGTCTTTCCTGTGACCTACCAAATGAACATACAACTGCATGATTCTATGGGTAAAAGGGCTAGTAGTTGAAGTGAATTACAATTGCTCAAACAATATTTGGTTGGGACCAAATATTACCACCAATGTAATTATATATATTAGTATGAGTCAAAAACTTTCTGAGTTCTTTCTTACTAGCTATAAGATCATCTTAACTTTTATAGACATCAGTTTCCTCTGTAAAATGAGTGTATTGTCAAAACTTCCTCATATAGTGACTTTGAAGTTAAATGAGATAATTCATATAAAGTGCTTAGCACTCATTCTGAAGTATGGTATGAAATGAAATGAATGGAAGCTAATGCTGTAAGCTTTTGTCACTAAGATAAATTATTATTATCATAATAAGATTATATAAGTTCAGCATATGATTGGGGAGGCAAGACTGTGACAGGGACCAATTGCAGAATACTTGAAATCATAAAGTTTCTAAGAACTATCGCTACTCTTCACATTTAGATCCAGTACAATTACCGCTTTTGCTTTCCTCTGAAGTACCAAATTTTATTTTGATACCTTCTTTATTATTCATAATATTTGAGAAATATATAAAAATGAATGAGTAATCTAGCCTTTCTCAAGTCTCAGTGGCTTAATGGCAGCAAGATCTATTACTCCTTTATGTCATATTCCTGTGTGGGTCAGGTAGAGAGGGAAAGTGGGTCTTTGTTCCA
Source organism: Ovis canadensis (assembly GCF_042477335.2). Taxonomy (NCBI): domain Eukaryota; kingdom Metazoa; phylum Chordata; class Mammalia; order Artiodactyla; family Bovidae; genus Ovis; species Ovis canadensis. The sequence goes on from NC_091262.1 coordinate 52,817,136, forward strand.
TCCAGCTCCATTCAGTCATTCAGGGGCCCAAGAATGGCTCTGCTATCTACTAAAAACCTCAAGTCCTCCTCTAGGTACTCCTTCATTGGGTAGGAATGGAAGAAATCTTGTTGAGGATTCCAAAAGGTAATGCGTATTCTACTGGCCTGAAATCACTCATGTGAGGCCCAACCTAATTGCAGTGAAGCTTTGAGAATATAATTTAGTTATGTGTTTAGAAGGAATAATAAATGGGTTTGCTGAATACATTGCAGTATCTCTTCCTTACCAACAAAACTGTTTTATGATTCTGCTCTAATTTTTCATCAATTAGTTGAAAATGGTAGAAACTCTTGCTTACAAAATTTATTTGCACACAATTTTATAGAGCTTTGTATCCCCCGTTAGAAAGCCTTTAATCAATAGGGACTGACGTCTAGGAAGACTTTCTACCAGTTTATGATAAATTTTGTTGTATAGATATTCTCTTTATAACTTTTTTTAAAGCATTTATACTACTTTATTTTTACTTAAAGCTTGTATATGTGGGGAAAAAAAGCTTGTATATGTGAAAGAGATTATATCCTCAAATGAACATTTTCCTTGCTTTTATCATCTTGTGTCATTATCCTGATGCTCTTTTATTACAGTTGTTATTGAGAGCATACTTTCAGATTTAGCATGGAGATTAACTGTAAAATAAGTAAATAGTGAATTGTTTTGTTAGAATGAAGTATAAAAGTCAATGCTTTTAAGAAGTTTTTTTTTTTTTTGTTAACTGCTATTTCTAAGTAACTACAGTACTCAAAGAACGGCAAATTGACAACCTTAGATTTAAGAATTTTTCCAATGAAGAAAAGCTGTGACAGTAAACTATCCACAGTGCAAACTTTGCTATGATTCTCCAAAATATGACTTTTTCTATAGTTCCACTTTACTGATGAGAGGATGCCTTATGTTAAAACCCATTTAGCCCATGGATTCCAAAAAGACACTCTCCAAAAGACAGCCTTTTAATGTTTCATGATGGTTTTCATCATGGTTAAAGAAATAGATTAAAACTTCCTGCTTATTGTACACTTTATCCAAGGCACAAATGTTGGCAACTAGCACTCAACACTCATATTTTAGTAATACCAGTAATCTGTTAGAGATTGGCTGTGTATATTAATGGGTTCATTTCCAATAAGAGTACTTTTAATTATATTGATACTGTTTTGGAAGGTATAATATGCATATATTAAGTTGGTCTTATATTTTGTTATTTTTATTAGAAGTCAAACTATTTCTTTTATTCATATTTAACCAAAGGATATGTTTGTGATACTCATCAAGGCACATTCTTAAATGACTGTTTTAGTAATTAAATGAAGTTAAAGACTGAAATTCTTTAGGTGATTATATATTCATGCACATATTTCTGTTCTAAGTGATTATAACACTAATTAATAATTCTTTCATGAAATATTTGTTGTTTTCCAACTGCTTTTTTAGTGCATTCTACAATTTTTTCATATAATTACCTGTTTGCAAATTGAAAGAGGTCATAGAGTTCAAAATAATATCATAATTTTTGTTTCCATGTTAGCCTAACCAGCTTTAGCCTTTATTAAATAAATAAATGTTGAAAAATGAATATCCATAAATACATTAGTTCTTAATTGGAAATGCATAGTATTTAATTGAACAATTCTATGAGAAGAAATGTTTGTAAATATACATTAAAAAGTAGGAAAAAAGCATTTTTATTATTTTATTAAGTAGAAATAAATTATTGTGTATAGTCACATAAAGCTATGATTAAAAATTTTGTGTTATGCATTCTAAGCTCAGTTGTCTTGCATTATCTATCTTTGCATATAACATTTCATTGCTTATATTGTTTGTATTATACAATTCATTTTCTTTATAATTTAGAGTCATAATTGAAGATAGGGAAGTATTTACTGAGAAAAGAACTTGAGTTATTTTAACCTTTACACAAGCATCATAAAGCTTTAATTCTCTTACTCTACTGAATGTGAGCCTCTCAGAGAATTTGTAAGTTTTCAGTCTACTTGGACACACAAGTTATTGAATATTAATATCAGAAATTATTACTTTGAGTTCCACATATTCTGTATGAGATTTCATGTGATGTATTAAGTATTAAAAAGGTTTAAGTGCTCTAGACTTCAAACTGTTTTTTTCCTTTTGTTTCATAAATTGATATTACAAATTCTGCTTTTGTATCACTAAACTTTTATATTATAAAATGTAGACATTTTAAGATTTTATTTATTTGACAGAAATAACTTTAACCCTATAGTAGTTAAGCAGAAATTGTTTAGCATTTTCAGTTCTAACATAAATGCTAATTCTTATTCATTGGCAAACCATTGAAGATTTTATGTAAGTTGACTTCAAGACATTTTCTCCCAAAACAGTTGTTTCATTTCCCTGTGTTTCCTGCATGGTGGATTTTGAATTTAGCATCTGACATGTTTTCTCAACTACTGGTTTAAAATGAAAACATGTAGGTACTCGAGGGAATGTGTTAAAAGCAAAAATTCTATGATCCTTGAAAGGTAAATGACAGCACTGAGATTGTCACATCTGCATCGAAATGTTTCATCTGTTTATCTATCTAAACAAACACAAATAAGATAATTATGATTCCGACAATGCATGTTTTAAAAAACAATTTATGGCTTTAAATAGGTCAGAACCCAATGGATTTTTATTTTTCTTTGTTCTTACAAATGAGTATAAATAGACTGACCTTCAGCATCAACTGCCTGTGAATGATTACAGCAAATCTATTTAATATTTTGAAATTTGAAGGTAAAATTAATCCTTGGGTTTCAGAAAATTATAGATATTATATGTTAAATATGTATTTGCCTACACACAGAAACACACACAAGTATGCATGTATGTTATCATGTACATTATAGTATGCCTAATCATTCAGCTGAATTTACCTCACTATGTTTTCATTCTTTATTAGAACAGAGAGCTAGTATATTTCAGAATTGCTAACCTGTTGCTGTGAAAAAGCAATCCTATAGAAAAGTAAAATGAATCCCTTGGAAAAATCACAACTGTTTTTATTTAACATGAGTTTTTAGTATCACAGTAAACTATCAATTGACTTTAAATTTAGCTTTTTATGTAGATTAGTAGGTTACAGAAGAAATTTTAATGTAAACTAATATCTTCTAAATCGTGTTAGTTTTAACTTTTAAAGACAACTCTTTTGATATTCTGGAGAGGAACTTAAAATACTTTGTTTACATTCCAACTACATCTTGATTTTAAATTAGTATAATCATATATCCTCGCTGAATTAAAAATGGTTTCTTTAAATTCTAGTCATAGAGCTTGCTATTAAATTAATCTAATCATACTCTCTTGTTCACATATTCTCTTTACTACATATTCTTGTTTAGTAGTTGTTTAATTAAACATGCCATTTGTTTACAATGTAGAGTTTCAGAAATGCTAGTTCTAAAGGTAGGATAAGAATTTATATCAAACATTTCAATCTGACAAGTAAATTACATTTCTTCCACCATAAAGAGGTAAGCAGAAAACTGTAGCAAGCGATGAAAAGACATTCTTATTGCTCAGAGATATGATACGCAACAGCCTACAAAATAAGACTTTTTCCACTCTCAATATTAAGACAAAACCTCTATAACCACTAAAATAGAGATTTGTCTTAACTTTTGGTATTTTAAATATTTTATTAAAATTGTCACTCCTTTCATTAGTCAACCCGGGGGCAAAGAGAAATCAGGATGAGTTTTGATATAAAAATCTGTTTAAAATGAAATCTGTAAGTTATTGTACACATATGAAAGGAACAAGTCTCAGTAAACGCTATACTCAGGAGTCAAATATATGAAATATCTCCTATTTGCCAAAGCAGAATTAAGAGGACTGTGTACCATTTTTATACTTTATATTTTGTTAAGGAGCCTTTGTTTTAATTTCTCATCTACACATAGATTTTGTTATTATAGCAATTACATTATTTTTACTTCAGTAAAGGTATTCTAGGAGAAGGGGACGACAGAGGATGAGATGGTTGGATGGCATCACCGACTCGATGGACGTGAGTTTGAGTGAACTCCGGGAGTTGGTGATGGACGGGAGGCCTGGCGTGCTGCGATTCATGGGGTCGCAAAGAGTCGGACATGACTGAGCGACTGAACTGAACTGAACTGCACTGAACTTTTTGATAAACTTATGAAGTGGAAAAAAAAATATATGTAACGTAAAAATTTTATATAATGCTCAACTTGCAAGGAAGTTTGTATAACCTTTTAGAGTCCTATGGCACCAGAAGACAGGTTTTATATTTTGGTTATTTTTGATATAACTAAAGTGTAATACTTTTGAGCTAATAGTTCTAGTTTTGATTTTCTAAACTAAAACAGAACTAAAACCTGATTTCAGAACTAAAACTTTATATAGGAAAGCTAACATTACTAACAGTTATGCCTCAACTTGTAGTTTGTCAGAAGAATGAAAATTAATGGTACTTTGTCACAAAACATAATCTGACTTTCTGTTATTTACTCAAAGTTGAGCTATGGTGAGCTGGTTAAATGTTTTCAAAATTACTGAAATAGTACCCCTTTAACCTATGAATTACAGTTATAAACATTGATTTCCTCAGTTTCTAATTGATACTTTTTGCATACCTCTGTTATGTTTTAAAAACTATGATAGGAATATTGATATTAGCTAATGATAATAGAGTGATTATTTTGTACAACAGTTTATGTTTACTATTTCAATGAATTTGGTGGCCTTACACATACAAACAAACACACATGCACACTTTGTTATGCTCATAACATGCTTACCTTTTATCGAGTAGATTAAAATTATATATGAAAAAGAAATTAGGAACCAGTCTTTTGTAAGTAAGTTAATGAAAAGGGATGTTAAAGTGTGGTAAAGCTAATTTGATAATTATTTTATTTTGGCAGTTGTATTTTTTTTTCTGTCCTTAGTGAACCACAAAGAAAGAAGATGGGTATGATTTTTACAAGGGTGAAATAGGTTGTCTGTCAGTTGGCTTTAGGCGACAGTCTGTCTGCAAGCCGTAAGATGATCTGCAGAGAGCCAGAGGAAAGCAGGCAAGATTCCTGGCTTGCAAGAATAGATATTGATCTACCTTAGCCACCTAAACAATGCCTCACCTGTTTGCCTTGTCCATACCTTATTTTACGCAGTCTAATGCTTGTTTTGTTTGACTTTTCTTTTATTTCTCTGGATCTGAGCTTTGATACACTTTGGGGAGTACATAAACACAGCGTTGTACTTGAACATCACCATACTTCTGAGTCCTCTGGTGGTTTAGGACCACCCCTCCCTCTTGAATAGCTCTGTTATTGAAAATTATGAACCAGAGCTAAATTACTTAGGCCTCATACAGAAGTGGTTGATCCGGCAGCCTAGTGTCTAATAACACTGAATGTGAGATGCTGCTAATTACTGCCCTATGGACCTCGTGTAAAATTTCTTAAATTTCAACTTGTAAAAGGCTTTATTATTATTAATTCTTTTTCTTCCCAGCAGATAGTTGAAAGACAAGTTACTATATTATTTAGAATTCTATCCACTTATTTTGGAGCACAACTATTTTACTATGTATTGCCTCAAGCTCTAATGAAATACAAAACTACATTCAGCTTCCCAGTAAACTATAATATAAATATTTTACCAGCACTTATTATTAGTTTGCCATTTCCTGCTGACAGCTATTCCAACTTTGCCAGCAGGCACTGGGTCTCACAATTGTATTATGTTTTGAACAAATAGCGACAAACAAAAATTCTTGCAAAATAAATGAACAAGATTTCCTAGGGAAAAGAAAAAAACCTTTTCCAATGTTAAATGAATATTTCTTTCAAACTCTGACACATAATATTATTTAATTTGCATATTGCACATTTCACTTTTACTAGAAAACAATTAAGTTAATGAACTAAATAATGTGCACTCAGGGATAATTTTACATTACTGGTTTTTTGATTTTAAGTGTTTTGTTTTTTTAAAAACTTTTTGCTGTTCTGGAGAAAACCACATCCTAGATATCACTACATACATTGGTAGTGAAGGACTCTGGTTTTCAAATGATGCTATTTAAATACTAGCCTTCCCTGATGGCTCAGTGATGAAGAATTTGCCCGCTGAAACAGGAGACACAGGTTCCATCCCTGATCCAGGAATATCCTACATGCCTTGGAAGAACTAAGCCGATGGGCCAAAATTACTGAGCCTGTGCTTTAGAGCCCATGAACTGCAAGTATTGAGTCCATGTGCCTCAACTACTGAAGCCTGTGCATTCTACAGGTTGTGCTCCACAACAAGAGAAGCCACCACAATGAGAAGCCTGCACACCACAACTAGAAAGCAGTCCTGCTTGCCACAATTAGAGAAAACCCCCAGAAGCAACAAGGACCCAGTACAGCAAAAAAAAAAAAAAAAAAAAGATAGCAGACAACAAAAGCACATTGTCTACAACCACAAAATGAAAAGGATCACATAAAACTTTGTGATTTTTCTGTCCTGCCAAGGAATACTGTAAAACTTAGAACTGATGCAATCTAGAAATGCTAAAACTATGTCTTGACTTTAAGCTATTCTAAAGACCTTCTATCAGTGATAACCACTCACTAGCAAGCACATCCCCTCCTTTGCCCCACTCTTGCTTCATTATGCTCAGTTGGATAAAGCACCACTTTTGTTAAATCAAACCCTTAGTCTACTCAACGTTTGCCCACTTACGACTGAATGCAGTCAGAGAAAAAAAATATCTAAAACAGGTGACTCATCTTACCTTAAATTTAGAGTCATTTGGGAAGGTCTAGTGGTTGGGACTCCATGCTTTCACTGCCAAGGACCTGGGTTCAGTCCCTGGCCAGGGAACTAAGATCCGGCATGACACAGGCCAAAAAAAAAAAAGATCACTTTTCACCAGCAGGTCCTTCATGTGGTCTAAACATCATATTGCATTTTCCTAGTTCATTAATAAAATGTATTCCACATCTTCTTGCCTCAAATTTCCAACACTTTCCCCTCATCCTCACCCTAAGCTGTTGACTGTGATATCCACTCCACTAAAAATATTGGAGCAAACAGAAGAAACTTCTCCCGGACTCTGCATCTCGTGACCTAGCTGTATGTGTGCAGATTTACTTGACCTTTATTTATCACACCAGAAAAAGCTAGCGCTCAACTGGTGTACTAGATTCTTTCCCCTTCTCACTGATTCTGTGATGTGGGACTAATCATTCTCCCTTTTCTTTACTGTACAGAATATATTTCCCTTGATACTGGATGGTTCACAACAGCACATACACATGCTGCTATGTCTTGTATTTCTAAAAAGACTCACTTTTGACTCTACTTCCCCTCCTGGCTCATTCCCTTGACAACATTTCCTTTTTTTCTCATTCCTCTGAAAACAAAACTTGAAAAAGAAGTTTCTATATGAAGTTTCCAATTTCTTCCCCCAATCTTTAATCCTTTCTAAACAGATTTTTAGCAACAGAACTCCACTGAAATTGCTTTTATCAAGGTCAACCATGAACTCCACGTTGCTAAATCCAATGGTTGATTCTCAGACCGCTTTGCACTTGAACTCTTAAAATCTCATTAACATTTGACCAAATTGATCACCGTCTCCTACTTAAACCACTTTCTTTATTTGGTTTCCAGAACAACAAACTCACAGTGTGGTTCTATTTATGTTTGTTTTGCTTTCCTACCTCTAGATGTTTCATCTTACATTTTTTATCTCTGCCCACTTTCCCTGACTTCTGAATGTTGCAGTGTCCCTAGACTCAGTACTCATATCAATTCTCTTTTCTATCCCAAATAATTGCTCTGTTGAACACATCCACTTTCAAGACTTTAACTGTCATTGATATACAAGTGTATGTTTAATAACGATATAAAGTATGTGCATCCATGCTAAGTTGCTTCAATTGTGTCCAGCTCTTGGTGAACCTATGCACTGTAGCCCTCCAGTCTCCTTTGCCATGGGCATTCTCTTGCATCTTTTATGACTCCCACATTAGCAGGCAGATTCTTTACTACTAGCACCACCTGGGAAGCCCAATATAAAGTATACATTATTTATAAAATATACTTATATGTAAAATATATAATGTATAGCCAATTGTACTGGTGCTAAGTCGCTTCAGTCATAGCCAACACTTTGCAACCCCATGGACTCCAGAAGAGCCCCCCAGGCTCCTCTGGCCATGGGATTCTCCAGGCAAGAATACTGGAGTGGGTTGCCATGCTGTCTTCTAGAGGATCTTCCCAGCCCAGGGACTGAACCTGGGTCTCCTGACTCTCCTGCATTGCAGGTGGATTATTTACCCACTGAGATACCTGGGAAGCTCCATATAACCAGTAAGCATATATAGTTAATTATATACATATAAATGATCAGTTCAAATTTATTTTGTAAATTACATTATTTACTCACAGGATATCTCCACTTGAACAGCAAAGAAACAGCTTAAGTTCACTGTGTCCAAAAGTAACCTTCTGGTATTCTCTGACAACCTAAAGCAACTCCTTTCTTCCAATTGCACAAAACAGAATTCCTTAGAATAGTCTTTGGCCATTAACTTTTATTTCACATACAGTATCTAAGCTGTCAGTAATTTATGTTAGTGCTATTTTCAAAATGTATCCCAAATTCACCCATTTCTTGCTCACCCTCATTGCCATAGCTCAGGTCTAAGCCACTTCCCATATCTCATTTGGGTTATCACAAAAGCCTCCGCTTTCTGCCTTTGGTCTCTCTTTAGTTTTTACTCAACCAGTAGCAAAGTGAAAAAGTGAAAGTCACTCAGTCATGTCTGACTTTTTGGGACCCACATGGACTATACAGTTCATGGAATTCTCCAGGCCAGAATATTGGAGTGGGTGGCCTTTCCCTTCTCCAAGGGATCTTCCCAACCGAAGGATTGAACCAGGTTTCCACACTGCGGGCAGATTCTTTACCAGCTGAGCCACAAGGGAAGCCCAAGAATACTGGAGTGGGTAGCCTATCCCTTCTCCAGGGGATCTTCCCAACCCAGGAATCTGGAGTCTCCTGCATTGCAGGTAGATTCTTTACCAACTGAGCAATCAGGGAAGCCCTAAGAAGTAACAAGGAAATGTTCAAATCTAACTCATACAATCTAATTTTTATGCTCAGCCTTCTACTATTCTCTTATTCCATTGTTGTTTTGTAGCTAAGTTATGTCCACATCTTTTGTGACCCCATGGATTGTAGCCCGACAGGCTCCTCTGTCTATGGGATTTCCCAGGCAAGAATACTGGAGTGGGTTGCCATTTCCCTCTCCAGGGGGTCTTCTCAACTCAGGGATCAACCCATATCTCCTACCTTGGCAGAAATGTTCTTTATCACTGAGCCACCAGGAAGACTTTCTCATTTTAGTCAGGCTAAAAGCCAAAATTCTTACAAGGATATAAAAGGTCCCACAATTACCAGTGTTCTTCCTTACCCTTGTCGCTTCATAGCCGTTTACTCTCTTCTTCCATCATTCTGTCTAGCCATACTAGTCTCCCAACAGTGCCTCACTTACACCAAAACTGCTCCTGCCACAAGACATTTTCATTTCCTGTTCCTTCTGCTGGGAAATCTTCTCTTCCCCAGCCACACACATGTGTTTGGAATATATAAAGAACTCCTGCTGCTGCTGCTAAGTCACTTCAGTCATGTCTGACTCTGTGCGACCCCATAGACGGCAGCCCACCAGGCTCCCCTGTCCCTGAGATTCTCCAGGCAAGAACACTGGAGTGGGTTGTCATTTCCTTCTTGAATGCATGGAAGTGAAAAGCGAAAGTGAAGTTGCTCAGTCGTGTCCAACTCTTAGTGACCCCATGGACTGCAGCCCACCAGGCTCCTCCGTCCATGGGGTTTTCCAGGCAAGAGTACTGGATTGAGGTGCCATTGCCTTCTCCTAAAGAACTCCTACAACTCACCAAAAATATCTAACCCAGTTTTATAATTGACAAAAATTTTGAGTAGATGTCTTTCTAAAGAAGATATTAAATTGGCACTTATCACATAAAAAGATGCCCAACATTGCTAGTCATTAGGGAAATGTACATCAAAACCACAATGATATAACACTTCACATCCATGAGGATGGCTAAAATAAAAAGGATGGACAAAAGCAAGTGTTGGCCAGAATGTGGAGAAATTGAAAATCTCATGCACTGCTGATGAGATTGGAAAAATGGTAAAACAATTTTGTAAAATGATGTGGCTATTTCTTGAAATATTAAACATAGAGTTACCAGATGACCTAGCAATTTGCTAGGTATGTGCCCCCCAAAACAAAAAAACATATGTTCATCCAAAAACTTGTGTGTGTATGTGCTCAGTCATGTCTGCCTCTTTGCAATCCCATGGACCAGAGCCCACCAGCCTCTGTCCATGGAATCTTCCAGGCAAGAATCCTAGAGCAGGTTGCCATTTCCTACTCCAGAGGATCTTCCCAGCCCAAGGATCGAGCCTACGTCTCTTGTGTCTCTTGTATTGGCAGGTTGATTCTTTACCACCTAGCCACCTGGGAAGCCTCCCAAAACTTGTATGCAAATATTCACATCAACATTATTTATAATAGCTAACAGGTGGAAACAACCCAAATTCTCATCTGCAGATGGGTGATAACCAAAATGTACTATATCCTTATGACGTAATATTATTTGCAATGGAAATAATGAAGTCCTGATACAGGCTAAAATATAGATGGATATTGAAAGCACTAAGCTAAATCAAAGAATTCAGTCACAGAAGATCATATATTGTATAGCTCCATTTATAAAATTGTCTAGACTAGGTAAATCTATAGAGATACTGAGTAGATTATTGACTGCCAGGAGTTGGAGAAGAAAGGAATAGGGAACGACTGGTAATGGGTATAGGTTTCATATAGATTTAGATAGTACAGATGATTGCACAAGCCTGTAGAATATACTAAAACCACTGAAGTGTCTGCTTTGGAAGACTGAGTATCATGATATGTGAGTCACATATCAATACAATTGTTAAAAATATTCTGTTGTTACAGGTTTTTTACAATGTAAATTTTGTTCATGGTTTAGGTGTTCTTTTCCTTTAATTGCATTAACTTTCTTGTACAACTTTTTCTTGAAATTTGATTCATAATTACATAGCTTTACATTTGTTTTTTATATCATTTTTTCAGAGCCAATTTTGTACATAAAATGTAAAATTGTTTCCATATATTCAAACACATCAGGCAACATATTAATTTCTTCTCCTTTTATGTTTCTGAGTATGTCTGTTCTTCTGATCTAGCCTGCACAACCAGAAGTTTAGGCCTACTGCATAGTTACTTTTCATCACTTTGAAAATTCCCTTTGTTTCTTTCCTGAGTTTGATTTCCTGTTTGCTGAATTGCTGGACTCTACAGCGTTGCTTACTTTTTTGAATTGGTGGAGTGCGTCTTTCAATAGCTTCCTGAGAAAGGCTAAATACAAGATCAATTATTTTACATATCACCTAAAAAGTTTATATTCTACTTTCACACTTGATTGATAGTCTGATTGGAAATAATTTTCTCTTGGAATTTTAAAGTTATTTCTCTATTGTTTTCCACTTCCCATTGAGTGATGCTACTGAGTTGTTGAATCTTGCTTGTAATTTTAACTGTTTGTTTGTTTACTAGTTTAGCTTTCAAAATGTAATTAATGCTCCTAATTTGTCTAAGGAAAGTCTACTCATTCAACATGAAGTGGGACATTTCTACAGTGATGAGGAACATAGGATACTTTCGAATTCAATTTACTAATCTAGACAATGTGTGGATTGGGGGCAGGAGGAAAAGGGGGCAACAGAGGATGAGATGGCTGGATTGCATCACCGACTTGATGGATGTGAGTTTGAGTAAACTCCGGGAGTTGGTGATGGACAGGTAGGCCTGGTCTGCTGCAATTCATGGGGTCGCAGAGTCGGACACGACTGAGTGACCGAACTGAACTGAACTGAATCCTCAATGAATTCATCTAATAAGACTAATCTAACTTTAAAAATTTTTGCTATTAAAAACTTTTCAATGTTTAAAATTTTGGTTTACTGGAATTTCTTTTTATGCACAAAGATGACATTTTAATTCTATTTAGAACTGTGGTTAGATGGATCATCTGCTAAAATGAAGCCCTCTTCTGTAAAACTTTTTTCTTTAAAATTATGACAAAGTCATTCTATGAAGAGACAAGCTTTCAGTTGCCAAAATAGTAATCAAGAAACAGGAGACTAGAGAAAATACCAAGAAGATAACTTTTTGAACTGACAGCCCATTTATTTATATTTACCAAATGATCACTTCACCTACTTCAACACTTTGATCATGAAATAAAGGATTGAGGAAATTAACTGTATTAATTCAGTCAAAAAAATGGTCAGTTTTGATTTAAACTGTCTCCAGGGAATTTCTGAGGGCAGAAGGAGAAGAGGGCATCAGAGGATGAGATGGCTGGATGGCATCACCAAGGCAATGACCTTGGGCAAACTTTGTGAGATGTGTAGGGACAGAGAGGCCTGGCGTGCTGCAGTTCACAGGGTTCCAAAGAGTCGGACATGACTGGGTGACTAAACAGCAATAACTAAAACAACATTTCAGGGACTTTCAATCAGGTGAGAGTGTGGGTAGGTGGAAAAATATTCTCTATCACCTGCTCTGGAAATAATCAGAATATCAGTAATGGGAGTTGGGAATATTGTGTTAAGTGAGGAAGGGGAGAAGAGACATGCTTGAGTTTTGCAAGCGCTTCTTCAGGGAACACAGATAGGTTTCCATCCTGGTTTAACCAATGTAGGCTTGTATTTTCACGTTAGCCAGTGTACTGAGTCCCTCGGTTGCCTTTTTCTATCTAGCATTGCTACTCCTCTCTCCTCTCCATTTTTGGAAGGGTAACCGTGATAAACTGAGACATTTTCTAGTGAAAAGGATACAGTTTTAATACATTTAAAACATTTCAAAAGGCAATACAATTAGCTAAGCACTTATGTTTTATTAGCAATAGCAAGCAAAATTAATAAGTAAATTCAACTAAAAATGATTATGTGTCAGAGTGTATAGTTTTTACATTGACATTTCACATAATCTGACTTTGCTTAGAAGAGAAATCACTCGGCTGTTAAAATCACTTTTAAAGAGCTGTCAAAATTGGAAAACCTGCTGTCAGAAATATGATGAGAAAAGTTTAAAAATGGTAAAGTATGTTGATTTAGACAAAAAATATTACCTTCAGAGAGGAAAACTTGAATATTTATTATTATCTTCAAAAGGGATAATTTCTCCCCCTGAAATTGGACATCATTGTTTTAAAATTTGTATTCTGACATATGTGTTTTCACTTTAGTATCAACATGAATGAAACCATTTATATTTGCACCACAGTGAGAATATCTCTAAGTCCTAGAAAATGCTACAATATTGATGTCATTTATACTCCTTATAACTATTAATTTCATTTTATTTTTAATTGAAGAGGAATTTTAACATTTGCAGCATCTCTGACTTCATATATGCTTATCAAAAATATATTTTAACTAATAGAGAAATGGAAATCTATGTTTTCTGAAAAGTTTAGTAATATTTTTATATTTTTATTCTGTCTTTGAAAATTGTAAAATAAATAATATTATCTGCCATGTGTCAGATACTTTGTTATATACCTAAGTTAAGTGTCATGGAGAGTTGAATTCTGAAATGGTTTAATTCTGATACTTCACACTAATCTTCACTTAAAGATTGATCCTTCTGTCTCTACCATAATGTAATTCAAAGACATAAATATTTGAGGGCATTCAAAATTGAGGATGGATAGATTGGCAAAAATAATGCCTCTTTTAAACTCTTTCCATTTTACAATGAGCAAAATCTGTCAATAATTTAAATCATGAAAATTTCAATTTCTCTTTGAAATAAAGAGTCACATCGAAATCAGATTGATTATATTCTTTGCAGCCAAAGATGGAGAAGCTCTATACAGTCAACAAAAACAAGACCAGGTGCTGACTGTGGCTCAGATCATGAACTCCTTATTACCAAATTCAGACTCAAATTGAAGAAAATAAGGAAAATCGCTAGACCATTCAGGTATGACCTAAATCAAATCCCTTATGATTATACAGTGGAAGTGAGAAATAGATTTAAGGGCCTAGATCTGATAGATAGAGTGCCTGATGAACTATGGAATGAGTTCATGACATTGTGCAGGAGACAGGGATCAAGACCATCCCCATGGAAAAGAAATGCAAAAAAGCAAAATGGTTGTCTGGGGAGGCCTTACAAATAGCTGTGAAGAGAAGAGAGGTGAAAAGCCAAGGAGAAAAGGAAAGATATAAGCATCGGAATGCAGAGTTTCAAAGAATAGCAAGAAGAGATAAGAAAGCCTTCTTCACGACCAATGCAAAGAAATAGAGGAAAACAACAGAATGGGAAAGACTAGAGATCTCTTCAAGAAAGTTAGAGATACCAAGGGAACATTTCATGCAAAGATGGGCTCGATAAAGGAAATGGTATGGACCTAACAGAAGCAGAAGATATTAAGAAGAGGTGGCAAGAATACACGGAAGAACTATACAAAAAAGATCTTCACGACCCAGATAATTATGATGATGTGATCACTAATCTAGAGCCAGACATCTTGGAATGTGAAGTCAAGTGGGCCTTAGAAAGCATCACTACGAACAAAGCTAGTGGGGGTGATGGAATTCCAGTAGAGCTATTTCAAATCCTGAAAGATGATGCTGTGAAAGTGCTGCACTCAATATGCCAGCAAATCTGGAAAACTCACCAGTGGCCACAGGACTGGAAAAGGTCAGTTTTCATTCCAATTCCAAAGAAAGGCAATGCAAAAGAATGCTCAAACTACAGCACAACTGCACTCATCTCACATGCTAGTAAAGTAATTCTCAAAATTCTCCAAGCCAGGCTTCAGCAATACGTGAACCGTGAACTCCCTGATGTTCAAGCTGGTTTTAGAAAAGGCAGAGGAACCAGAGATCAAATTGCCAACATCCGCTGGATCATGGAAAAAGCAAGAGAGTTCCAGAAAAACATCTATTTCTGCTTTATTGACTATGCCAAAGCCTTTGACTGTGTGGATCACAAGAAACTGTGGAAAATTCTGAAAGAGATGGGAATACCAGACCACCTGACCTGCCTCTTGAGAAATCTGTATGCAGGTCAGGAAGCAACAGTTAGAACTGGACATGGAACAACAGACTGGTTCCAAATCGGAAAAGGAGTCCGTCAAGGCTGTATATTGTCACTGTGCTTATTTAACTTCTATGCAGAATACATCATGAGAAACACTGGACTGGAAGAAACACAAGCTGGAATCAAGATTGCCGGGAGAAATATCAATAACCTCAGATATGCAGATGACACCACCCTTATGGCAGAAAGTGAAGAGGAGCTAAAAAGCCTCTTGATGAAAGTGAAAGAGGAGAGTGAAAAATATGGCTTAAAGCTCAACATTCAGAAAATGAAGATCATGGCATCCAGTCCCATCACTTCATGGCAAATAGATGGGAAAACAGTGTCAGAGTTTATTTTGGGGGGCTCCAAAATCACTGCAGATGGTGACTGCAGCCATGAAATGAAAAGACGCTTACTCCTTGGAAGAAAAGTTATGACCAACCTAGGTAGTATATTCAAAAGCAGAGACATTACTTTGCGGACTAAGGTCCGTCTAGTCAAGGCTATGGTTTTTCCTGTGGTCATGTATGGATGTGAGAGTTGGCTTGTGAAGAAGGCTGAGTGCCAAAGAATTGATGCTTTTGAACTGTGGTGTTGGAGAAGACTCTTGAGAGTCCCTTGGACTGTAAGGAGATCCAACCAGTCCATTCTGAAGGAGATCAGCCCTGGGATTCCTTTGGAAGGAACGATGCTAAAGCTGAAACTCCAGTACTTTGGCCACCTCATGCGAAGAGTTGACTCATTGGAAAAGACTCTGATGCTGGCAGGGATTGGGGGCAGGAGGAGAAGGGGATGACAGAGGATGAGATGGCTGGATGGCATCACAGACTCGATGGATGTGAGTCTGAGTGAACTCCGGGAGATGGTGATGGACAGGGAGGCCTGGCATTCTGTGATTCATGGGGTCGCAAAGAGTCGGACACAACTGAGCGACTGAGCTGAACTGAACTGAGGATTCTCTAGAATATTCTGAGTATTTTATTATTGAGTTAATAAAAATGAATAAAAATTTATATCTAGGTGAATAAAATATGTAAATATGAAATAAAATACATGACCTTTCTCTTAGTTATTTCCACTTTCCATTTATAATACATATATAATATGTAAATTAAAGTTGGGTATGCTGAATAAATATAGTGTTTTGCCAATTTGCTCTTTTAAAAAAAATTTTATTTTTACTTTATTTTGCTTTACAATACTGTATTGGTTTTGCCATACATTGACATGAATCAGCCACGGGTGTACATGAGTTCCCAATCCTGAACACCCCTCCCACCTCCCACTCCATATCATCTCTCTGGATCATCCCCGTGCACCAGCCCCAAGCATCCTGTATCCTGTATTGAACATAGACTGGCGATTCATTTCTTACATGATAGTATACATGTTTCAATGCCATTCTCCCAAATCATCCCAGCCTCTCCCTCTCCCTCAGAGTCCAAAAGTCCGTTCTGTACATTTGTGTCTCTTTTGCTGTCTCGCATACAGGGTTATCATTACCATTGCTCTTATTGTGTGATCTTGGGTGTTTTTCTCTTTTTCCATACATAAAATACAAGTAATTGTAGTTACCACCCATCTGACATATTCACAAAAATTTTATGAGAATTAGTATACAAATGATTATAAAAAACTTTGTAAATTTAAATAGTCCTGTTTTACAACGGAATGGATTACTGAGCTAGAATTGTAGGAGAAAAAAATTTTCCCTGCAGAAAGAGTAACAGTATAATCACCCATGTTGAGCAAAGAATATAATTTTTACAGTATCTGCCATTTTACTGCTTATGTGAAATAATTTAGGGATAGCTATTAGATTTCCTAATGTTTATATAATCTTATATTTAAATACTAAATTTAATCAACAAAGATTTTTAAGCACATCATGCATCCTGACACATGCAAACTTAAAACAATTAAGGTATTTACAAACATTGCCACAAATGAGATAAATGTTATTTCATGGCATTAACTTGAAATGCCAGCATACCCCTAGTGATTCAAATGGTAAAGAATCGGCCTGCAAAGCAGGAGACCCGGATCAGGTCTCTGATCCCTGGAACAGGAAGATCCCCTGGAGAAGGGCATGACAACCCATTCCAGTATTCTTGCCTGGAGAATCCCATGGACAGAAGAGCCTGGCAGGGTACAGTCCAGAGTACTACACAAAGTTCTCCATGACTGAAGTGACTTAGCATGCACACCAGCACAATTTTTAGGACTATCAATTGGTGGCTCAGTGGTAAAGAATATGCCTGTCAATGCAGGATACTCAGGTTTGCTCCCTGGGTGGGGAAGTTCCCCTGGAGAAGGAAAAGGCAACCCACTCCAGTGTTCTTGCCTGGGAAATCCCACTGTCAGAGGAGCCTGGGGGCTATAGTTCCATGGGGTCGCAAAAGAGTAGGACTCGACTTAGCTACTAAAACAACAACTGTAAAGAAAACTAAGGGTGAAGCTTGCAAATTTAAACACATCTAAACTTGAATACATCAATGTTATTGTTTTCAGACATACTCTTATTACTCACCTGCATAAAAAATTACAAATTTAGAATCTAACTGGTAATCCAAAATAGAGTATATGTACATTGGAGAAAAGTTTGTGTTGCTATGGGAACTTTGGCTTTTGTTTACATTATGTTGCAAACTATATTATGTGCCTTGGTTCACCTTAATGACTACCTTCATATATTGCTAATTATACTATTTTCCCTCATTCACTGTGATGATTAACTCCTTAAGGTTAATATTGCTCATCTTTATTGAGTTAGTTTATATTTTTCTTGAATACAGAAATATGAACTTACATTTACCTTCATTTATGAAAATTGCATTATGCATGTCACCATCACCTGTTCATTACATTAAATAAAAGAAGTTTTAGCTTTTATAAAATTTGCAACATTACATTTATGAAAATCATAAGCTTGACCTTATTTGCCAATAAAAGTAACATATTCCAAACTGCAGAAAATAAAACTTGTAAACATTTTTTTGTTTTGGACATAAAATACATCATTTTCTTTTTCAAAATTTCTTGCAGCATTGTAGAATTGTAGAAGAGGAAATCTAAGCTATTAAAAACTGTCTGTATTTTCAGTATATATGTAAAGACATGATGAAATATTCATTACGTGTATGCAGAATCCCCTTTGAGTTATTAAGACTCTGTAGAGCTAAGTGAATCAGCTAAATTATAAATATGTCTATAGAATAAATGTGTGCCTGTGTGCTCGCTTCAGTCATATCCGACTCTTTGAGACCCTATGGACTGCAATCTGCCAGGCTCCTCTGTCCATGGGATTTCCCAGGGAAGAACAGTGGAGTGGATTGCCATGTCCTACCTTAGGGGATCTTCCCCACCCAGGGATTGAACTTGCGTCTCTTGCCTCTCCTGCATTGGCACTAGCGCCACCTGGGAAGCCCCATAGAACATATATTGAATCTCAAAGCTTTAGTTACCTTTCCACATTTTTTCGAATAAAAACCTTGAAAAATCAGAAACATTTCAGAATGAAAACTATGTACTGCTTATTTTAATTAGGATTAACTGGTATTAACATGTTTATTCTGAAAGGTCACTGGGTTTCTACTATGTGCTAAATATGTGCTGGGCATGGGTATTCACGATAAGATAGGTAAGCTCTCATGAATCTATAAATATGTAAAGAAATAATTGTTGTTTTAGTTGCTAAGTTGTGCTCAACTCTAAGATGTGTTGCCATCCCATGGACTATAGCCTGCCAGCCTCCTCTGTCCATGGGATTTCTCAGGGAAGAATACTAGAGTTGGTTGCCATTTCTTTTTCCTAGGGATCTTCCTGACTCAGTAATTGAACCCATGTCTCTTGCATTAGCAGGCAGATTCCTTATCATTGAGCCACCAGGGAAGCCCCAATAAGTAATTACAATACAGTTTTTCAGATTCTATATTTTATAAAGCTGTTGTTAAAACCCTTAATATATATATGTATGTATATATATATATTTTTTTTTCTTGCCTTCAGAAGTATAGTTACGTATTTGAGATGATCTATCAGGTGCTTTTTGAACTACAAAGGGTAATGAAAATCTAATTACAAATTGACGTAAGTGAAAGGTAAGACATTTTTCACAACAGTGTGCACCATATATTCAGAAACAGATATAGGTTTGTGGAGGGAAGTATTATGCATGATACTGGAGTGACAGATGCATGACACTCTGCCTTTGTCAAAACCCATGGCATCTGGATTAAGTAGTTTTGGAGAAGGGTGGAGACGTTAGACTAAAGGCAAGGGAAGAAACTACACATAAGCAACGTATTTTAATTTTGTTTCCCACGAGGCTCAGTTCAGATCAGTTAGGTCATGTCTGATTCTTTGTGACCCCATTGACTGGTGCGTGCCAGGCTTCTCTGTCTATCAGCAACTTCTGGAGCTTGCTCAAATTCATGTCCATCAAGTTAGTGATGACATCCAACCACCTCATCCTCTGTTGTCCCCTTCTCCTCCAGTCTTCAGTCTTTCCCAGGATCATGGTCTTTTCTAATGAGTCAGTTGTTCTCATCAGGTGTCCAAAGTATTGGAACTTCAGCTTGGTAATCAGTCCTTCCAAGGATTATTCAGGACATTTCCTTTAGGATGGACTGGTTGGATCTCTCTGCAATCCAAGGGACTCTCAAGAGTCTTCTCCAACACCACGGTTCAAAAGCATCAGTTCTTTGGTGCTCAGCCTTCTTTATGGCCCAACTCTCACATTCATACATGACTACTGGAAAAGCCATAGCTTTGACTATATGGACTTTGTCAGCAAAGTAATGTCTCTGGTTTTTAATATGCTGATGAGTTTTGTCATAGTTTTTCTTCCAAGGAGCAAGCATCTTAATTTCGTGGATACAGGCACCATCTTCAGTGATTTTGGAGCCCAAGAAAATAAAATCTGTCATTGTTCCCATTGTTTCCCCATCTATCTGCCGTGAAGTGATGGGACCAGAGGCCATGATCTTTGTTTTTTAGTAATAAAGTATGTTTTCCATTCAGTTCAGTTCAGTTGCTGAGTCATGCCTGACACTTTGCGACCCCATAGACCACAGCATGCCAGGCTTCCCTCTCCATCACCGAGTCCTGGTGCCTGCTCAAACTCATGTCAGAGTTGATGATGCCATCCAACCATCTCATCCTCTGACATCCCCTTCTCCTCCTGGCTTCAATCTTTCCCAGTATCAGGGTCTTTTCAAATGAGTCAGTTCTTCACATCAGGTGGCCAAAATATTGGAGTTTCAGCTTCAGCATCAGTCCTTCCAATGAATATTTAGGACTGATTTCCTTTAGGATGGACTGGTTGGATCTCCTTGCTGTCCAAGGGACTCTCAAGAGTCTTCTCCAATACCAGAGTTCAAAAACATCAATTCTTTGGCATTCAGCATTCTTTGTGGTCCAGTTCTCATATCCACACACAACTACTGGAAAAACCATAGCTTTGACTAAATGGACCTTTGTTGGCAAAGTAATGTCTCTGCTTTTTAATATGCTATCTAGGTTGGTCATAACTTTCCTTCCAAGGAGCAAGCATCCTTTAATTACATGGCTGCAGTCACCATCTGTAGTGATTTTGGAGCCCCCCAAAATAAAGTCTCTCACTGTTTCATTGTTTCCCCAAATATTTGCCATGAAGTGATGGGACTGAATGCCATGATCTTCATTTTCTGAATGTTCAGTTTTAAGCCAACTTTTTCACTCTTCTCTTTCACTTTCATCAAGTGGCTCTTTAGTTCTTCTTCACTTTCTTCCATAAGGGTGTTGTCATCTGCATATCTGAGGTTATTGATATTTCTCCTGGTAATCTTAATTCCAGCTTGTGCTTCATCCAGCCCAGTATTTAACATAAAGTAGTCTGCATATAAGTTAAATAAGCAGGGTGACAATATACAGCCTTGACATACTATTTTCCCAATTTGGGACCAGTCTCTTTTTCCATGTCTGGTTCTAACTGTTTCTTCTTGACCAGCATACAGATTTCTCAGGATGCAGTTCAGGTGGTCTGGTTTTCTCATCTCTCAAAGAATTTTCCACACTTTATTGTGATCCACACAGTCAAAGGCTTTGGCATAGTCAATAAATCAGAAGCGTATGTTTTTCTGGAACTCTCTTGCTTTTTCTATGATCTAACGGATGTTGGCAATTTGATCTCTGGTTCTTCTGGCTTTTCTAAATCCAGCTTGAACATCTGGAATTTCACAGTTCACATACGATTGAAGCCTTGCTTGGAGAATTTTCAGCATTACTTTGCTAGCGTGTGAGATGAGTGCAAATGTGTGGTAGTTCGAACATTCTTTGTCATTGCCAGTGTTTGAGATTAGAATGAAAACTGATATTTTCTAGTCCTGTGACAACTGCTGAGTTTTCCAGATTTGCTGGCATACTGAGCGCAGCACTTTCACAGCATTATCTTTTAGGATTTGAAATAGATCAAGTGGAATTCAATCACCTCCATTAGCTTTGTACCTAGTCGTGCTTCCTAATGCCCATTTACTTCACATTCCAGGATGTCTGGCTCAAGGTGAGTACTCACATCATTGTGGTTATCTGGGTCATGAAGATCTTTTTTGTATAGTTCTGTGTACTCTTGCCACCTGTTGTTAATATCTTCTGCTTCTGTTAGGTCCATACCACTTCTGTCCTTTTTTGTGCCTATCTTTGCATGAAAATTTCCCTTGGTATCTTTAATTTTCTTGAAGAGATGTCTATTCTTTCCCATTCTGTTGCTTTCCTCTGTTTCTTTGCACTGATCACTGAGGCAGGCTTTCTTATCTCTCCTTGCTATTCTTTGGAACTCTGCATTCAAATGGGTGTACCTTTCCTTTTCTCCTCTGCCTTTCATGTCTGTTCTTTACATAGCTGTTTGTAAGGCCTCCTCAGACAACCATTTTGCCATTTTGCCTTTCTTTTTCTTGGGGATAATCTTGATCACTGCCTTCTGTACAATGTCACAAACCTCCATCCCTAGTTCTTCAGGCACTCTGTCTATCAGATCTAATCTTTGAATCTATTTGTCACTGCCACTGTATAATTGTAAGAGATTTGCTTTAGGTCCTACCTGAATGGTCTAGTGGTTTTCCCTACATCAATTTCAGTCTGATTTTGCAATTAGAAGTTCATGATCTGAGCCACAGTCAGCTCCTGGTCTTGTTTTTGCTCACTGCATAGAGTTTCTCCATCTTTGGCTGCAAAGAATATAATTAATCTAATTTTGGTATTGACCATTTGGTGATGTCCATGTGTAGAGTTTTCTCTTGTGTTGCTGGAAGAGGGTGTTTGCTATGACCAGTGTGTTCTCTTGGGAAAACTCTGTTAGCCTTTGCCCTGCTTCATTTTGTCCTCCAAGGCCAAACTTTCCAGTTACTCCAGGTATCTCTTGATTTCCTACTTTTGCATTCCAGTCCCCTATAATGAAAAGGACACCTCTTTTGGGTGTTAGTTCTAGAAGTTCTTCATAGAACTGTTCAACTTCAGCTTCTTCAGCATTACTGGTTGGAGCATAGACTTGGATTATTGTGATATTGAATGGTTTGTCTTGGAAACAAAGAGAGATCATTCTGACATTTTTGAGATTGCTCCCAAGTACTGCATTTCAGATTCTTTTGTTGACTATGATGGCTGCTCCATTTCTCCTAAGGAATTCTTGCCCACAGTAGTAGATATAATGGTCATCTGAATTAAATTCGCCCATTTCAGTCCATTTTAGCACACTGATTCCTAAAATGTTGATGTTCATTCTTGCCATCTCCTGTTTGACCACTTCCGATTTACCTTGATTCATGGACCTAACATTCTAGGTTCCTATGCAATGTTATTCCTTACAGCATTGGACTTTACTTCCATCACCAGTCACATACATACCTGGGTGGTTTTGTTTGTTTGTTTGTTTGTTTGGCTCCATTTCTTCGTTCTTTCTGGAGTTATTTCTCCATTCTTCTCCAGTAACATATTGGGCACCTACCAACCTGGGGAGTTCATCTTTCAGTGTCATATCATGTTCTCCACCAAGATATATATTTATTGTTTTTAGACATAATGTTATTGCACATTTAGTAGACCATCATCAGTCAGTTCAGTCGCTCAGTTGTGTCTGACTCTTTGCAACCCCATGAACCACAGCACACCAGGCCTCCCTGTCCATCACCAACTCCCAGAGTCCACCCAAACCCATCTCTATAAGTCAGTGATGCCATCCAACCATCTCATCCTCTGTCCTCCCCTTCTCCTCCTGCCCTCAAACTTTCCCAGCATCAGGGTCTTTTCACATGAGTCAGCTCTTTGCATCAGGTGGCCAAAGTACTGGAGTTTCAGCTTCAGCATCAGTCCTTCCAATGAATATTCAGGACTGATTTCCTTTAGGATGGACTGGTTGGATCTCCTTGCAGTCCAATGGACTATCAAGAGTCTTCTCCAACACCACAGTTCAAAAGCATCAATTCTTCTGTGCTCAGCTTTCTTTACAGTCCAACTCTCACATCCATATATAACCACTGGAAAAACCATAGCCTTGACCAGACGGACCTTTGTTGACAAAGTAATGTCTCTACTTTTCAATATGCTATCTAGGTTGGTCATAACTTTCCTTCCAAGGAGTAGGCGTCTTTTAATTTCATAGTTGCTATCACCATCTGCAGTGATTTTGGAGCCCAGAAAAATAAAGCCAACCATTGTTTCCACTGTTTCCCCATCTATTTGCCATGAAGTGATGAGATCAGATGCTATGATCTTAGTTTTCTCAATGGTGAGCTTTAAGCCAACTTTTTCGCTCTCTTCTTTCGCTTTCATCAAGAGGCTCTTTAGTTCTTCTTCACTTTCTGCCATAAGGGTGGTGTCATCTGCATATCTGAGGTTATTGATATTTCTCTCAGCAATCTTGATTCCAGCTTGTGTTTCTTCTAGTCCAGAGTTTCTCATGATGTACTCTGCATGTAAGTTAAATAAGCAGGGTGACAATATACAGCCTTGACGTACTCCTTTTCCCATTTGGAACCAGTCTGTTGTTCCATGTATAGTGTAGTATAAACATAACTTTTATGTGCATTGGCAACTCCAAAATTCATGTAACTTGCTATATTATGATATTTGCTTTAATGCAGTGCCCTGGAACTGCACTTTCAGTAGCTCCAAAGTATGTCTCTCTCTCTCCCTCTATGTATATATATGTACATGTACACACACACATATATGCAAAGGTGAACATACATTCACATGTTTTCTTTTTGAATTGATTTTTTGGGAGTATAGTTACTTTACAATGTTGTTTTAGTTTCTGCAGTGCAGCAAAGTGAATCAGCTACATACACTTATATCCCTTCTTTCTTGGATTTCCTTCCAATTTATGTCACCACAGAGAATTGAGTAGAGTTCCCTCTGCTGTACAGTAGGTTTTCGTTAGTTATCTATTCTATATATAGTAATGTATATAAGTTAATCCCAATTTCCCTATTTATACTGTCACCCTTCCCCCCTTGGTGTCCTTGCTATTGCTGTCTACATCTGTGTCTCTGTTTCTATTTTGCAAATAAGTTCATCTGTATCATTTTTCTAGATTCCACATGAGTCATATTATTTCTGTTTTTTCTCTCTTCTTACTTCACTCTCTATGACAGTCTCTATGTCCAACCATGTCTCTGCAAAAGGCATTATTTCATTGCTCTTTATGGCTGAGTAATATTCTATTGTATATATGTACCGCATCTACTTTATCCCATCATTTGTCAATGGGGATTAAGTTTCTTCCATGTCTTGGTTATAGTACATAGTGCTGCAATGAACATTGTGGGAGGCGGGGTACATGTATCTTTTTAAATTATGATTTTCTCTGGATATTTGCCAATGAGTGGGATTGCTGGATCATATGGTACTTCTATCTTTAGTTTTTTAAGGACCTCCATACTGTCCCTATAGTGGCTATATCAATTTACTTTCCTACCAACAGTGAAGAGGATTTGATTTTCTCTACACCCTCTCCAGCTTTTAATGTATGCAGAACACATAATTTTTTAAAATTGTGTTAGCTGAGAAATCCTAGAAACAGTGCAAGAAGTTGTTGCTGTTGTTCAGTGGCCAAGTTGTGTCTGACTCTTTGTGATCCCATGGATTGCAGCATCCCAGTTTCCTCTGTCCTCCACTGTCTCCCGGAGTTTGCTCAAATTCATACACTGAGTCAGTGATGTACCCCGTCATCTCATCCTCTGCTGCTCCCTTCTTCTTTTGCCTTCAATCTTTTCCAGCATCGGAGTCATTTCCAATGAGTTGACTCTTCTCATCAAGTGGCCAAAGTACTGCAGCTTCAGGTTCAGGATTAGTCCTTCCAAAGAATATTCAGGACTGATTTCCTTTAGGACTGACTGGTTTGATCTCCCTGCACTCCAAGGGACTCTCAAGAGTCTTCTTCAACACCATTATTCTAAAGCATCCATTCTTTGCTACTCATCCTTTATGGTCCAACTCTCACATCCATACATGACATAGTTTTGACAATACAGACATTAGTTGGCAAAGTGATATTTTTGCTTTTTTAATATGCTGTCTGGGTTTGTCATAGCTTTCTTTCCAAGGAGTAAGCATCTTTTAATTTCATGGCTGCCGTCACAGTCTGCAGTGATTTTGAAGCCCAAGAAAATAAAATCTGTCACTGTTTCCACTTTTTCCCTATCTGTTTGCCACGAAGTGATGGGACTGGATGCCATGATCTTAGTTTCTCGAATGTTGAGTTTTAAGACAGCTTTTTCATTCTCCTCTTTCACCTTCATTAAGAGGCTCTTTAGTTCCTCTTCATTTTCTGCCATTAGAGAGGTATCATCTGCATATCCGAGGTTGTTGATATCTCTCCCTGCAATCTGATTCCAGTTTGTGATTCACCCAGCCTGGCATATGGTATGATATACTCTGCATATAAGTTAAATAAATAGGGTGACAATATACAGACTTGTCATATTCTTTCCCCAATTTTGAGCTATTCAGTTGTTCCATGTCTGGTTCTAACTGTTGTTCTTGACCTGCATACAGGTTTCTCAGCAGACAAGTAAGTTGATCTGGTATTCCCATTTCTTTAATTTTCCACAGTTTGTTTTTATAATTCACACAAAGGCTTTTGCATAGTTAATGAAGCAAAAATATATTTTTCCTGGAATTCCCTTGCTTTCTCCATGATCCAATGAAAGTTGGCAATTGCTCTTGGTTCATGTACTGCTAAAGCCTAGCTTGAAGGGTTTTGAGCAATAGTTTGCTAGCATGGAAATGAGCACAATTGTATGGTAGTCTGAATATTCTTTGGCATTGCCCTTCTTTGGGATTGGAATGAAAACTGACCTTTTCCAGTCCCGTGGCCACTATTGAGTTTTCCAAATTTGCTGACATATTGAGTGTAGCATTTAACACGTCATATTTTAGGACTTTAAATAGCTCAGCTGGAATTCTATCTCCTCCACTAGCTTTATTTGTAGTAATGCTTCCCACGGCCCACCTGACTTCACACTCCAGGATATTCGGCTCTAGGAGAGTGACCACACCATTGTGGTTATCTGGGTCATTAAGACCTTTTTCGTATTGGTCTTCTGTGTATTCTTGCCACTTCTGAATCTCTTTTGCTTCTGTTGGGTTCTTGCTGCCTCTGTTCTTTATTGTGCCTATCCTTGAATGAAATGTTCCCTTGATATCTCCAATTTCTTGAAGAGATCTCTAGCCTTTCCCATTCTATTGTTTTCCTCCTTTTTTTTTTTTTTTGCATGGTTCATTTAAGAAGGCCTTCTTTTATCTCCTTGCTATTCTCCGGATGCATTCAGTTAGGTATATCTTTTTCTTTCTCCCTTGCTTTTTTCTCTTCTTTCTTCAGCTATTGGTAAAGCCTCCTCAGACAACCACTTTGCCTTGCTGTGTATCTTTTTGTTTGGGATCGTTTTGGTCATTGCCTCCTGTACAATGCTACAAACTTCCTTCCATAGTTCATCAGGCACTCTGTCTACCAGATCTAATTCCTTCAATCTATTCATTACCTCCACTGTATAATCTAAGAGTTTTGTGTTAGGTCATACCTGTATGGTCTAGTGGTTTTCCCTTTCCTGCTCCTGCTTATGCTCAGACATGTCTGACTCTTGCGTCTCCATGGACTATAGCCTGTCAGGCTCTGTTGTCCATGGGATTTCCCAGGCAAGAATACTAGAGTGGGTCGCCATCACTTCCTTCAGGGGATCTTCCTGACCAGGATTTGAACCCACTGCTCCTGCATCTCCTACACTGACAGGTAGGAGATTCTTTACCGCTGAGCCTTCCCTACTTTTTTCAATTTAAGTCTGAATTTTGCACTAAGGTGCTCATGATCTGAGCCATAGCCAACTCCAGATTTTGTTTTTGCTGACTGTATAGAGCTTCTCCATCTTTGGCTGCAAAGAATATAATGAATTTGATTTTGGTACTGACCATCTGGTGATGCCCATGTGTAGAGTCGTCTCTTGGGTTGTTGGGACAAACATGTCAAGAGAAGATGTCAAGCATGTTCTCTTGACAAAACTGTTACCCTTTGCCCTGCTTCATTTTGTACTGAAAGGCCAAAATGTCAGTTATTTCAGCATCTTTTGATTTCCTACTTTTGCATTCCAATCCCCTATGATGAAAAGGGCATCTTCTTTTGGGGATAGTTCTAGAAGGTTATAGGTGTGTATAGAACTGGTCAACTTCAGCTTCTTCAGCATCAGTGGTTGGGGCATAGACTTAGATTACTGTGATGTTGAATGGTTTGCCTTGGAAAAGATTCTAGATCATTCTGTCATTTTTGAGATTGTACCTAATACTGCATTTTGGACTCTTGTTAACTATGAGGGCTATCCATTTCTTTTAAGGGTTCTTGCCAGTAGTGGTAGATAATGGTCATCTGAATTAAATTCACCCATTCTCATCCATTTTAGTTCACAGATTCCTATGATGTTGATGTTCAATCTTGCCATCTCCTGCTTGACCATGTCCAATTTACCTTGATTCATGGACCTAACATTCCAGGTTCCTATGCAATATTGTTCTTTATAGCGTCAGAATTTACTTTCACCACCAGACACATCCACTACTAAGCATCATTTCCATTTTGGCCCAGGAGCTTCATTCTTTCTGGAGCTAAAAATAATTGCCCTCTGCTCTTCCCCAGTAGCATACTGAACACCTTCCAACCAGGCAGGCTCATCTTCTGGTGTCATATCTTTTTGACTTTTCATACTGTTCATGAGGTTCTTTAGGCAAGAATATTGGAGTGGGTTGCCATTTCTTTCTCCAGTTGACCACGTTTTATCAGAACTCTTCACTTTGGCCCATCTATCTTGGGTGACCCTACTTGATATGGCTAATAGCTTTATTGAGTTATGCAAGCTCCTTCACCATGACAAGACTGTGATCCATGAAGGTGAAGACTCCCAGTAGCAACAAGTATACTTAACACCCAGATCTCGGTTTCCAGAACCATTCTTTAATTAAAGGAACTAAGGCTCCTTGGAGAAATGGCTGATTCTAAGCCCAAGGCAGGAAATACATAAGATAAACTGGGAAAATCTTGTAATTTTAAAAATTAACCCACATGACCCACACACATACACAGACAAACAATGATGGGAGTATGTCAAAGAGACACAGAAGCCAAGTAAAGACCTCTCAATAAAGAAAGATACAATTATATGAGCAAAAAAATAAAATAGTACCAAATTATAACCCAAAGTCACTGACTCAATGGACATGAGTTTGAGCAAGATCCGGGAGATGGTGGAAGACAGAAAAGTCTGGTGTGCTGAAGTCCATGGGGTCAC
Organism: Ovis canadensis; assembly: GCF_042477335.2. Classification (NCBI taxonomy): domain Eukaryota; kingdom Metazoa; phylum Chordata; class Mammalia; order Artiodactyla; family Bovidae; genus Ovis; species Ovis canadensis. The sequence goes on from NC_091262.1 coordinate 52,846,189, forward strand.
AGAGAGTCGGACACAACTGAGTGACTGAACAGCAGCAGCAATAACCCAAAGAACAGATATATATTCATGAGTCCAAACTGACATTAAGGGGGAGCATGACTTCTCACTTCTTAAGTGTGGGTTATGCATAGGAACTTCCTTCCAAGGAGTTAGAGTATAGAAAGGTGGGAAATGAGTAACTTTACAGTGCAGAAACCTGACACACTGCCTCAATCAAGTGACTAAGAGTAATATCAAGAATGACAATTCATGTTGATAATATATATTCTTGATGTGGTGTGATGAAAATGACACTTTAGCTCTGTGATTTTCCTCTCCAAAACACACCACCAGTGTAATCATGAGAAAAAAAATCAGAAAAATCTCAATAGAAGGACATTGAACAAAATACCTGCCCTGTACTCCTACCGTGTGTCCGGGTCATCAAAAACAAGTAAAGTCTGAGTAACTATATCACAGCCAAGAGATTAAGAATTGCCAACTAAATTAATGTGATATCTTGGATGGGACTATGGAGTAGAAAATAGTATTTGGTAACCACTAAGGAAATCTGCAGTGAGATCCAACCAGTCCATCCTAAAGGAGATCAGTCCTGGGTGTTCATTGGAAGGACTGATGCTGAAGCTGAAACTCCTTTGGCCACCTCATGCGAAGAGTTGACTCACTGGAAAAGTACCCTGATGTTGGGAGGGATTTAGGGCAGGAGGAGAAGGGGACGACAGAAGATGAGATGGCTGGATGGCATCATCGACCCAATGGACATGAGTTTGGGTAAACTCTGGGAGTTGGTGATGGACAGGGAGGCCTGGCGTGCTGTGATTCATGGGGTCTCAAAGAGTCGGACACGACTGAGCGACTGAACTGAAGGAAATCTGAAAAAATGTGGACTTTAGTTAATAATAATGTATCAGTGTTTGTTCATTAATTGTGACAAATGTACCACCCAAATATAAGATGTTTATAATGGGAGAAATGGTATATGGGATTATCTGTACTAACTCTGAAACTTTTCAGTAAATCTAAGCTATTCCAAAATAAAAAGTTTATTTAGATAAACCTTTACTAAACACTCTACTGGATCCCATTTCTGCATTCCTCCAAGCCAGACTGAATTTTCTAATTTTTATTTCCAAGGAACCCTCTAAGTCTCTTCAGTTTGGGCTTAGTCAGAATCAACTCTCACCCAAGTTAGTCAGCTTAATCTGACAGAGTCAATTGCTTCAGGTTTTCTTTTTAAAAATTCTCTGGTGCTATGTATCTGTCCTGTCTTTTCTATTATTCTTTTTTGGTTGCTTTATAACTTCTCATTGCTTGTTACTATCTTATCGTTTTTCAAGTATCATTATCTGCATGTATAGCTCTGATTGTGACTACTTGCAGACCTTGAATGAATCATATAGTTAAATTCTTTCTACTTAAGTAGGACTTGTGTGTGTGTGTGTGTTGCCAATGTTTTATTTATTTAAAGTAAATCTCTTTCAAAAGAGAACCCTCATACACTGTCGGTGGGAATGTAAGCTGGTATCAGTTCAGTTCAGTTCCGTTCAGTCACTCAGTCATGTCCGACTCTTTGCAACCCCATGAACTGCAGCACGCCAGGCTTCCCTGTCCATCACCAACTCCAGAGTTCACTCAGATTCATGTTCATCGAGTCAGTGATGCCCTTCAGCCATCTCATCCTCTGTTGTCCCCTTCTCCTCCTGCCCCTAATCCCTCCCAGCATCAGAGTCTTTTCCAATGAGTCAACTCTTCAAATGAGGTGGCCAAAGTACTGGAGTTTCAGCTTAGCATCATTCCTTCCAAAGAAATCCCAGGGCTGATCTCCTTCAGAATGGACTGGTTGGATCTCCTTGCAGTCCAAGGGACTCTCAAGCTGTTATAGCCACTATGAAAAATAGTATGGAGATTCCTTAAAAAATTAAAGTAGTACTATCATATGATTCAGCTATTCTACTTCCAAATATTTATCCAGAGAATACAAAAACACTAATTTGAAAAAATATATGCACCCCTGTATTTATCACAGCATTATTTACAATAGTCAAGATAAGGAAACAACCTGAGTACCCATCAACAGATTGAGGGACAAAGAAGATGTGACTATATATGTGTGTGTGTGTGTGTGTGTGTGTGTGTTTGTGTGTGTGTGCTTAGTTGCTCAGTCATGTCTGACTCTGTGCAACCCCATGAACTGTAGCCCTTCAGGCTTCTCTGTCCGTGGGGATTCTCCAGGCAAGAATACTGGAGTGGGTTGCCAGGCCCCTCTCCAGGGGATCTTCTCAACCCAGGGATCGAACCCAGGTCTCCAACATTGCAGGAGAATTCTTTACCACCTGAGCCACCAGGGAAGCCCATATATGTATATATATGTCACATATTGGAAAAGGGAATGGCAACACACTATGGTATTCTTGCCTGGAAAATCCCATGGACAGAGGAGTCTGGCAGGCTATAGTCCATGGGGTTACAAAGAGATGGACATGACTGAGCCACTGAGCACACACATGTTATATATATATATACATATATATATATATACACACATACATATATACATATACATATTCTATTATATATTTATATATACAATGGAATACTTTTCAGTCATAATAAAGATGAGATCATACCATTTGTGGCAACATGGATGGACCTTCAGAATACAATACCAAGTGATATAAATCAAATGTGAAAGACAAATATCTTAGGATTTCATTCATATATGGAATATAAAAAAAATGAAAAAAAAACCCTAAAATAAATGTATGAACCAAAGTAAACATGCAGATAAAGAGAATAGAGTAGTGGTAACCAGAGGGAAAAGGAATCAGGGATGGCAAAATGTGTAAAGAATATCATCTGGATGGTGGTGGATACAAATTAAATTTTTGGTGGTGAGCATACTGTAGTGTATGCAGACACAGAAAAACAATGTTCTCTATATGAAACTTATTTAATGTTATAAACCAGTGCTAGCTCAATAAAAATAAGTAAGTACATAAATGAAGTAAATCTCCTTCCTACCTCTCTGCATAATGCCTTCTTCCACCAAATTTGAATACTTTTCTCTGATCTCAATGTCACAAATGGATTTTATCATTCTATGTTTTGATACAAAAGTATACAATGATTGATTGGTTAAATTCTTGATATTAAAGTGAAGGGTTTTAGTGAAAGGACCCCACATCTTAATTATTGTCTCACTTCATGTTATATTTATAGTTTATATTGTTGTCATCATAGTATTATTTGCCACATTGTTATATTATTTGCTGCATACCTGCACATGTTATACTTAATGCTAATATTTTTTTCTTTTTCTTTTTTCTTTGGGTTGCAACATGCAGCTTATGGGATCCTAGTTTCCCTACTAGGAGTTGAACCTGGGTCCTTGGCAATGAAAATGTGGAGTCCTAACCACTAGACCCCCAGGGAATTCCCTATTTTTCCATTTGGAATAACTTCAAACTTACAGAAGTGTTACAAGAATAGTACAGAAAACTATTCTTTTCTAAGATTTACTGATTTTTTAAATTAACATCTTACCACATTTTCTATATTACCTCTCTCTGTAATCTATTTTTCTAACCCATTTGAGAGTGGATTGAGTACATTAAGCCTTTTCCTCCTTTAAAATTTGAGTAAGATTTTTCAAAATGCAAGAGAACATTAACTTAAGTAAGATGAATATATATAAGATCCGGGAAGATATGTGTCCATAATTGAGGGGACCAAGATACTTTTAAAAGAAGGAAATAAAACACTATAACTTGAAGTTTAGAAGCTTCAGAAAGAAAGTCTGTAATTGCAGTGTGATTTCCTAATAATAGTATTTTAGAGGACAAGTTTACAGCTACCTTTAGACAGAGTGAAAGAAGCTCACAAGTAATCTTCTCCCAAGAGATGACATTGAACGGAGTGGGGCACCAAGAAAGATAACTCTAATGAGTTTAAGTATTATATCTTTTATATTTAAGGTATTAATCTTTTAAAAATAACATCATAAAAATATAGCATAATTTAAAAAACACATCTTGTTTTGGAAGTATAGCAAAGCAGGCTGTCCAACGAAGACCTGAGTGAGATAATTTGTAGCAGAGAACACATAAATACAGTATAAGCCCACATACCATGAAAAGCTAACAAATAGGGAAGGGAAGCAGCAGGGGAAACCCCAGAGCTTTTAATCTTATTTTATGGTGGCATTCTTGTACTGAAGAGAGTGAAAGAACAGCCCCCACACTTCCAGAAGTGAGTCAGTTTCATGTCTCAAGCTGATTATAAACCATTCAAGGGTGGCAGCCTCCCACAGCTGATTTTCACTGTGATTAGAATAGGAGATGGTCTCTAGTTTGGGCTTACCATATGTACCCTGAAGCCTTAAAACCTGATTAACAGGTGAAGGTGAAGTCGCTCAGTCGTGTCCCATTCTGCGACCCGTGGACTGTAACCTACTAGGCTTCTCCGTCCTTGGGATTCTCCAGGCAAGAATGCTGGAGTGGATTGCCATTTCCTTCTCCAGGGGATCTTCCCGACCCAAGGATCAAACCCGGGTCTCCCGTATTGGAGGCAGATGCTTTAACCTCTGAGCCACCAAACCTGGAATTTCTCTAGGACCAAAAAAAAAAAAAAAAACAAAAAACCCCAAAACACCAGGGGGGTGGGAGCTTACACATAACTTTTCATTTATGTGTTCTGAAAAAGGCTGCTCATCTATATCCAGTTATATATGCTTAAACTATGCTCCGTATCATTTGGCACACATTTGGCACACTAGACTAATTTTAGAAGTTTAGGAACTCCATCTTAATTTTAAATGCTTTTAATTTTCTTCCATTCCCACTACAAAGAAAAGCACTCCATCTGATGAACATAGGTCTTACTGTGCATAAATTCCCATTCTCTTGTGAGAATCAGAATTTTTATCAAACAATGTGGATCCAGGACAATTTGTGGCCTAGAAAGGGAAGTTTTCTTCTAGTTAATGTCATGGTTTTTTATGATAAAACACTGGATATAGGTGGATTTTAAAACTTCTTTTTTTTTTTTCCAATCACATGAAGGATTTCACATTTAGAGATTTCTTTTTCTGAATAGAAGCTTACTTAGAATACACATAATAAAGAAAAAATAATCTGCTTTGGAGAGGGAAAAAATTTCTGCATTTTTCCTTGACTAAAAACAGAAATCCTGAAACTTGCTTAATGTGTTCACACTTCTGCTACACATTTTAGTTAAGACTCAGCAATGAAACCACCTTTGCTGTTGTTGTTATATGATCAATTTTGGTTAAATTAATTATGATCATATCAGATCTACAAGATTGTAAGTATGTTCCCTATTATGTGGCAGACAATAAAACAACATATATTGGATATTTTATATTTGCTATATTCCAGTATGTGAAACAGGCTTAATAAATCATATAGAGTAAATTTAAAACATTGCAGGCCGAAATTTAAGAAAAAATTTTCTTTCTTCTTCACAAAACTACCATTTGTTTAAAACAAAATGTGGAAATACTTCTGTTTAATTTGTGGCTACTTTATAACAAACATTAGATATTCCTATTTATTTGTGTGAAAATTCACTGAAACCACGATATGTTGAGTTTAAGAGAAATAGAAGTTAGCTTTTTAATTATCATCTTTTTCCTGAGCTCAATTTAACCTGTTAAATCTGGTTTTTAAAATGATGAGTCTGAAACAGTTGTAGTGGAATATTTGGAACGAAAAATCGTTTTTTTCCCCACGCTGTGGAAGTGCAAGCCAAATTAAAAGAGCATACAACCCAAAGTTGCATAGTGATATTCAAAAGGAAATTTCACAATTCAAATATGTGTAACATAATATGGGAGCTATATGTGCTGATTTTTCACAGTATCTCCTTGGTTTTCTTCTCCGATGAACATACCTAAAAAGTACATTGAATTATTAAGGCTCTAGGAGTCTTAAAATCCCAACTATACTACCTACACCCCGCTAACTTGACAATAATGTCTATAATGGAATCTACTCAAATGCAAATTCACATGTCATTTCTCCCAGGAGGGGGTTTATAGCAAAATTAAATTTTAACTTATTTTCCATGTAAAGTGAAAAATAAGAATGGTCACTATACCACCACATATTCCTCCCAAATAAAGATAAATAAAGCACATAATTAATCCAGGGCAAGTAATCCAGGATTTACATAAGTAGCACTACACATTTCTGAAATGTCCTCCAAACTAAAGGTTTATAATGAGAGAGACAAGAAATTATAATTCACTCTATCAAAAATCTGAAGAGGGAGGGAATATTTTTGCTATGCACAAGCTGAATCAAGTTAATGAGGCATCTAACATTGCAAAAAGAACGTTGTCTATAAATAAATTCAGTCTGATTGGGATGTATTAGTTGTCTGATAATATTCTGTAGCCTACAGATGCTTGGGGTGGAATGTAGATTTCTTAAAAAAGAAAGGCCAATGGCATTACTTCTGTAAAGCTCCAGGTCTTTTCTTGTAAGTGGCATTAAAAGAAAATTTCCCTTTTAAATATGACTTGGAAAAAAAATAAATATGACTTGGCATCAGGGTAATATTTCCAAAGCAATAAATTTAGCATAAGACAAAATATATTCTTCAACTGAAATCCACCTGAACTTGAAATTTGGGAAAATTATCTCTCCACTCGTGGTTTTTTTTTTTTTTTCCATTGAAATCTGACTGTTAAGGTGCTACTCATAGGCTACATACTAGTGTCTAAGAATAAGTTATAATTTAATTATCAGCTATTGCACAGCCTACACCTACAGTCGTGTTCATGGACTTGTGCTTATTGTTGATCAGAGGTCTGGACATTTATTATGACTTTTGTTTATAACGCGTATGTTATATTTTGATGCGTATTTGATTCTGAGGTACGGAAGATGCCCTGGAGGAGGAAATGGCAACCCACTCCAGTAGTCTTGCCTGAAAAAATCCCATGGACAGAGGAGCCTGGTGGGCTACAGTTCATGAGGAGAGTCAGACACTACTGAGAGACTGAGCACATGCCCGTGCATTATATCTTATTAGCATCCAGGTGCTTCTACAGTGTGGTATGAATCTAATTCTTCCATTGAAATTAAAAGTTCAGGTGTCACAGAGCTTATTTTTTGTAGGACTGTAGGATCTAGAAGCAGAATACATTTTCTATTGGCCATCCCTTTGCTTTCCTCTCAGAGAACTATTTTAAGTTGTCATGTACTCAGATTCATAACAGTGAAGACACATCTCCTTGAAAGAATCTTTCATATATTCATTACAAATTTACTTCTATCACGTTTATCCTTCTGAAATTGTTTTTAAAATATAAAATATATACATATTTATCTAAAAATGTTCAAAGAGTAGGGAAAGGTACAAAGCGAGAAATAGAAGTTCACACATCTTTCCATAAACCCAATCCTCACTCTCTAAAGTTTTCTTCTATTAGTGCTTTCTTGTGTATTACAGAAATATTTCAAGAATTCTACAATTTTTTAGGTGGCTCCTTTAGTTTTATTGACCGATTTTACAGGTTTGGACTTGGAATTCCAAGAGTTTTATAGACTTTACTGATGAACATTTTATTCTCTAGTGGCTTTTTCTTTTTTCATGTTAGTGTCAGAGTGAGGAGTATAGTAAGAATTTCTTTATACTGCCATCCTTTATTGGAAGTTCCTTTGCTTCCTTTCATTCTTTTAAATAATGTTCTCTATTCTGCCTTAATTAGATAAAAGGTTTGCAAAATTTAAAAGAATGTTATCTAAAAGTTTTCTCTAGCCACACTTACTTCTTCATCTAATCATTTTCCTTCCTCCAATCCTTTCCAAAAGGAATCCCAGAATCTTAGGGATGCTGACAGAGATTTTTAAAGTATGTAATGCAGCTGGTTCCAAATAGGAAAAGGACTACATCAAGGCTGTCTATTGTCACCCTGCTTATTTAACTTCTATGCAGAGTACATCATGAGAAACACTAGGCTGGAAGAAACACAAGGTGGAATCAAGATTGCCAGGAGAAATATCAATCACCTCAGATATGCAGATGACACCACCCTTATGGCAGAAAGTGAAGAGGAGCTAAAAAGCCTCTTGATGAAAGTGACAGAGGAGAGCAAAATAGTTGGCTTAAAGCTCAACATTCAGAAAACAAAGATCATGGCATCCGGTCCCATCACTTCATGGGAAATAGATGGGGAAACAGTGGAAACAGTGTCAGACTTTATTTTCTGGGGCTCCAAAATCACTGCAGATGGTGACTGCAGCCATGAAATGAAAAGACGCTTACTCCTTGGAAGAAAAGTTATGACCAACCTAGATAGTATATTCAAAAGCAGAGACATTACTTTGCCGACTAAGGTCCGTCTAGTCAAGGCTATGGTTTTTCCTGTGGTCATGTATGGATGTGAGAGTTGGCTTGTGAAGAAGGCTGAGTGCCAAAGAATTGATGCTTTTGAACTGTGGTGTTGGAGAAGACTCTTGAGAGTCCCTTGGACTGTAAGGAGATCCAACCAGTCCATTCTGAAGGAGATCAGCCCTGGGATTCCTTTGGAAGGAATGATGCTAAAGCTGAAACTCCAGTACTTTGGCCACCTCATGCGAAGAGTTGACTCATTGGAAAAGACTCTGATGCTGGGAGGGATTGGGGGCAGGAGGAGAAGGGGATGACAGAGGATGAGATGGCTGGATGGCATCACAGACTCGATGGACGTGAGTCTGAGTGAACTCTGGGAGATGGTGATGGACAGGGAGGCCTGGCGTGCTGCAATTCATGGGGTTGCAAAGAGTTGGACACGACTGAGCAACTGAACTGAACTGAATGCAGCCTTTTATTGATAAATAAATGATATTTCCTATAATTGTTTCTCGATTTCTGTTGAAAACAAGTGATAAGAAATTTACTGCTTCAATGACATTGACATGTCTGTTTTATTGTCTGCTTCTCTGTAACTACAATTCATCGCTCCAGACTAGGAGCACATCTTCTTGAGCCTTACAAAGCCAATGTTCTTTGCCTTTTGTGTATGTTCAATTGCTCAGTCGTATCCAACTCTTTGTGACCCCATGGACTGTAGCCTGCCAGGCTTCTCTGTCCGTGGAATTTTCTAGGCAATAATACTGAAGTGGGTTGCCATTTCTCATTTCAGAGGATATTCCCAACCCAGGGGTTGAACCTGTGTCTCTTGCATCTCCTGTATTGGCAGGTAGATTCTTTACCAGTGTGCCACCTGGAAAGCCCCAATTTGTCTTCTAGTACCACTGCAAACATTCAAGGTTTGTGTCTTGTTCTCTGATAAATCTTCCAGATGGCAGGATGAAACATTTTGAGTTCTTTCAAACATTTATCAAACGTCATAGCTTTCCATCTCTTCATTAATTGAATCCATTCCAAAAATCATTTACCGAGTAGTTACTATGTCTATCCTAGGGTTTATAGTATCTATCCAGCCCTGGAGGAGTTTATCTAGGTCAGAATCAGTTTCTACCAGTGAAAGGGGATCAGCAAAGTATAAAGAAGCATCTATTTATCAAAATTTTATGTGAATAAAGAAGATTGTGAGCAAGTAAGTTTAATGTTGGTGTAAATCTTTCTGAGGCTTCTGATTACACTGGGAATGGAAATCAAATTTCTTCTGGTAGTCTATTAATTCCTTGCCAACTTCTGAAACCTTGTATCTCACTGTTCTCATGTAATCAAGACACTTCAGACACATCAGTCTTTTGTAAGTTCCTCACACAAGCCAGTTTTTTTTTTTTTTTTAACCCCAGGACCCTTGTACTCTTTCTTTTGCCTTGAATGCCCTGAACTTGGTAAAATTTTCAATATATATTTGTTAAATGAATGAATAAATAAATAAAGTTAAGCAAAATTTTCTTCCTTCAAATCTTAGACTTTTCAGAGCTTTTATTATGCAAATGTATAATCTAAATTTTTAAAAGGGCACTATGGTGTGAAATGATTATCAATTTTATTTGATCATAAGGTGTTTCTCATTCAGCATCTTCTCAGACCAACTTATTATGCACATACTTTAAGAATTATGATAGCACAAAAAATAGGATTTGAATCATGCCTGCCACCAATAAATTTATGTGATCTTTGGCAAGATGCTTAGTCTCTCACAATCTACTCTTTGTGCCTCTGAAGGAGACCAGGAGAGAGTCAACATTGAGTTTTCCAAGTTCTAAAAAGAAAGAAGCAAGCAAGTACCAGGTTGAAATTAAAACATTTCATTTCTAATGGATATCAGTGGGAAGAGAGAGCTTAGAGTGTATGGCATGAACCTATACACTGAACCCCTGTCACAGGTATTGATGGGCCCTTTCAAGACATGCAGTTTTTCCATTATGAGTTGTACCATCTGTGGCCAAGGAAATGACTCATAGGAGGCTCTGGCCCAAGTGAAACATGGGCTCATTTCCCCCATGAGTTTTCTTCATCCTACTGGGGCTTACTCATTCCAAACATGCTTCTGTCTTCATTTGTTGCTCACCTTAACATGACCCTTCTAGGATTAAAGATTTGTCCTGATCACTTTTATTATTGAATGTGGCTTTGATCTGCTTAATCTATTTTTAAGTAGGGACTTATGAAAGATTTTTGAGAAGAAAGTGACATGATTCAACTGTGACATTTGATTGATAACTGGCAGAGTGCTTGTTGGTAGGTCCTAATGGTAAGTAAGTAGGTCTGTTTGAAAGTTACCACTTTTGAAAGGTTTGCTGAGCATTCTATCTGAAATGGTTATATCTTTCAAATTACAGTCACCTTCTTAGTCTGTTTTGTTTTCTATAAAAAATGTTGCTAAACATGATATTTTATTTGATTTTTGTATCATAATCTGAGAATATATTATTTGTTAGTTTATTATCCCCTGTAATAGAATGACCTGAAGGCAAGGCTTTGCCTAGGGTGTTATCTCTGGAACTGAAAAGAGACATAAGTGCTCCATAATATTGGTCCAATAAAAGAACAAATAAATTGATTGGAAAGGGGAGAGAGTGGATAGGAGAAGGATAGGAGACGCATCTGATATCAACTGACTGCATCTCAGCTCCAAATTCACCCTTCAACACCTGCTCTGCAGCTACACCTTCTCCAGTGAAATCTGAACCTCACCCTTATAGAAAGAACCTTCAGTCCAAGTATTTTTTTTTTTCTTTTTCCCTTTAGGTACTCTCTCAAAGTCTTAGGGAGATTTACGGAAATTCCTTACATTTTATAGTTACTCTTTTATCATATCTTAATAATTATTTATATTAAACTTCTCCTGTTTAAATCACTATGATGTTCCTATCTCCTAATTGGACCTAGATTGATTCAGAATTGGTATAAGAAATGGAATGTATCTCAGGAAGTAGACTCTTGGAGATGGGATTTTGAGATTGGCCATGCTCTTGAGTAGCACAGTGCTGAGTTCCTTGTCAACAGGAAATACATGCTAGTAATCCATGCCTTGTATGGCATCACAGCTCATTAAGCTACCAACTGTGGTTAATTGTAATGAGGTGCCAACTCAAGCGCATTTCTTGGGAACTGAAGTGGCTATTACACTTAACTAGATGGGAATAATGAATTCTATAGTGACTGGAATGTGGGGTGAAATATTTTTGTGTGCACCTGAGTGGTTATAGAGAGAAAATAATAATTCCATTATTTCTAAACTTAACTCATACCTTCATAACCGGAGAGCTTCTATGATGTTCCCCAAAATATTTTAATTCTCGTACACGTGATCTTAGCCAAAAGGCTAGAAATGCTCTTAATTCTTGTAATCACAAGAGTGATATTGGTGAAAAACAAATGCAAAATTTAATTGTGTGAGTTGCTAAATTACAATGACAGGTAAATTCATACTCTTGCTAGGTTTCTCATGTGAAAGTGGAGAATAATAGAATTCTAAAACTTGCCAGGGGGACTTCTGGTTGGACCTAAGTGCAACTGACAGTCTTGAGTCCACATGCCATTCTGAGATGCCCTCATCACGAAAGGTAGCTTGCTTTCTGGTGTCCAAAGAGGCTAGCCTTTTCTGCCTGATAAACTGGTGATAATTACACTTGAAAAGATGGTTTGGAAGGAAATGCTTACTGTCCTAAATATATACCAAAATCTCCCCTGTTGCTACCCTTAATTGTCAAATATAATGTGAATATGTTAACTCGTAAATGTCAGGAAAGAATTGAAATAAGAAAGCATTTTCTCATATATACCTTTCATAGTTGCTAATTGATTACAGAGTCTCTAGGAAAGAAATAGATAGCCTAACAGATTATTTCCTGAACTATACAAAGGGAAAAACTTTAAATCTGGTATCCAAAAACCTAATCTGTGGGACTTCCCCAGTGGTCCAGTGGCTAAGACCCCATTCTCCCAAGGCAAGGGGGCCTGGGATTGATCCCTGGTCAGGGAACTAGATCACATAAGCTTCAACTAAGACCCAGCACTGCCAAGTAAATAAATATTTTTAGGAAAACCTAATTTGTGTCACTACCAGCTCTCACCCAGTTTCAACCTTTAATTCAGTTCACAGACTCAAGGCCCTTGATCAAAAGAGAAGCCAGATGCCCTTGAGGAAGGACTTTGCACCGTTGCTGTAAGAATACAGTGTTAAGTCTTTTCCAGCTGCACCAGAAGCATTCTTTTAGAAAAGTTCCTTTAGAAAACATTATTTGAGAAGGCTCCAAGCTTACATGTTTGAATAACTGGAGGACAGAGTTCAGAGCAACCATAGCCACTGGAAAATATCCCAGAAAGAAGACAACCAGAAAAAAGGCATCTCCAAAATTTGTTTGTAAAATTCACCTATGTCTTTGGCTGATACAGGCACAGGGAAGACTCCAAGAAAAGTAGACAAAATTAAAGAGAGAAACAGATTACAATCCTAGTTAGATATTTTAACAACACTCTCCCAGCAATTGATAGAAAAATTGGGAAAAAAATCAGTAAAGATCTGAACAATATTATTAACTGCCTTGACCTAATTAATATTCACTGGGAGAAGAATATACATTCTTACAACTGTGCAGAATATGTTCACCAAGATAGAGCAATTGCTGTGATACAAAAAAGTCTCAATAAACTAAAAAGAATCAAAACCTTACAAAGCATGCAAATAATTATGTAAGTAAGAAACCAATAAATAGTTGCAATATATGCATTGTTTTAGAGATAAATTGTAAGCAACTACACCCTTGTGGCAGGCCAAATCATGGCATCCCAAAGATGTCAATTCCTTAATCCCTATAGCCTATAAATTTATTAAATTATATCAGTCTGACATCAGAAGAGATACAGAAAAACTCAGATTGTAAGGAGTACCTGGGGCATTTTGATATTTAATAACAACAGTATTAATTAATTTATAATTAATTTATGTTGAATTAATTTATGCATAAAGAAATCATAGATTGTAGTTATGTTCTCTTAACCACAAGACACAGTATATCATGTTACTACATAACTTCAGGTGATTTGGTAATAGCAATCATGCAGTGGATGCTGTGATGTGATGGAATGAAGGCCTTACTTCTGCTGCTGGTATAAATGCTACTAGCATAGTGATTCTTCTCTTCCTCAACGGTCAGCCACCTAAATGGAGGGATTATTTCAGGTGCAATGAGTGTCCTTGTTCAAAGACACAGTCTCTACTGGGGCTGCCATATTATTTGAAGTATGGATATAAAAATCTAAACCATTCACCCTGTCTTGGAATAATTCTGCACAGCCATCCAACTTCAGAACCCCATGCATGATTGACTGAGGTCTTCATTTAGACTGCATGAGAGCTCACTTTCTCCCACTGCCCAATCTTTCTTCCTTCTCTTTCTTTCTGCTGTGTAGATGCCAAGAGCACTCTTAGTACATCTTCTGAACACTCATTTCCATTTATTTCCAGAGAAAAAACTTGTAACAAGCCCTTGGAGAGGATAAACATAGTTGGCATATCTCCCTGTGAATGGTTTTCCATTTTCTTGGTGTTGTATCTTCTTTTTTTTAGTTGTTTTCATAAATTCTTTGTTGGTACTCCAGAGCCTTGAAGTTTCCAAAGAATTAGTTCTAGACTGCTGCCATGACAAATTACCACATTATTATTAGCAGGCTAAAACAATATACATTTCTTATTTCACAGTTATATAGATCAGAAGTCTGTGTGGGCTCAATAATTTTATTTGCTTTAGGTCTCATAAGGTCAAAATCAAAGCTGCAGTAGTTCTGGGCTCTTATCTGGAAGCTCTGTGAAAGAACCCACTTTCAAGCTCATTTAGGTTGTCAGCAAAATTCACTTCTTCATGGATATAGGACTGAGGTTTTGCCTCTCTGCTCATTGTCAACTGGGAGCCTCTCTTTAAGTCCACCCACATTTTCATTACATTGCTTTTCCATCATCATTTAGTCCTTACAGTCTGAGTTTTTCTGTATCTCTTCTGATGTCAGAACTGATGTAATTTAATAAATTTATAGGATAGAGGGATTAGGGCATTGACGTCTTTGGGATGCCATAATTTGGCCTGCCACAGGGGTTTAGTTACTTACAATTTATCTCTAAAACAATGCATATCCTGCAACTGTTTATTGGTTTCAGAACTTCCATGTTTTCCTTCTTTGCTAAGGAATATGGTGGGCTTCCCTGGTGGCAGAGTGGTAAAGAATTCGCCTGCCAATGCTGGAGATGTGGATTCGATCCCCAGTTTGAGAAGATCCTCTGGGAAAAGAAATGGCAACCCATTCCAGTATTCTTACCTGAAAAATTCCATGGACAAAGGAGCCTGATAGGCTGCAGCCCATGGGGTCACCAAAAGTCAAATGTGACTTAGCGACTAAACATCAACAACAAAGGAATATAGCAAAGAAATAAAGCCAAACTACTAACCAATGTCAAAATAAAAATATTTTCCAATAGATATTGACCTTAGCTCAATGCTTTGTGTTTGGGGATAACTAGAGGATTTACTGAAGCAAAACAAATACACACACAAAAAATAATTCAAGAAAAATAAAGATTAAAGATGCAAAAAATAGGATTATCCCAAGAATGCAACAAAAATAAATAATAGTCTGATAACTATGTATTAAACCTATTGCAGCCATGAAATTAAAAGATGCTTACTCTTTGGAAGGAAAGTTATGACCAACCTAGACAGTGTATTAAAAAGCAGAGACATTATTTTATCAACAAAGGTCCGTCTAGTCAAGGCTATGGTTTTTCCAGTAGTCATATATGGATGTGAGTGTTGGACTATAAAGAAAGCTGAGCACAGAAGAATTGATGCTTTTGAACTGTGGTGTTGGAGAAGACTCTTGAGAGTCCCTTGGACTGCAAGGAGATCCAACCAGTCCATCCTAAAGGAGATTAAGTCCAGGGTGTTCATTGGAAGGACTGATGCTGAAGCTGAAACTCCAATACTTTGGCCACCTGATGCAAAGACCTGACTCATTTGAAAAAACCCTGATGCTGGGAAATTTTGAGGGCAGGAGGAGAAGGGGACAACAGAGGATGAGATGGCTGGATGGCCTCACCGATTCAATGGACGTGAGTTTGGGTAAACTCTGGGAGTTGGTGATGGACAGGGAGGCCTGGCGTACTGTGGTTCATGGGGTCACCAAGAGTCAGACACGACTGAGTGACTGAACTGAACGGAAACCTATAAAACAATCAAACTAAGCTTTAAGTCAGACTGATGTGAAATAAATATCTTTAAAAAAATGCACTGTATCAAATAGTATAAGTACAAAGCTCTGAATGATTTTAGTAATAAATATAAAGACATGTTTCTTTTGATATATAAAAATAAAGAAAATTAATTTGAGCCTCCAGGAAATTTCAGGAAAGAAAAATATTCTGCAAGAAGTAACGTTCTAAGTATGCAGAAAAATAAACCACAGTGTGATTTTGAGCAATAGATGCAAAGGTAGGGAAAAAATAATTGACTCAGGTGTTTGGGATATTCTACTTCAAGAGGCAGAAATTTAGTTATCTAAATATATTTCCATAAATATAATTGCACTCCATGGTAGAGTGCATAATGTTTATTATAATATCATAGAACATAATATTATATGTAAGGTTTTGAATTCTTGTATTCATATAAGATTATATACATATATGCGTGCGTGTGTGCATGCAAAGTCGCTTCAGTTGTGTCCAACTCTTTGAGATCCTATGGACTGTGGCCCACCAGGCTCCTCTGTTCATGGGATTTTCCAGGCAAGAGTACTGGAGTGGGGTGCCATTTCCCTTTCCAAGGGCTCTTCCTGACTCAGGGATCAAATGTGCATCTCTTATGTCTCTTGCATTGGCAGGTGTGTTCTTTACCACTAACATTAAAACTTTTAATGAAAGTTAAGTATGTTACTGCTTGTTAATCTTCTTTATGGAAAGACTGGGAGAATTTTAATTTTTAAAAAATTTTTTGGCTGCACTGGGTCTTTACTGCTGCATGTGTGTTTCCTCCAGTTGTGGTGAGTAGTGGCTACTCTTCAGTGTGGAGCACAGGCTCAAGGTGCATGGGCTTCGGTAGTTAAAGCATGTGGGCTCAGCAGTTGTGGCGCATGGGCTTAGTTGCTCCACGGCACGTGGAGTCTTCCTGGACAGAGAATTAAATCCGAGTCCCTAATCAACATTGGCAGGCGGATTCCCATCCACTGCACCACTAAGGAAGTTCTGAGTAGCATCCTAATAGAAAAAATGACACGATGAGGGGCTAAACTTGAGCAGGACACATTCTGCCAAACGTGGCTTCTTATGTATGCAGAGTACATCATGAGAAGCGCTGGACTGGAAGAACACAAGCTGGAATCAAGATTGCCAGGAGAAATGTCAATAATCTCAGATATGTAGATGACACCACCCTTATGGCAGAAAGTGAAGAGGAGCTAAAAAGCCTCTTGATGAAAGTGAAAGAGAAGAGCGAAAAAGTTGGCCTAAAGCTCAACATTCAGAAAATGAAAATCATGGCATCCGGTCCCATCACTTCATGGGAAATAGATGGGGAAACAGTGGAAACAGTGTCAGACTTTATTTTGGGGGGCTCCAAAATCACTGCAGATGGTGACTGCAGCCATGAAATTAAAAGACGCTTACTCCTTGGAAGAAAAGTTATGACTAACCTAGATAGTATATTCAAAAGCAGAGACATTACTTTGCCAACTAAGGTCCGTCTAGTCAAGGCTATGGTTTTTCCTGTGGTCATGTATGGATGTGAGAGTTGGCTTGTGAAGAAGGCTGAGCGCCAAAGAATTGATGCTTTTGAACTGTGGTGTTGGAGAAGACTCTTGAGAGTCCCTTGGACTGCAAGGAGATCCAACCAGTCCATTCTGAAGGAGATCAGCCCTGGGATTTCTTTGGAAGGAACGATGCTAAAGCTGAAACTCCAGTACTTTGGCCACCTCATATGAAGAGTTGACTCATTGGAAAAGACTCTGATGCTGGGAGGGATTGGGGGCAGGAGGAGAAGGGGACGACAGAGGATGAGATGGCTGGATGGCATCACTGACTCGATGGACGTGAGTCTGAGTGAACTCTGGGAGTTGGTGATAGACAGGGAGGCCTGGCGTGCTGCGATTCATGGGATCACAAAGAGTCGGACACGACTGAGTGACTGAAGTGAAGTGAAGTGAACTGAACTGATGCTTCCATGATTTATCTCCTGTCCTTTCCTCTTTTGGGTTCTACTTTTTCTTGGTCTTATTTTCATTGTTGTTCTCTTCCTCTTCGCCTTCTCTTCCCTCTATTCTCACTCTTCCTCCACTTTTCAATCTTCTATCTTCTCTACTCACCTCCCATCCTGACTTCTGCTAGGCCAACTTCCCCTCCTCCAGCTCCCATCAGCCTAGTTCTCTTGAGAGCAGCAGAGCAAACCTGTCTCTGTGTTGTTGTTTGGTCACTAAGTCATGTCTGACTCTTTGCAACCCCCTGGACTGCAGCATGCCAGTCTCCTCTGTCCTCCATTATCTCCCTGAGTTTGCTCAAATTCATGTCCACTGAGTCCATGATGCTGTCTAAACATCTTTTCTACTGCCTCTTTCTCCTTTCACCTTCAATCTTTCCCAGCTTTAGGGTCTTTTCCAATGAGTCAGCTCTTTGCAACAGGTGGCCAAATTATTAGGGCTTCAGCATCAGTCCTTCCAATGAATATTCAGGGTTGATTTCTGTCAGGATTGACTAGTTTGATCTCCTTGTTGTCCAAGGGGCTCTCTAAAGTCTTCTCCAACACCACAATCTGAAAGCATCAATTCTTCAGTGCTCAGCCTTCTTTATGGTCCAACTCTCACATCTGTACATGACTACTGGAAAAAACCATAGCTTTGACTATCTGGACTTTTGTTGGGAAGTGGTATCTCTGCTTTTTAATATGCTTTTTAGGTTTGTCATAACTCTCCTTTGAAGGAGCAAGCATCTTTTAATTTCTTGGCTGCAGTGATTTAAGAATCCAAGAAAAGAAACTCTGTCACTGCTTCCACTTCATCCCCCTTCTATTTGCCATGAAATGATTTGCCAGGACACCATGTTCTTAGGTTTTTTAATGTTGAGTTTGGAGCCAACTTTTTCACTCTCCTTTTTCACCCTCATCAAGAAGCTCTTTAGTTCCTCCTCAATTTCTGACATTAGAGTGGTATCATCTGCATATCTGAGGTTGTTGATATTTCTTCTGGCAATCTTGATTCTAGCCTGTGATTCACCCAGCCCTACATTGCACATAATGAACTCTACCTAGAAGTTAAATAAGCAAGTGACAATATACAGCCTTGATGTACTCCTTTCCTTATTTGAAGCAGTCCATTGTTCCATGTCCAATTTTAACTGCTGCTTCTTGACCCGCATACAGGTTTCTCAGGAGACAGATAAGGCAGTCTGGTACTCCCATCTCTTTAAGAATTCTCCAGTTTGGGAGCCTATTATACAGAGTGAAGTAAGTCGGAAAGAGGAACACCAATACAGTATATTAATGTACATATATATGGAATTTAGAAAGAGGGTAAAGATGATCCTATATATAAGGAAGCAAAAGAGACACAGATGTAAGGAACAGACTTTTGGACTCTGTGGGAGAAGGCGAGGGGGGGATGATTTGAGAGAATAGCATTGAAATATGTATATTACCATATGTAAAATAGATGACCAGTGCAAGTTCAATGCATGAAGCAGGGCACCCAAAGCCGGGGCTCTGGGACAACCCAAAGGAATGGGGTGGGAAGAGACGTGGGAGGGGGTTCAGGATGGGGAGACACATATGTACCCATGGCTGATTCATGTCGATATATGGCAAAAACTATCACAATATTGTAAAGTTATTATCCTTCAATTAAAATAATTAATTAATCTAATAAAATAAAATAAAAACATAGCGAAAAAAAAAGAATTCTCCAGTTTGTTGTGATCCATGCAGTCAAAGGCTATAGTGTAGTAAATGAAGCAGATGTTTTTCTAGAATTCCCTTGCTTTCTCCATGATTCAATGAATGTTGGCAATTTGATATCTTGTTCTTCTGCCTCTTAGAAACCTAGGTAGTATACCTGGAAGTTCTTGGTTCATGTACTGCTGAAGCCTAGCTTGAGGGATTATGAACATCACCTTGCTAGCATGTGCAATGAGAGCAATTGTTCAGTAGTTTAAACATTCCTATTTTGGGATTGGAATGAAAACGGACCTTTTCCAATCTTGTGGCCACTGCTGAGTTTTCCAAATCTGCTGACATTTTCTGTGCAGCACTTTCACAGCATCATCTTTTAGGGTTTGAAATAGCTCAGCTGGAATTCCATCACCTCCACTAGCTTTGTTTGTAGTAATGTTTCCTTAGGCCCACTTGATTTCACACTTCATGATGTCTGGCTCTAGGTGAGTAATCACAACATTGTGGTTATCCTCATCATTAATATCTTTTTGGTACAGTTCTGTGTGTTCTTGCCACCTCTTCTTGATCTCCTCTGCTTCTGTTAGGTCCTGACTATTTCTGTCCTTTATCATGCTCATTCTTGCATGAAATATTCCCTTGATATCTTCAGTTTTCTTGAAGAGATCTTTAGTCTTCCCCATTCTATTGTTTTCCTCTATTTCTTTGCATTGTTCATTTAAGAAGGCCTTCTTATCTCCCCTTTCTATTCTATAGAACTCTGCATTCAGTTGAGTATATAGTCCCATTTCTCCTTTGCCTTTCGCTTCTCTTCTTTCCTCAGCTATTTGTAAAGCCTCTCCAGACAAACATTTTCTTTTCTTGCATTTCTTTTTCTTTGGGATGGTTTTGGTCACCACCTCCTGTACAATGTTACAAACTTCTGTCCACAGTTCTTCAGGCACTCAGTCTATCAGACCTAATGTCTTGAATCTATTTGTCAGCTCCACTGTATAATCATAAGGGACTTGATTTAGGTCATATCTGAATGGCCTAGAAGTTTTTCCTATTTTCTTAAGTTTAAGCCTGTGTTTTGCAATAAGGAGTTCATATCTGAGTCATAGTCAGCTCTAGGTCTTATTTTTGCTGATTGTCTGGAGTTTCCTCATCTTGCAAAGAACATAATCAATCTGATTTCAGTATTGACCATTTGGTGATGTCCATGTGTAGAACTCTCTGTGTTGTTAGAAAAGGGTGTTTGCTATGACCAGCACTTTCTCTTAATGAAACTCTGTTACTAATTGCCCTGCTACATTTTGTATTTCAAGACCAAACTTGACTGCTATTTTAATTTTCTCTTGACTTCCTACTTTTGCATTCCAATCCCCTATGATAAAAAGGATACCTTTTTTTGGTGTTAATTCCAGAAGGAGTGCTAGGTTGTCATACAACCAGTGAATTCCTGCTTCTTTGGCATCAGTGGTTGGGACATAGAATTGGATTACTGTGATAATGAATGGTTTGCTATGGAAACAAATTGAGATCATTCTGTCATTTTTGAGACTGCACCCAAGTACAGAATTTTGGATTCTTTTGTTGATTATGAGGGCTACTCCATTTCTTCTAAGGGATTCTTGCCCACAGTAGTAGATATAATGGTCATCTGAATTAAATCAGTCCATTTCCATCCATTTTAGTTCACTGATTTCCTAAGATACTGATGTTCACTCTTGCCATCTCCTGCTTGCCCATGTCCAATTTACCTTGATTCATGACCTAACATTCCAGTTCTTTATAGCATTGAAATTTACTTTCACCACCAGACATACCAACAACTGAGTATTGTTTCTATTTTAGCCCAGTCTCTTCTTTCTTTCTGGAGCTATTAGTTCAGTTCAATTCAGTTCAGTCACTCAGTCGTGTCTGACTCTTTGGGACCTCATGGACTGCAGCACTCAAGGCTTCCCTGTCCATCGCCAACTCTTGGAGCTTACTCAAACTCATGTCCATTGAGTTGGTGCTGACATCCAACTATCTTATCCTCTGTTGTCCCCTTCTCCTCCCACCTTCAATCTTTCCCAGCATCAGAGTGTTTTCAAATGAGTCAGTTCTTCACATCAGGTGGCCAAAATATTGGAGTTTCAGCTTCAGCATCAGTCCTTCCAATGAATATTCAGGACTGATTTCCTTTAGGATGGACTGGTTGGATCTCCTTGCTGTCCTAGGGACTGTCAAGAGTCTTCTCCAACACCACAGTTCAAAAGCATCAATTCTTTGGTGCTCAGCCCTCTTCACAGTCCAACTCTCACATCCATACATGACCACAGGAAAAGCCATAGCCTTGACTAGATGGACCTTTGTTGACAAAGTAATATACTTGTCCATGTTGGGTAGCCCTGCTCAGCATGGCTCATGGATTCATTGAGTTATGCAAGTATCTTTGCCAGGATAAGGCTGTAATTCTTGAAGGGATCTGTTTCTATATTTTATACTTAACAGATGCTCAAGGGACTTCTCTAGTGGCTCAGTGGTAAAGAATCTGCCTTCTAATACAGGGGGTGTGGGTTCAATCCCTCGTTGGGGAACAAAGATCCCACATTCCAGGAGGCAACTAAAGCCATGTGCTACAACTATTGAGGCCCACATGTCTCAAGTAGAGAAGCCCTCGAGCCACAAAAAAAGAGTCCAGATGCCTCTATGAAGACTCAGAACAGTGAAAATACATAAAATAAAATAAATAGATGCTCAGATCTATTTGAAAAGGGGAAGTTCAAAGTACCATAATACCAGATACAAGCACTTCTAACATTATTTTAAACATATAATATCATACATTATGTATAGAATTGCAGTGATTTTTACTCACTTCCCTATGTCTAGTAACTGTATTTCTATATAAAGCTACTTCATTCTAAATTTCTCATTTATTGCAAAGCTGAATAATGTGCCATCAATTTTCTGTTAAATACCCTTTTCCATTAGATAATGGTGCTACTAATATCTTAAACATATATGACTGTATTGTGTATCTACCATATCCAGTGGAACCCCCTGTTTCACTGAAGTATAAATTTAAAATTATTTGTTCAATATATAATTTCTCTCAAAAATGTTACACAAATTTATCCTCCAGCCACAGTGTTTGAGAATAACATGCAATATTTTGTCATTAAAAATGTAGAAATCTTGAACTACATTTGGTGGGTATACCATAATAATTTCAGTTATATAAAACAGTTTGAAAACTAAAAAATGTTTCAAAAATTTATAAAAGCAAGCTATGCAAAAAAGAAAGCAAAGCTATATTGACTTTAATAAGGATTATCATTTTGAAAAGGCAGATGAGACCTGGGCAAATGCTTCTACTTGCTGGCCTTTAAATGTACCTAACAGTACTGTATGCAGAGTACATCATGAGAAATGCTGGACTGGATGAAGCACAAGCTGGAATCAAGATTGCCGGGAGAAATATCAACAACCTCCAATATGCAGATGACACCATCCTTATGGCAGAATGCAAGGAAGGACTAAAGAGCCTCCTGACGAAAGTGAAAGAGGAGAGTGTAAAATTTGGCTTAAAATTCAACATTCAGGAAACTAAGATCATGGCATCTGGTCCCATCACTTCTCAGCAAATATATGGGGAAACAGTGACAGACTTTATATTTTGGGGCTCCAAAATCACTGCAGATGGTAACTGCAGCCATGAAATTAAAAAACGCCTGCTCCTTGGAAGAAAAGTTATGACCAACCTAGACAGTATACTAAAAAGTAGAGACATTACTTTGCCAACAAGGGTCTATCTAGTCCAAGCTATGGTTTTTCCAGTAGTCATGTATGGATGTGAGAGTTGGATTATAAAGAAAGCTGAGCACTGAAGAACTGATGCTTTTGAACTGTGGTGTTGGAGAAGACTCTTGAGAGTCCCTTGGACAGCAAGGAGATCCAACCAGTCCATCCTTAAGGAAATCAGTCCTGAATATTCATTGGAAGGACTGATGCTGAAGCTGAAACTCCAATATTTTGGCCACCTGATGCGAAGAACTGACTCATTTGAAAAGACCTTGATGCTGGGAAAGATTGAAGGTAGGAGGAGAAGGCGATGGCAGGGGATGAGATGGTTGGATGTCATCACCAACTCAATGGACATGAGTTTGAGAAACTCTGGCAGTTGGTGATGCACAGGGAGGCCTTGCATACTGCAGTCCATGAGGTCACAAAGAGTCAAACATGATTGAATGACTGAACTGAAACTGAACTGAACAGCGCTAGAATTTGTTGGGACTATCTTTTTTGTTTTTAATTTTTATAAGTGTTTTATTTGTTTAGTTTGGCTCTGCCGGGTCTTCGCTGCTGCACAGGCTTTCTCCAGTTGTGGGAGCAGGGCCTGCTTTTAGTTGCTGTCTCTGGGCTTCTTCTTGTTATGTCTTCTCTTTTTGTGGAGCACATTGCTATGGTGCACAGACTTCAGTAGTTGTGGCAGGAGGGCTCATTAGTTGTGGCTCCTGGGCTCTGAAGCACAGGCTCAGTAGTTGTGGCACACAAAATCAGTTGCCCTACGGCATGTGGGATCTTCCCAAACCAGGGATGGAATCCGCATCTCCTGCATGGGCAGGTAACTGTTTACCTCTGGGCCACCATGGAAGCCCCTTGGAGTACCTGAATGAAACATCTTGCTTGTTTGTTTTGCTGTGTTTTTGCTCGTTTAGAAAAAAGACATTGTAGTGTAGACAAATTTTATAAAAAAATTTTAATGGAAAGAAAGATTGTGAGCTTATGGAAAAGAAATTTTGGTTGGTAACAATAGCTGAGCCGAAAGTCAACCATGAGAATGAGATACACATGCCCCGGAAGTTAAGTAGCTGTTGTTTGATAGAATAGAAACTGATTGTGAATCATCAGACAAAGAAAACTCTTGTCTTGGTAGGTGGTTTTGAATTTTTCCAAACCTTGTAGCAAATATTTAGAAGTTCATATTTGGAACAAAAAGAAGTTGAAAGCCCTTGTAGTTTTTTAGGAGAGGGAATGATGTTATCCAAACAACATTTATGTAAGATTATTCCAGCAGCTGTGTTGGACTTCTTTAGTTGCCTTTCAGTTTATTGCCTGATTGCAAGTAGCATTTCAAAATATGGCAGAAGAAACATTTGAAGTTCATCTAAAATGTCTCATCTGTAAAAAAACTATAACATACTGGTAAAGTATATTGTATACATATGTAATATAAGACAAACTAATATTAAACTTTTAGATAATGTGATTAAAATCCATGTCTCTCAGAACAGAGAAATAATCCAGGTGGTATTTCTGCAGGAGCTCTTACTAAATTACATGTATGATAAATTAATTCTCAATATGCTTCAAACACTGAGATGCTGCCTGATACAGATATCTTCTCCAATTTCAAATGGAATTACTTTCCATGTATACCTTTGGAGGGAAATACTATGAGTAACTTTTGCTGTATATGAATCCTCCATATGCTCTTGGAGAAGATTATCCTGAGTCTGGATAGAAATTTAATTTATTGTGGCCTGTTTGATTAAAAGTATTCATATCTTTAAACATGTTCAGTGCCATTTGTTACACAGTAAGTTGTGTATTCTCAAAAAATTCAGAAGTTGATGTTCTAGCTTTTAGTACCTCAGACTGTGACTGTATTTGGAGGTAAGATTTTAAAAGAGGGTTAAAGTTAATATGAGGTAATTAAGGTGCGCCCTAATCCAATATGCCTGATGTCTTTATAAGAAGAAGAAATTTGGACACAGACACTTACAGGGAGAAGACAATCTGAAGACACAAGGAGGACATGGCCATCTATTAATAATCCAAAGCAAGAGACCCAGAAGAGATCCTTCTCTTGTGGCCCTCAAAAGAATCAGTCCTGCTGACTCTTTGATATCAGACTTCTGGCCTCCCAAACTGTGAGATAATACTGCTGTTTAAGAAACCCAATTTGTGTTATTTTGTTGTAGTAGTCCTAGCAAACTTGTACAGTTACATAAATAATTTCAATTCCAGGTTTTCTAAATAAGAAGGAATTCAGGCACAGTTGTGTGCAATGAAATCTATACAGTGATATTTGCAATGTTGAAAAATGAAATCAACTCATTGTTCAACAATAGAGGAATAGATTTGTAATTTATGATACAGATATAAAAGCAATTAAAATTATATTTTAAAAGAATGCTTAATGAAATGGGAAAATGATCATGAAAAAAATGTTAAATGAAAAAGCAGTTGGGACTTCCCTGGTGGTCCAGTGGTTAAGACTCTGCACTCCTAATGAAAAAGGGCATGGGTTAGATCCCTGGTCAGAGTACTAGCATCCTGCTTGTTGCAGTCAATAAAACAGAAATGAACGAAAGAAAAAGCACCCAATAACATTATTTACATAAAGATCTAGTTTAGTAAAAATAATATGCTTATATTTGCTTAGGCAAAAATAGAAATAATAGAAATAAGTCTATCAAAATGTAATATGCTAATTGTCATGGTCTCTTGGTGATACATATTTTCTTATTTTTACTTTTCTGCATTTTCTGCATTTTTGTGTGCATTTTACCTATGAATACATGAAAAAACATTTTTTACATTATAAGATGTTCTTTTATTTAAAACTGGAGGATAATTGCTTTATAATGTTGTATTAGTTTCTGCCATACAACAATGGGTATCAGCCATAACTATAGATATATATATATATATATATATAGATATATATATATATGTAGTACTGGAGAAGGAAATGGCAACCCACTCCAGTATTCTTGCCTAGAGAATCCTGTGGACAGAGGAACCTGGTGGGCTGCTGTCCACAGCGTCGCACAGAGTCGGACATGACTGAAGTGACTTAGCATAGCTATATATATATATATATATATATATATATATATATATCCTAAGATAGTCTTATTTAGATAAAATAAATAGAAATGAATGAACTCAACAGACCTAAGTCTTAATTTTAATAATAAAACATATATTTTTACTCTTTGAGTGTATGTTTGTGTGTGTGTTTCTGTAGGCATGTGTAAAACAACCTCTTCTGTGTTTTTTTTCAATAGGTTATCTCTGTTGGCTTCAAAGCTTACACGACAGAGGGAAAAACATCTTTTAGGACACAAGCACCAATTAAGATGGAAATAATTACTATTGCTTTGTCTTAAAGTTCAGTAAAACTCTCTTTTGCCACCTACAATCTTTGACTCCATACAGGAGATTTTTATTATTTATTTATTTATTTATTTATTTTTTCATACAGGGGATTTTTAATTTCAGACTGTACTGTTCAGTCTTGGAATTCTCATTTCTCATAGTTTCTATTTTCAACTGAGATTCTCCATCCATTCACTTATAACCAAATTTTCCTTTAAATTCTTGAACTGATTAACAATAGCTGCTTCAAAATCATTGTTTACTGATTCCAGTGTTTGATTCACTTTGTACTCTGGTTCTATTGACTGGGCTTCCCTGGTGGCTCAGATGGTAAAGAATCTACCTACAATGCAGGAGACCCAGGTTCAATCTATAGGTTGGGAAGATTCCTTGAAGAAGAAAATGGCTACTTACTCCAGTATTCTTGCCTGAAGAATTCCACGGACAGAGGAGCCTGGCAGGCTACAGTCCATGGGGTTGCAAAGAGTTGGATACAAGTGAGCGACTAATACTTTTCTATTGATTAGTTTTGTCATTTACTTTTGACCATTTAAAAAACACCTACTTAAATAGATGGAGATTAAGAGACACCAACCTTTAGCTATAAAATAAGTCTTAGTGATGCAGTTCATGCAGAGGGAATACAGTCAATAATATTGTAAAAACTTTGTATGGTGATGGATGGTAACTGGTCTTATTGAGGTATTCACTTCATTATGTCTAAAAGTATTGAATCACTATGTTGGACACCTGAAACTAACATATTGTATGTTACCTACAACTCAATAAAAAGACACAGTC
Source organism: Ovis canadensis (assembly GCF_042477335.2). Lineage (NCBI taxonomy): Eukaryota > Metazoa > Chordata > Mammalia > Artiodactyla > Bovidae > Ovis > Ovis canadensis. The sequence continues at coordinate 52,873,482 of NC_091262.1, forward strand.
ACAAATATCTCTAATAAAACAGGCATTAAAATTGCAAAAAAATCTACTGTTTCAAAAATACGTTTCATATTGTGGCTGATACATTGTAGAAACTAGATTCTGTTGTCTTCCACTGAGGAAGGATTTCTGGCAATGTGCATAAATGACCGTACAGAGGAGAAAGGGGGACAAGCAGACCTCTTACTTCTAATTTTGAGGAATATTAGATCCAGACTTTGTGTTGATATCTATATGTGGAAATTTAAGTTTTCATCAACATTCCCCTTTTAGAATGGAGACTTAAGGGTGGTATGTAATAAATGGAATCCTGGCTTAGAAGCCAGCTCAGAGTGTCTCCACTATGTTTGTGGATCCATCTAGTACTCATTTTCTGAGTGTCTGAATGTGTAATTTGAATTGATATACTTGCCGTTGGAGTAATCGTATTTGTTCTTTGGCTTTTGGGGCAAGTACTGTAGAAGCAGAGAAGTCCAACTGAAAACCTCTGAAACATTCCATGCCCTCCAGTCCTCCCCATCAAGATAGTAAATTAAAAATGATATAATACTCTATGAGAGATGGTGGAGATTAATACAATATTTAAAGACCTAAGGGATGCAGGTGTGGTTGCCCCTATCAGTACCTATTTAGTTAGTCAGGTTGGTCTTATAGTGACTGGATGGGTGCTGGAGAATGACTGCAGATGATTTCAGATACTGTGCTGGAGCTGGTATCATTGTCAGAACAGATGAACAATGCCTCAGACATACGGTATGTGGTTAAAAATTTAGCAAATGCATCCTTTGCTCTTCTAATTTGCAAAGAAAATCATATATAGTTTGCATTCACATGTTATGGACAAAAATATTAATTTTTAAATATTAATTAATTGACTCAGTGCTATATTAATTCTCTAACCCACTGTTATCATATTGCCAAAAAATATATGGACTGCATTGACATCTCACAGAACATCAGGTTGAAAAATTATGTCAACACATCATACTGACTGGTCCAGACAAACAAGAGATGACTAACAACAAGAGACTTTGGTGAGACACTTCTATTCCAGAGGGTGAGATATAAACACCAAGAAGACTCAGGGACTATGCTAGTGAAGATTTCAGGTAAACAGTAGCCAGAAGAAAGCCACAATTCCCCTCCAAGAAGAAAAATTCCTTAATCTTGTCCCCTTTAACAAAAAGTAAATCACCTACTTTGGTTCTTTGGTTCTGCAGGCAATAAATTCTCTATATATATACAGGAATAATCCTCTGGTCTATATACTGGATGACACAAAAGGCTGCCAACTTTGAGTGACGTCTGGAGTACTAAACACCTAACTGTATCATCAGTTCAGTTCACGTCAGTCATGCAGTTGTGTCAGACTCTTTGCGACCCCATAGACTGCAGCACACAAGGCCTCCCTGTCCACCACCTACTCCCAGAGTTTACTGAAATTCATGTCCACTGAGTCAGTGATGCCATCCAACCATTTCATCCTCTGTCATCCCCTTCTCCTCCCACTTTCAATCTTTCCCAGCATCAGGCTCTTTTCAAATGAGTCATTTCTTCACATCAGGTGGCCAAAATATTGGAGTTTCAGCTTCAGCATCAGTCCTTCCAATGAATATTCAGTACTGATTTCCTTTAGGATGGGCTGGTTGGATCTCCTTGCAGTCCAAGAGACTCTCAAGGGTCTTCTCCAACACCACAGTTCAAAAGCATCAGTTCTTCAGTGCTCAGCTTTCTTTATAGTCCAACTCTCACATCCATACATGACTACTGGAAAAACCATAGCTTTGATCAGATGGACCTTTATTGGCAAAGTAGTGTTTCTGCTTTTCAATAAACTGTCTAGGTTTGTCTTTCTTCCAAGGAGCAAGCATCTTTTAAGTTTACAGCTACAGTCACCATTTGCAGTGATTTTGGAGCACCCCAAAATAAAGTCTCTCACTGTTTCCACTTCCCCATATATTTCCTGTGAAGTGATGGGACAAGATGCCATGATCTTAGTTTTCTGAATGTCAAGCTTTAAGGCAACTTTTTCACTCTCCTCTTTCCCTTTCATCAGGAGGCTCTTTAGTCCTTCTTTGCTTTCTGCCATAAGGGTGGTGTCATCTGCATATCAGAGGTTATTGATATTTCTCCCGGCAATCTTGATTCCAGCTTGTGCTTCATCCAGCCCAGTGTTTCTCATGATGTACTCTGCATATAAGTTAAATAAGCAGGGTGAAATATACAGCCTTAACGTCCTTCTTTCCCTATTTGGAGCCAGTCTGTTGTTCCATGTCGAGTTCTAACTGTTGCTTCTTGACTAGTATACAGATTTCTCAAGAGACAGGTCAGGTGGTCTGGTATTCCCATCCCTTGAAGAATTTTCCACAGTTTGTTGTGATCCACACAGTCAAAGGCTTTGGCGTAGTCAATAAAGCAGATGTTTTCTGGAACCCTTTTGCATTTTCGATGATCCAACAAAGTTGGCGATTTGATCTCTTGTTCCTCTGCCTTTTCTAAATCCAGCTTATACATCTGGAAGTTCATGGTTCATGTACTGTTGAAGCCTGCTTGGAGAATTTTGAGCATTACTTTCTAGCATGTGAGACGAGTATAACTGTGCAGTAGTTTGAACATTCTTTGGCATTGCCTTTCTTTGGGATTGAAATGAAAACGGACATTTTTCAGTTCGGTGGCCACTGCTGAATTTTCCAAATTTGCTGGCATATTGAGTGCAGCACTTTCACAGCATCATCTTTTAGGATTTGAAATAGCTCAACTGGAATTCCATCACCTCCACTAGGTTTGTTCATAGTGATGCTTCCTAAGACCCACTTGACTTTGCATTCCAGGATGTCTGGCTCTAGGTGAGTGTAATGTAAGACATAAGATCATTAAAAATGTATGACCTGAGATCATTAAAAACACCTAAAAGAGAACATAGGCAGAACACTCATATAAATTGTAGCAATATTTTTCTTAAATCAGTATCCTAAAGTAAAATAAATAAAAGCAAAAATAAACAAATGGATACTAATTAAACTTAAACCTTTTGTAGAACTAAGGAAACCATCAATAAGATAAAAAGATGACCTACTAAATGGGGGAAAATATTTGCAAATGATATGGCCCATAAGATGTTACTATCCAAAATATAGAAACAGCTCATATACTCAATATCAAAAGAAAAATCAAACAATGCTGATTAAAAATGACAAGAAGACCTGAATAGACATTTTTTTCCAAAGAAGGCATGCAGATGGCCAAAGGGCACACGAAAAGATTCTCAACATCATTATCATCAGAAAAAATGCAAATTAAAACCACAGTGAGATAGCACCTTGCACCTGTGAGAGAGGCTATCATTAAAAAGAACACAAAAAATGTTGGCAAGGATATGGAGAAAAGGGAACCCTTCTACACTGTTGGTGGGAATGCAAATTGGTGTAGCCACTATGGAAAACAGTATGAAGCCTTCTTAAATATTCTTAACTAAGAATAGAACTATCATGTGATCCAGCAATTTTACTTCTGGGTATATATCTGGAAAAGATGAAAACACAAATTTAAAAAGATATGATCTCCCCAGTGTTCATAGCAACACTATTTACAATAAGCAAGACATGGAAGCAGCCCAAGTGTCCATCAGCAGATGACTGGATTAAGAAAATGTGGTACATATGAAGAATGAAGTACCGCTCAGCCATGGCAAAGAATGAAATTTCGCCATTTGCAACAACACGGACAGACTTGAGAGTATTATGTCAAGTAAAATAAGTCATACAGAAAAGACAAATACTATATGATATCACTTATATGTAGAATCTGAAATATAAAACTAACTAATGAAACAGAAACAAAAATGAAACAGACTCATAGATGTTGAGAACAACTTAATGAGGAAACGTGGAGAACCAAGATAGGGTCTCACGGAATAAAGTTCAGCAGATACTGCCTTGCTGTAGAGGATGCCTTTAGCATTTCCCTTACTTCCTGTGACTTCAGCAATGCATAGAAACCTGTTCTATCAAATATTTGGTTGTTCTGTACCAGGAAGATCCTTTGGACTATTTTGGGTCATAATGCAGTACATTGACTTGAAATGTACATTTGTATTCTTCATTCTTTAATTTTTTTAAAACAGAACACAAATACTTTATTAAATCAGGATGAGACCAGATGTCCCAACCTGTATCCCAGTTTTATATTATTTCATTGAATTTTTGCCATTTTTCATTATTAAGTTATTCTTGACATATAATATTACATTAGTATCAGGTGTACAACATAGCAATTCAATATTTTTATCATTATCAAATAATCACCACAGTAAATCCAGTTACCATCTGTCACCACACAAAATTGCCACAATATCATTGACTTTATTTCCTATGCTGTACAGTGTATCCTTGTGACATTTATCTTATGATTAGAAGTGTGTACCTCAATCTCCTTCGCCTATTTTCTCCCTCCCCCTGAACCCTTCCTCTCTGGCAACCACCAATTATTTCTATCTATGAGACTGTTTCCATTTTGTTGAAATGTGCACTTTAACTTTTTTCCTTTGAAATGTTCATTTTTCATAAGCTCTTTCCCATACTCTACTTATGCCCAACAAAGTATGACAATCAATGGTACAGGCTAGGCATGAAAATAAATGGCATGTTTCAGCAATGATGAATGCTCTAGTCTCATTGAACTTAAGACTGTGTATGAGGATGTATGAAACTAAAAATGTTGATTCTATTCAGAGGCTTGAGGCACTTTAAATGCAATTCTAAGGAATCTGGATTTTTTCTGGCTATGGAAAGCTAATAGAAGTGTTTTAAACAGAATAATTGTACTTAAAAATCTGCCTACAACAAAGACATATAAATATTGTTAAAGAAGGGTTAAGAAGAGAGACTAGAAATAGAGAATTTAATTAAAACATTGTTTCTCAGCTCCAGATGCACATTGGAATTACCTTCGGAACTTTAAAAATACTGTTGTGTGGGCACATCACTGAATCAATGATTCAATTCTGCCGCAAGTGTTGTGAACCACTGAGCTCAAAGGCTTTAGTCCACGTGAAATTTGAAGAGGAGATGGCAGTGAGACTCAAGAGGAGAGGCAAACTGAGAAAGCATGGATGGGATTTTGTGCCTAATTACCCATAAGTGTAGAAGTCAACGGTCATACATGTATGATTCCAAGGTTATACTCAACACACTATTGTTGAGATTCTCTTGTGGTTGGCCTATGTTCAACATTTCATTTGTCATGATTTGATTATCTTAAGGAGAATTTTGTAATTTTCTCCTTCTCTCTGTCTCTTTATGTGTGTGCGTATATATATATATATATATATATATATATATATATATATATATATAATGAGTTATTCAAGCTCAAGTAACCTGAAATCTTCACCAAATCTTCTAACAAATTCTGCAATATGATTATATTTACATTCACTGTCTCAGCCACCATAATATTTTTTATGAATGTACATAACCAGGTGCATATTTACTTTTTTAAAAGAACACTTTTAAGCTTACAGAAAAGCTATTCCCAAAGTTCAGAGAGCTTCAGATACCCCACAATTCCAGCTCAAGACCTACCCCTAGTTTCCTCTTAACTTTGTGCACTGTGTTAACACTGATGAAACAGGAGACAGGATCAAGATGGCAGAGTGGGAAGATTCTGAGCTTACTTCCTCATGTGAGCACTCCAAAATTATAACTACTTATAGAGCAACTATCTCTGAGAGCAACCCAAATACTAGCGGAAAAGGTGTTTCAAAAGTAAAGATCTAAAGTACAAATGGATAGGAGGATGTGGAGATGAGGTCTGGTCAGAACCCATACCTATGGTCAATTAATCTCCAGCAAAGGAAGCATATATGTATATATATATACATATATATATGACAAAATAAAAAACTAATTTGAAAAGATACATGCATCCCAATGTTCACAGCAGCATTATTTATAATGGGCAAGATATGAAAGCCACCTGAATGTCCAACAGATGAATGGACAAAGAAGATGTAGTATATATAGACATGAAATGTTACTCAGTCATAAAAAGAATGAAATATTGCCATTTGTGGCAATGTGGATGGACCTAGAGAATATGATACTACTAAAAGTCAAAATCGAGTACTATATAACATCATTTACATGTGGAATCTAAAAACTAATACAAATGAATTTATACACAAAATAGAAACAAATTCATAGACATAGAAAGCAAACTTATGGTTACCAAAAGGCAGTTCAAGGCGGGGAGCATTGTAGATAATGCTGCTATGAACTTTGGGATAGATGCATATTTTCAAATTAGCGTTTTCTTTTTTTCATATATATATATATATATGTATATATATATATACACCCAGCAGTGCTAGATCATGTTGTACCTCTATCTTTAGTTTTGTAAGGAACTCCCATACTATATATATATGTATAACATATATTATAACATATAGTTTAACATATGTGTATAACACATATTCATATATATGTATAACAATCACTTTGCTATACATCTGAAGCAAACACAACATTGTAATTCAACTATACATCATTAAAAAAGAAAGTGGCCATACTGAACAACAGATTTACTTTTACATATGTAGTACTTTTTTCTTTCAGTTTTACTGAGATATGATTGACATACAGCATGAAATATGTTTAAGGTGTACAGCATGACTCAGCTAGATACATCATGAAATGATTACCACAATATTTTTTTACCACAATATGTTTAATGAACATTGATCATCTCATATAGATACAAAATTAAAGAAATAGAAAAAAAATGTTTTGTGATGGTAGTTCTTAGGATTTACTCTCTAACAACTTTCATACATAACATATAGCAGTGTTAATTATATTTATCATGTTGTACATTATATACCTAATACTTATTTATGTTTGTTTCTTTGACTGTCTTTATCTAATTCCTCCTTTCCCACCGCTTATAACTGGTAACTATAAATATAATTTCTTTTTCTATGAGTTTGTTTTAAAAATATAGTTGACCTACAATACTATATTAATTTCTGTTACAAAATAGTCTATTTTGATATTTTTATACATTGAAAAATGGCCACCACAGAAGGCTAGTTACACTATGTCACCAAAGAAAAATATTGCATGTTTATTGACTATGTTGAAAGTGAAAGTGAAGTCACTCTGTCGTGTCCGACTCTTTGTGACTCCGTTGACTGTAGCCCACCAAGCTTCTCTGTCCATGGGATTCTCCAGGCAAGAATACTGGAGTGGGTTGCCACTTTCTTCTCCAGGGGATCTTCCCGACCCAGGGATCGAACCCGGGTTTCCCACATTGGAGGCAGATGCTTTAACCTCTGAGCCACCAGGGAAGCCCACTATATTACACATACTGTACATTTCATACCTGTGACTTACTTACTTTGCAATGGGAAGTTTGTGTCTGTTGATCTCCATCACCTGTTTGCTTCCTCCTGTACTCCCCTCTCCTCTGGCAACCACCTGTTTGTCCTCTGTATCTATTACTCTGTTGCTGTTTTGTTATGTTTATTCATTTACTTTGCTTTTTGGGTTCCACATATAATGAAATCATACAGTATTTGTCTTTCTTTCTTTGACTTATTTCACCTAGCATAATACCCTCTAGATCCATCCATGTTGTTGCAAGTAGCAAGATTTCATTCTTTTTTATGCCTAATATTTCACTGTCTATGTATACCACATTTTGTTTTCCCATTTATTTCCCAATAGGTACTTGAGTTACTTCCGTATTTTGCCAGTTGTAAATAATACTCCTTGCAGAGTGTACAGGTGCATATATCTTTTCTAATTACTACTATCATTATTTTTTAGATAAATACCCAGAATTGGAATTTCTGGATTATATGGTAGCTCTATTTTTAATTTTTTGAGGAATTTTCATATTGTTTTCCACAGTGTCTGCACCAATTTACATCGCCACTAATAGTGCACAAGTGTTCTCTTTTCTCCATAACCTCACCGACACTTGTTATTTGCTATGCTTTTGGTAATGGCCATTCTTTTAGGTATTAGGTAATATCTAGGTATGGTTTTGATTTGTATTTCCATGAGGATTAGTGATATTGAACATTTTTCATGTGCCTTTGGCATGAAACAACAGGTTTTCAACGTAGATGAGACAGTCTTCTACTGGAAGAAGATGCCATCAAGGACTTTCATAACTAGAGAGAAGTCAATCCCTTCTTCAAAAGTTCGAAGGATAATAGCAAATGAAGCAACTGACAAACAACTAGTCTGAAAAATATACGAGCAACTTATGCAGCTCAATTCCAGAAAAACAAATGACCCAATCAAAAAATAGGCCAAAGAATTAAATAGACATTTCTTCAAAGAAGACATACAGATGACTAACAAACACATGAAAAGATGCTCAACATCACTCATTATCACAGAAAATGCAAATCAAGACCACAATGAGGTGCCATTTCACACCAGTCAGAATGGGTGTGATCCAAAAGTCCACAAGCAATAAATGCTGGAGAGGGTGTGGGGAAAAGGGAACCCTCTTACCCTGTTGGTGAGAATGCAAACTAGTACAACCACTATGGAGAACAGTGTGGGGATTCCTTTAAAAACTACAAATAGAACTGCCTTATGACCCAGCAATCTCACTGCTAGGCATACACACCGAGGAAACCAGAATTGAAAGAGACATGTGTACCCCAATGTTCATCACAGCACTGTTTATAATAGCCAGGACATGGAAGCAACCTAGATGTCCATCAGGAGATGAATGGATAAGAAAGCTGTGGTACATATACACAATAGAGTATTACTCAGCCAATAAAAAGAGTACATTTGAATCAGTTCTAATGAGGTGGATGAAACTGGAGCCGATTATACAGAGTGAAGTAAACCAGAAAGAAAAACACCAATACAGTATACTAACACATATATATGGAATTTAGAAAGATGGCAATGATAACCCTGTATGCGAGACAGCAAAAGAGACACAGATGTATAGAACAGACTTTTGGACTCTGAGGGAGAGGGAGAGGGTAGGATGATTTGGGAGAATGGCATTGAAGCATGTATACTATCATGTAAGAAATGAATCGCTAGTCTAGGTTTGATACAGGATACAGGATGCTTGGTGCTGGTGCACTGGGATGACCCAGAGAGATGATATGGGGAGGGTGATGGGAGGGGGGTTCAGGGTTGGAAACTCATGTACACCTGTGGTGGATTCATGTCAATGTATGGCAAAACCAATACAGTATTGAAAAGTAAAAAATAAAAATTAAAAAAAAGTTCAAAGGATAGGCTGAATCATTTGTTAGGGGCTAATGGAATTGGTGAATTTAAGTTGAAGCCAAAGCTTACTTACCTTTCCCCAGGTTCTAGGCCCTTTAAGAATTATGCTAAGTCTACTATGCCTGCACTCTGTAAATGGAACAACAAAGCCTGGATAACATCATGTCTGTTTATAACATGGTTTACTGAATTGTTTAAGCCTACTGTTGAAGACTGCTGATCATAAGAAAGATTCCTTTCAAAATATTATTGCTCATAGACAATGCTCTTGGTCACTCGAGAGTGTTGATGGAGATATACAGTGAAATCAATGTTTTTTATGCCTGCTAACAACATGCAGCTCATGGATCAAGGATTAATTTTGATTTTCAAGTCTTACTATTTGAGAAATACTTTTTATAAGGCCATAATTGTCACAGACTGATTCCTCTGATGGGTCTGGGCAAAGTAAACTGAAAACCTTCTGGAAAGGATTTTTGCATAATATTAAGAACATTCATGATTCATGGGAAGAGGTAGAAATATCAACATTAACAAGAGTTTGGAAGAAGTTGATTCAAGCCCTTATGAATGACTTGGAAGGGTTCAAGCCTTCAGTGGAGGTAACTGTAGATGTGATGGAAATAACAAGAGAAAGAGAGAACTGAAGTTTGAAGATGTGACTGAATTAACTGCAATCTCATAATAAAACTTGACTAGATGAGGAGTTGCTACTTATGAATGAGGAAAGAAAGTGATTTTTTGAGAGAGAATCTACTTTTGGTGAAGATACTATGATAGTTGTTGGAGGGATAGTGAGCAATTTAGAATAGTAAATAAACTAACTTAGTCGATAAAGCAGAGGCAAGGCTTGAGAGACAGACTCCAATTTTGAAAGAAGTTCTACTGTGAGTAAAATGCTATCAAATGGCACCGAATGCTACAGAGAAATTGTTCATGAGAGGAAGGGTAAATCGATAGAGCACACTTCATTGTTTTCTTAGTTTAAGAAATTGCCGGTGGCAGGGAGGGATAAACTGGGAGATTGGGATTGACATATACACACTGCTATATTTAAAATTCATAACTAATAAGAACCTACTGTGTAGCACACTGTTAGTTTCTTCTGTACAGCAAAGTGAATCAGTTATACAGATACATGTATCCACTTTTTTTCAGATTCTGTTCACATATAGAGTACTCTGTAATGGGAATAGAACATGGGAACAGAAGCTGAAAAATCTGAAAAAAAGTATATACATGTATCTGTATAATTGATTCATTTTGCTATACTGAAGAAATTAATACAACATTGTAAATCAACTCTACTCCAATAAAAATTAACTTTTAAAAGTAAAATAAATTAGAAAAGAACTTGTCACAGCCACCCCAATGTTCAGCAGCCACTACCTTGGTCACTCAGCAGCTATGAGCATAGAAGCAAGGCCCTCGACCAGCACAAAGATTATGACTCCCTGAAGGCTCAGATTATGGTTAGAATTTTTTAGCAATAAAGTAGTGAAGTAGTAAAGAACCTGCCTGCCAATGCAGGAGACATAAGAGATGCAGGTTCAATCCCTGGTTTGGGAAGATCCCACGGAGAAGGAAATGTCAATTCACTCCAGTATTCTTGCCTGGAGAATCCCATGGACAGAGGAGCCTGGTTGGCTATAGTCAACAGAGTTAGACATGCAAAGAGTTAGACATGACTAAGGCAACCAGTCCATTCTGAAGGAGATCAACCCTGGGATTTCTTTGGAGTGAATGATGCTAAAGCTGAAGCTCCAGTACTTTGGCCACCTCATGTGAAGAGTTGACTCACTGGAGAAGACTCTGATGCTGGGAGGGATTGGGGGCAGGTGGAGAAGGGGACGACAGAGGATGAGATGGCTGGATGGCATCACTGACTCAATGGACATGAGTCTGAGTGAACTCCGGGAGTTAGTGATGGACAGGGAGGCTTGGTTTGCTGCGATTCATGGGGTTGCAAAGAGTCGGACATGGCTGAGTGACTGAACTGAACTGAACTGAACTGAAGGTGACTTAGCATTTACATCCATTCTGTTTTTAGACATACTGCCATTTGATACTCAATAGACTGCAGTATAGTGTGCCTATAAGTCTTAAAGGCACAAGGAAACCAAAAAAATTCATGTGATTTGCTTTTATTTTGATATTTGCTTTATTGCATTGGTCTAGAGTTGAATTAACAGTATCTCTGGAGTATGCTTGTATGGAGATTGATTGATATAACTTACATAAACTTCCGAGCAAGTACCTGTGCTTGTAAACTACTATGCTAATTCTGCTAATGACAAAAATTGTAACAGAGTTTATCAGAGAAAACTTGTTATATATGCTTTTAAAAATTTCTCTCTAAACTCAGAGCTGGAATAAGTCTACAGAAAATTGAACAAAAAAGTATTAGACCCATATCTGCAAATCCAATAAAATAGCTGCCACATAGTTGTATGGTTTGTTCATGTTGTATACTCTTCACATGGCCCATTTTACCTGAATGTTAAATGAATGCCATTTGAGACCTGATGGAGCTTTTGTATTTAGCTTACTAAAGTAGGAACCTAGCCCAGCTGGCATTCTGGGACTCCTTCCATCTTTGGTTTGACTTGATGATTCAGGGAAGTACTTGCTGTTCTTGCATCAGAAGTAGCAGTGTTAATTCCTTTTTGCCAAATACTTTCGCAGGAGCTCAGGCTGAGTTCCCTGGATGATTGCTTATTGCACAGTCACTGAAGCAGCTGGTGGAAAAGTCCATGTTGATCCCTTTGAGGCCTATGCCTTTGGAAAACATTCTGAGATGTTCTGCATTTCAGAGGAGCAAGTAACATGGTACAAAACTACCGAAGAATCTCCATTTAAACTTCATTGGCTTGTAGAAACTCCATGGGTAATCTTTAGCATCCTAAACTTAGGATGATCATATAATTTTTCATCCAAGGAACATTTGTTTGAGAATGAAAAGGAAGCATGGTTCATAATTAAGTTGAGACAATAGATGTAAATTGTGACTGAGTAAAATGGGTTGCATAGTCCCTCTACTAGAGTCTATAGTCTCTGATCCTGTTATTCTTTTTTCAGTTCAGTTCCAAACCTGAATAGCCTTGTTCCTTTGCCTGCTGTGTACTGAAGAAGAATGTCCCAGGACATGGTGTAACTAATTTTTTTTTCTTTCTATAGTATTACTTTTCCTACTGCAAAAAAAAATAGTGTTAATATTTCTCCTTGGTTTGGGAAGATAAAACTTACCTCATTTCAGTGACAATGATGTGGACATCTTCTGAAGCCATTCTAGTAATCATTTATGTATCCCACAAGTATATACTGAGGGCCTGTTTTGAAGAAGGAGCTGCTGTACCTGCTGAGAAACAAGAACACACATGACTGTTAATATGCCTGCCTAATGGAGCTTACGTTCTACTGGACAGACAATACACAATGTATACAGAGATACATATTTTACAGAGTGAAAGATACAAAGAAAAATATAGAACAGGGATGGTACCTAGCTAAAAGGAGACCACTTTAGATAGACTGAACTCTGAAGGCCTCTGAGACCTGAAAGATAAGGAGCTTATGAAAGTGAAAGTTGCTCAGTCATGTCCGACTTTGCAACCCCATGGACTATACAGTTCATGAAATTCCCCAGACCAGAATACTGGAGTGGGTAGCCTTTCCCTTCTCCAGGGGATCTTCCCAACCCAGGGATTGAACCTATGTCTCCTGCATTGCAGGTGGATTCTTTACCAGCTGAGCTGTGAGGGAAGACTGTAAGGAGCTACATATATGAATGCAATTACTAGAGGGAAGAGTATTATAGGAAGGACAAACAGTAATTGTAAACATTCAAGTAGAAATGATCTTAACGCGTTCTACAGAACGTTTACAGAGTGTAAGTATACGAAATATAAGAAAATAAGAGGGCATCCCTGGTGGTGCTCCTCTGAAATGCAGTGTTTAAGAATCTGCCTTGCAATACAAGGAACATGGTTTTGATCACTGGTTCAGGAAGATTTCACATGCCACTGAGCCACAGCTACTGAGCCCATGCTCTGAAACTATTGAAGCCCATGCGTTTAAAGCCTGTTCTTCACAAGAGAAGCCACTGCAACGAGAAGCCTGCACACCACAACTACAGAGTAGTAGCTGCACACAATAACTAGAGAGTGGCCACTGTTCGCCACAACTAGAGAAGGCCCACATGCAGTAATGAAGACTCAGCACAGTCAAATTAGTTAATTAAAAAAGAAAAAGGAAATTGTGTAAAGTACAAGGAGTGTGTCAATGTGAAGAGAATGAGTGGAAGAGTGCTGAGGGGTTGGCTCATTTATGGCTACATAGGCAGGCCATAATACAGAATCTGAAGTCTTATTCTAATTGCAATGGAAAGCTTGTCAGCAGTTTTAAGGCAGTGAGCAGAATAATCTGATACATATTCTTTAGAAAATCGCTCTGGTTATCAGAGGAGACTATATGGTGAGGGATAAGAGTTCAAGGAGATCTGGTAAATGACTATTGTAATAATTCCATCCAGTTACAGAAGTTTGAATTAGGGTGGTATTAGTGAAGATGGTAATACATAATGGCTAAATGTAAGGAGTAATTTGGATGTAATGCTTACAGGAATTGCTACAAGTGGTGAGGAAGGGGAGAACAGATGATTCCTATATTTGTAGTTTGGGTGAATGGGGTCCCAGGTAACTAAGATGGAGAATGTGTGTGTGTGTGCACCCACGTGGGTGCATGTGAGAGGGAAGTTCAGGCTCACGATGCTTCCATTTCGTAGTTGAGTTTCATACTATGAATCATTAAGCCAAAAGAAAGAAGGAACCTGGAACATTGATGGCATTTTGGAGTTTGATTCATAGCTCTCAGGACTGAAACTGTTCCTAGCTGATGCATGTGCTTTCAAGATCATCTGCCAACTGATGACCCACTCCAGCTTTTCTCATAAACTAATTCATTTCCCTTCTTCTGCATGGAATCTTTAGCACAGACAAACAAAAGTTTTTTGGTTCTCTAAAAATTTTAGATATGGCTCTGCTCCTGAGCCTTGGCCCATGCCATCCACTGTTGTCAGTCTCTGTCTCTGTATCTCCATCACTAGTTGGAGAGATCATGAGGGCAGGCATGCCTTCGAGTCTTTCACACATCAGTGAAGTTCAGAGGATAGTGCCTTCCTTGCACATAGAAAGCATTCAGTGCTTGTTGAATGACATTTACTTCTCTTCTGGTGAGCTTAAAATTCTCGCCCCCTTTCCATTCAATAGTTCTTAATTACTTTAAAACCAAGCTTAAAACCAGTTGTTTCCATGATGAGTCCCATTTGATTATGAGCATGCCTTCACTTGGCATTTTCATGGTACTTATGCAACACTGGTTAATAAAAGTGTTCAAGTCTTCTTGATGAATGCTCTAATTTTCCAGTATATACTAAAATGCTCCGTGGAGAGCAATCCCATATCCTACACTCATTTTTTTTTTTTTACTACTTCCATATAAAACCTGATATACTGTTTTGTTTTATCATAAAAGCTTAGTAAATATTGTTGATGGGCTTTTCAGGTGGCGCTAGTGGTAAAGAATCTACCTAACAATGCAGGAGATGCAAAGGACGTGGGTTTGATCCCTGGGTCGGGAAGATCCCCTGGAGTAGGAAATGGCAACCCACTCCAGTATTCTTGCTTGGAAAATTCCATGGACAGAGGAGCTTGGTGGGCTACAGTCCATGGGGCTGCAAAGAGTTGGACATGACTGAGCATGCTGCTGCTGCTGCTGCTGCTAAGTCGCTTCAGTTGTGTCCGACTCTGTGCGACCCCATAGATGGCAACCTACAAGGCTTCTCCATCCATGGGATTTTCCAGACAAGAGTACTGGAGTGGGGTGCCATTGCCTGTACACACACGCAAATATTGTTGACTAACCCTTGGAAATTTGCTTGGGCCAATCTCCTCCCTGATGCTATAATTTACCCCCAAAGGAATAGCTTCCTGTAAGAAGAATCAATTAGTCAAATAACTGTATTTTAAATTTCCAAACAAATAGCTCAACAAAAATGAAACTCTATGATTGGGGAATAAAGAAGTAGTTTCAGTCTAAGTGCCATATCCATGGTATTGTTATTGGTTATAATGAGATAAATGTATCTGTATACCTTATGTAAATATTTATTATTTCTTGTTATTTTAGTTATGCAATTCCCTAGGATATATCACCTATACTGATGACACATATTAATTGGGATGTTTATTCTTTTCATAGAGCCTAAAGTAATTAAGTAGAGTCATGTGTTTGATATTCAAGAATAAAAGAATTTAAAACAATTAAAAATAGTGGATGAGAAAAGCTGAGAAAGCACAAATCATTTTCTTTGTTCTAAGCTAAGCTAAGTCACTTCAGTCGTGTCCGACTCTGCAACCCCATAGATGGCAGCCCACCAGGCTCCCCCGTCCCTGGGATTCTCCAGGCAAAAACACTAGAGTGGGTTGCCATTTCCTTCTCCAATGGGGACAAATACACTATTATCTGCAACACTCTTTTCACACTGATTAACTGATCATTAGCTTATCTTAACTCTCTGAAGTTACTTGAACTAAGGGTAGCTACAGATTGTAGTAAGTTATAGTATGTATCTGATTACCGGTTTTGGACATTTTTGAATGAGAAGGTATAGTATAATGCAGAAAAAAGGAAATGAAGGGAACAAAGCATGATTTCCACTTAACAAAAATCTAAAGTTTAAATAGACAAAAACTCAAGGTTTAAGTTTATTTCCCAGAACAGTGCTTTATTACCAAAATAAACTTGAGACCACCACTTAACTGCAAAGAAAAGTTAACAAAGACATTAGATAGTCATTAATCATCCTAAATAAACAGTACTTTCTCACTGTCTGATTGACACTGTTGGCACAAATTCTGTCCTTAGAAATATGCTTCAGATTTCTATCACAGACCTATATTACTTAATTCAATACTTGAACACTTGAGGGTTTAACATGAGAACAGAAATTGGTAGAAAATTTTTTCAAAGTTTGTCTCAACAAATTATGCCTGTTTTAGTCTCTTTCTTATATATATTTTCACGGTAAATTTAAGGCCATGATTTTTACTTACTCAAACAGCCACACAATTGAACCTTTATATTTTTTACATTCAATTTCTAATGAATGATATGGGTTTACTTGTATTCTGTCAAAAATCTATAGCAATCATGCCTTTTATAGAATTTTTCTTGTATTTACTTTCTTGCTTACTAATGTTTCATAGGATTCTATACTTTACATACTTAACTCAAAATGAAAAGAAAATTCTTGAAATTTCACCTTTTTCTCTCCTAAAATACCTGATCCTTTTAATTAACAGGAGTAATGCAACATCCAAATACAGCATGCTAGACACTCCAGGACTCTTGCCTGGAAAATCCCATGGACGGAGGAGCCTGGAAGGCTGCAGTCCATGGGGTCGCAAAGAGTCGGACACGACTGAGCGACTTCACTTTCACCTTTCACTTTCATGCATTGGAGAAGGAAATGGCAACCCACTCCAGTGTTCTTGCCTGGAGAATCCCAGGGGTGGAGCCTGGTGGGCTGCCGTCTATGGGGTCGCACAGAGTCGGACACGACTGAAGTGACTTAGCAGCAGCAGCAGCAGCAGCAGCAGCAGCAGCAGCAGCAGCAGACATTGTTTACTATTTTATTTGTTACTCTTATTCATTTCTTTTCCCATTAGAAGGCACAATACACATTGTCTGTGCAACGATTTATAATTATAACATATTGACATGAAGAACTGGTTATTGTTGCCATAAGTGCCAAGAATTTGTATACTCTACAAGATATCATATGTTGGCAATTTATGTCTTGAAAGCCTCAGTTTGTTTAATTTAATGAATATTTACTGAACACTAAATACACGTTTGTGTGTTATGCTGTGCTTAGTTGCTCAGTTGTGTCTGACTCTTTGTGACCCCCATGGACTGTAGCTCGCCAGGCTCCTCTGTCCATGGGGATTCTCCAGGCTAGAATACTGGAATGGGTTGCCATGCTCTCCTCAAATACATGTTTGATGTTGGTTAAAAGTTAAATGAGACATTTATCTTGTCCTCAGGGTCCTACAATTTAGCCAATGAAACATAGATCTCCGCATATGTGCTTACCAGCCTTCAAAATCATAAACTTTTGACATAAAATATTAAGATGTTTTGCATTTCTCTAATAATGAGTGATGTTGAGCATCTTTTCATGTGTTTGTTAGCCATCCGTATGTCTTCTTTGGAGAAATGTCTATTTAGTTCTTTGGCCCATTTTTTGATTGGGTCGTTTATTTTTCTGGAATTGAGCTGCATAAGTTGCTTGTATATTTTTGAGATTAGTTGTTTGTCAGTTGCTTCATTTGCTATTATTTTCTCCCATTCAGAAGGCTGTCTTTTCACCTTGCTTATATTTTCCTTTGTTGTGCAGAAGCTTATGACCCAGCAATCCCACTGCTGGGCATACACACCGAGGAAACCAGAATTGAAAGAGACACATGTACCCCAATGTTCATCGCAGCACTGTTTATAATAGCCAGGACATGGAAACAACCTAGATGTCCATCAGCAGATGAATGGATAAGAAAGCTGTGGTACATATACACAATGGAGTATTACTCAGCCGTTAAAAAGAATTCATTTGAATCAGTTCTGATGAGATGGATGAAACTGGAGCCGATTATACAGAGTGAAGTAAGCCAGAAAGAAAAACACCAATACAGTATACTAACACATATATATGGAATTTAGGAAGATGGCAATGACGACCCTGTATGCAAGACAGGGAAAGAGACACAGATGTGTATAACGGACTTTTGGACTCAGAGGGAGAGGGAGAGGGTGGGATGATTTGGGAGAATGACATTCTAACATGTATACTATCATGTGAATTGAATCGCCAGTCTGTGTCTGACACGGGATGCAGCATGCTTGGGGCTGGTGCATGGGGATGACCCAGAAAGATGTTATGGGGAGGGAGGTGGGAGGGGGGTTCATGTTTGGGAATGCATGTAAGAATTAAAGATTTTAAAATTTAAAAAATAAAAAACTAAAATTAAAAAAAATAAAAAAATAAAAAAATAAAATCTTAAAAAATAAAAAAAAATAAAAAAAAATATTAAGATGTGATCTAAAGTCTAAAGAGTATGAAATCCTAATATTGGCTTAGCCACCAATTTTTGTCCATGGAGTAATCTTCAGCCTTTTCTAGGTGATAAAAATAATAATTGTTCTCAACAACCTTAAAAAGCTAATGAAGATGTATATGTACTTCTTAAAATTTATTTTTTCTTGAAGTAACATTCGTTTTAAGCTTCATGTGTACAACATTCTATTTCAACTTCTGTACACACTACATGTACTCACCACCCAAAATTTAATTTTCATCTATCTCCTCCACCCATTTTGCACTCCCTACCCTTTACCCTCTGGTAACTACTCTGGTCTAATGTATGAGTTCTTTTGGTTCTCAATTTATTGAATATTTAAGGACAGAGTTCAGTATCAAATAACAGGCACTGAACTCACTGAAAAAAAGATGCTATTGATACACAAATTATTCATATTATTATATATGCAAGTCATTATTATATGCTTATGTTAGTTTTAATATATACAAGTTAAGTAATATATTCAATAATATGCAAAGCACTGCTGTCCACAATAGAAGGGTAAAACACTGTCTAACATTTAGCAGAAATTATTTTTATTGAATTAAGGTAGTAGGGAAAACTTCCCTAAAATATTGACAAATGCTTTAAGCTTCTGAAAAACAGTAGAAGCAGAAATAATTGGACTGTCATAATTTAGATGAATGAGATATGATGGAAAGGCACAGGGGATAAAAAACAGAAAGTGCAACTTTGTCAACCAAATATCTTTGATTTTTCTTTTTAACACATAATATGGGCTTTTATTATATGAACAAAATTGAGTGCAAATTTTGGAGCTATCCAGTAAAAATAAGTGGCTGCCATTGCAACATATGCATTGCATGGCACACGTGTTACTTCCCTCAGTTAATAGTGCCGTGAAGTGCTTACAGTACTTACAATGTTTTAAGAGGACGCATTTGAAAGAGATGATCATTTTTAGCAATTATTTGTTATTGTTATGTCATGTGTCTTTCTCCTTAACTTTATTTCAAACCCCATAGTTGAATTTGTTGATGGAAAACAAGAAGCAAGAGGTTCTGTTTGTGGAAATAGAAAGGAGTGTCTATGAGGGGCAGAGTGTGTTTGCTTGGCAGTGCTTGTGCTACCATTTTGTTTTTGTTTTTAGTGCTGGAGGGCAGCAAATTGGCAGGTGTAAATAAGGCTACAGCTAGCTTCATACTGTATTTACAATCAGTTATTATGGGTTAAAATGTCTGTGATGCATAGGGAATTAGCACCCAACTTCTGTTAAGAATGAAAGCCTAATGTGTAATTTCAAACATTCCCTGAACATACTTCTAATCGTGCATTAATTTCTACCAACTTTATTAAAGTTGTACAAATGAATTATTAGGAATTATTCTGTTTGTGTCTTATTATGCACTTGCATTAAAGTTTGAAATTTTGAATATAAATTTTTGCATGTAAATTTTTAATGTCACATGTAATTTGCCATAATAACAAAAACTGATAGGTAGGGAATAAATATTTCTCTACAAATGACTTGAGAAAGAGAAAGAAATTGACTTAGAGATTCAGAGAGATTGCTCTCTGAAATTTAAATTTAGAAGATTACTTTTTTATGGTATCCACTGTGTATTGTTATAGCTCTGTTAATTTTTGAAAATGACAAATAGCTATTTGCCTATCTACTTTGATGTAAAACAGAATCATTTTATGATATAGTTTGCACTTTACCAGGATTGCATATACCACATGTTAAATCATGCCCTAGAAATATAGCAACCACTAGCAGATAGAGTCTAAAGTCACATGATTATATGGAACACAAAGGTTATAATGGTTGTGCAGCTATTGCTTTTTAATAGGAATTTCTATTTTCAGGAAGGAAAAGTAAGAATAGTTTTATTTAAAAAATGTAGATTGGGCCACATTTCTACAACACACTGATCTGTATCAACTTTTTTGAAAGCTCCTGGCAACACGAACTTCCCATGTCTCTATATTTGCTCTGTGCATGTAGACAAAGAGCCAAGATCATCTTGACTTTGAGGAGGAACAGTGGAAGAAGATGATAGGAGAGAATCATGAAACAAATAATAAATAAATAACCGACTGTTGAATAAAACAATTAGTTTTGCCCCAGGCTTTTGCAATAGCTTATGAATTCTTACCAGCATTAGTTTTCAGCTGTAACTTTAGGATATAATAAGAGATTGAATCTTATACAGGCAATGAAACAGATGATCAAATTCACAAGGGATTGTGTCAGGCTTTTTCCAGTACTAAAGAAACATATTAATCCTTGTCACTGTTTTCAGAAACGCTGTGACAGAAATAAACCTGTACTGTAACTTGGCCCTTTTAATGAGCTTCTGGAGTGTGGGCTTTCCACTCAACACCTCAAAAACACAACAAAACACCTTTTATATTAAAGATGTGAGGTTTGCTGCTGGCTAAATTTGTACACAGAAGTCTATAAACCAGTGCTCAGCCAGCTGGGAAGCAAGAAAGCAAATTCAGATTCTGCCATGAACTTCACAGACCAATTATCTACTTGGAATCATGGGAGTTTAACAAACAAATACCAGCCCCTGCTGAGCCTTTTCAGGCCAGCAGCTTATGGGTGATTCAGTTGCATCCGAGGCTTTTAGACTGATCAATTCTTAATCACAAAGCGCAAAAATTATTCTCAGACTCATGTCAGTTTCTTTGGACACGTTTGTTAACAATCTGCTTCAAATCATTTTTTCTAAAAGAAACTGCAGACACTGTTTTTATTGACTCCCCACTTGTAAAATGTTTATAGCTTGTTAATTTATATTTACCCCTTTACTTTTGCCTGCAAATCAACATCACTTAGCACAGTTTGGTTACACTTTGTCCAAAGGAAATTACAGAAGCCTGCTATGGGGCTAAAATGAAGGAAAGCTGCGGAAAATCAATACACTGCTGATTAAACAGATCGTAGCAAATTCACGGCTGTATGCTACAGCATGGGCACGGCCGTGTGATGCCTATCCAGCAGTTAATGTGCTTTCAGTCAGGTGAAGAAAATTTCTAAATAAGGCAAAATCACCCAGAAAAACAAGAGCTACCTTACAGAAGAATGTATGCGCTTACTTGAAACCTGCATTTTGTGTAAGGTAGTAGTTCACTTGGGGGAAATAAACAGGGTGCCTGAATTTTACGAAATAAAGCAGTTCAGTTTAGTGTCTTTATTAGGACATTTACCCTTTGTATTAAGAAAGGAACTGATGCCATTGCAAGATACCACCTCTTTGCCACCACAGCTCAACATTGTTTCTTTCTGTTTATGGATTTCTTTTCAGATTTATCAACATTTTCTTGTGTGATTTCATTCAGCAAAAATCAAAAGGACTGAAAGGTAGATTATTTGTAGAGGAGGTCCAAAAATATTAATGATATCCAATGAAATGTTCGAAGCAATTCAGAAAGGATCACATAATTTCCAACTTTAGAGCAGAAGAATGTGCATGAAATAATAAAAATGCAATTTTAACAGATTTTTAAGTAGTGGGAATGGAGAATATGAATAGAGCACAGTTATAAAGAACAGCATTTGTTTGTAAATCAATGACAAAAGCAGCATTTGCGTTACAGGGAACATTTGAGATATCCTGACTAAAGCAAAGGTACTCTGAGTTAAGGCAAAGACTTTCATTTCCGTGCTACCCAGTTTGTGGAATTCTGCAAACCAAATACTTAGAGGACTGAAAATACACATTCTAAAGACTTGTGTAGAGGTGGTAGCTCCTTTAATCCAACTGGAAGAACTGCACTGTCCTGTATGGTATGTGAATTACGGGAATGAGAAGTAAAGTTTGAGTACAATCTTTCTGGAAAAGCATAATTAGAAGATGTTTTGTTTCAACCTTTTGTTAAGTTTTTTATTCGACATACACATTTATCTATTTAGATTACTGTGATGCTATACCAAGAATCTTTGTGTGTGTGTGTGTGTGTGTGTGTGTGTGTGTGTGTGTGTGTATGTTTAACTTGATACACCAGAGTACAGGTTGAGGCTCTATTCACCATTGTTCATTCCGGATAACTATAGTTTTGATATAGTGTTTTTTCAGATACATTTCAATAGTAAATCCTTATACTAAAAAATATACTTGAGAAAATTATGTTCTATACACAAAGCCAACTTGAGTTTCAATCTCTGTTGTTTTAATTCTCTCTTTTTCAAAATATCAAAGTCTTTCAAATGGTAACATGGTTAAGTTCTTTGCCAAATTCCATGTGTTAAAATGAAGGTGTTTTTGAGTCATCAAAGCTTATAAAAAGACCTTTAACAAGTAAACAGCTTTCCTCTCTTTTAAAAAACTGGAAGATGTGGTATAAGAAAACACATTCATGGACACCATATGTGAACCAAGTTTCATCCCAAGATTTGAGATTTTTGAGAATTCCTAGAAAATGACAGATTTAAATTTATACTGAATTTTACTGAAGAGGCTCACTCATTAACACTATTTTCATACTCATCTACTTATATGTACATGTAAAACTCAATGTGTTATTCTTTGATTATTTTGTCTAAAAAAATCTTCAATAATCTTGTTTAGGAATAAAAAGGTCTTCAATAGTTCAGGAATGAGAAAACATTACTTCAGCATCTCTATTTTAGTGTAAATATTAACTTCCCTTTCTTGTATTGTGGTTAAACTATCAACTTTTTGCCATGTAAAGTTCAAGAAAATGAAACTCTACTTAATTAAATATGATTTTGTGACATTTGGTGAGCAAAGCAGTGGATATTAATGGAAAGAACAAGTATTGTAGAAAACATAGACAAATATCTGTTATTAGAAATACTTATTAGTTTGCCAGGTTAATTTGCTCCCGAGCATGAATCTTAAGATATCTCTTTACTTTGTGGCATTGAAAGAAAACTAAATTGAAGTGGCAGATTAGAAAAGAAGGAGATAATGGAAGAAGGAAAGACTGAATTAATACAAACTTCTGAGCAAAAATTATTTTGTAAGTCTCACAACTTATGTAGACATTTTTATATTTCCATAGTTCTGATAAGTTAACAATGGCTGTTTGTAAACATGCTTTACTTTATTGAACATCCATATACCATATAAATCCGAGAGTTGGCAAGGATTTGAATACCCTTCAGTAGAAACACAATTTTTCTTATTAATACATGGTAATTTATCACCATTAAGTATATGATTCCTCTGGAAAAAAATGGATGCACATTGCTCTCTAGACTGTAATTTTAATGTTCATGATATTAATCTTTAATTAAATTATAGTTATTTTAGAAATGCATATGCTTAATTAAATTATACCATGCATGTAAAGAAGAAATGACTATGGTATGATTAAAACATGCTTAAAATGTACTACTGAATTTTGAATACTGTCTGTCATCTCCAAAGTATGACTAGGTTTCATAAATGACTGGAAAGTCAACTGAAAAATTGCCAAGTAAAACTGTTTGGCTCTTTAAAGAGCTGTGCATTAAAATTTTGGACAGTTTCTCTATTAAATCTAAATATACTTCTTAGTATATACAGTATTACGTTTCTAAATTAATTGCCATACTCCCATTTGTTAAAGAATTTCACTCCATGTGAAAAGCAAAGTCTCACTAGATGTGAATTTTACACTGTGCTAGATCAATCCCAATACCAGTAAATGGATATTATTAAACAGCATGGGGTAGTGCAAACTGGGAAAGAAAACTTGTAGTGTGCTGCCTTTGAGCAGACCTGGCTTGCATGCTGTGACAGGGCAATTGTCGACATGCTTTTTCATGCCAATCTGCAGCTTTTTCAACTCTAGATGCTATGGCAACCAGGGTTTAACAGACTAAGCAGCTAACAAGCTTCCCTGATGGAATTGTCTGGTTGTGTGATTGCCTTGTCTTAGGGAAAATATAAAATAGAATGAAGACGCTTGTGGACATTTGTCAAACTGATTATAATTTGGACAGTTGAATCATAATTGTCTGTTGTGTTTCGTACAGTAGTGACATATGCTATTTTCCACGTTCCTCGCAGGGCGCACTATTGCATTCCCGCATAGGCTGTTTCCCTTGGGAACAATGGGTCCTGGTTGCTGTGGGTTTGGTGCAACATGGCAGTCCAGATCTCACACAAGATCATCTGGGCAAGGAGAGAACAGTGAACAGCTCTAATTTCCCCCTCTTTGAAAAGGCTTGCATTTGATTTGAATTATATTTGTATGAAATACAATGAACCTAAGGTGATATGAAAAGATACTTCTCTTTTATAAAATGTTCATGTTCATAAGGAAAGTTGTAGATCAAAATATGCAGGTGAATTAATTTGTTATTTATGATTGGGCATAATTTTAGTTCTTTGGGAATATTGATTTTTTAAATTTGCAACCACTTAAACATGTATTTGTGTCACCAGTCATATGCATAATTTAAAACCCTGAGAAAATAATCAAGCTTCTCTGATGGGATGGTCTTGTTTTAATATTGTCTTGTCCTATTGAAAGTGAATAGAAGATACTCTCTTTATTGTTTTAAAAGATTGGAAGCATACTAATAAGATTTATGTCTCTTCAGATAGTCAAAGATATCATATTTTCCAGATCATTTGATACCACATTTTGACTTCTTCTTGAAGGGGGTACTTCTTTTTAAAAATTAAAATGGTTAGAATGAACATTTCAAATAAAATATGAATTATCATAAAATAAAATCTAGGATTCAATTTTATAGATAGGCACCTTAAGTTAAATGAACTGTTTTTCTAGACAACCTCACTAATTGTTTTATAGATTAATAAAATAGATAACTTTATTGTGAAATAGGTTGTATTATACTTTAAAATATCAGTGTTATGTCTTTAGGATAAACATTGGATGAAATTTTCAGGGGCACTGAACTAGTTGAGGTGTTTTAAGTATAAGATGATAGTAAGAAGATTTAGATGAGGTGCACCTTTATATAAAGATGCAAATGATTATGATCACGCACTCATTTTGACCGTATCTCATCAACCAGAGTTCTGCTGTTTTTTTATTTTGCTTTTTCTTAAATTTAAATGTTGAAATACTTCAAATTGATGCCATGGTTTCAGACACCAAGAACTTCAGAAAAAGTGTGGTTCCTCCCTCCACTTCATTTCAGTAGAATGGGCCGCAATCTGAGTCGCCTTTTAAAAAAAAAACTTCAAAGTCACATAAAATGACTTAGGTCTAGAGGGTGCAGTTCCTAGAACGGGTCCATTTCTAGTTTGTGACACTGATTATTTTTCTTAAACAGAAAGATCTCAGAGTGAGAACACCTTCTTCTATGATGAGCTGTGCACATAAGAAGGGCAAGAAATGAACTCTGGAACATTTTGCTCTCTTCATAAAGAACCTACTCCAGACTAACAGGTAAAAAATTATTTTTTTTGCAGCATTATAGTGTACTAAAATTAATAAGCTAAGAATTACTTCCATAAAAGCTTTATTTTATATGAGCATTAATGATTTTTCACAAAATAGCTTATCTTCACTGGGCTACAAAATCTTCCCCTCTAATTCTTAGTTTTTAAATTAGCTTCCTTTATTAATCACCTCTGTGCCTGTCACTTTCCTGTTGTCAGCCCATATTGCACTAGAGAGACTTCTGTTCCACTTATTTTCCTGAAGAATATAACTTCTTTCCTATCCAACAGGGAGCTTACTTGAGTCACATGCTAAATAAATATCATTTGAACTAAGGAAAACCATACATTTTCAGTAAAATGAATGAGAATTTTAACTCTATTTTTTAAATATCAAAGATTCAGAGCTGAGTTTACTTTTACATTAATTGAAACTTCTTTTTACTCATTCAATTCAAACTTAGTGTGATAGTACCTACTTTGACGTTTAAAGAACTATGCCTGAAAGCAAATTAATTCTTTCCTTCACTACAGACCAGAGGTGAGAATCAATGTGCTTTTGTTAGTTCAATGACAACTTTTCAGAGGATGAGGAAATTATTGTTTAAGGTGTAAGCATTTTCCTTTCTATTTATGAAAGGAAAGCATATGAAGAAATGGTCTACCAATTTCAGCAAAGAGGTCAACCTCCTTTTGCAAAACATTTTATATCTATAAAGTGTGCTTTACTCTGATTCCCTGGAGTTATTACCTATCATCTCAACTAGGCAAAGATTTATAAATCCATTTTTAAAGCTTAGAATGAAACAAAAACCTGGAGTTTATGGACTCACTCAAGAGGCTGCCTTATTGCTAAAAGAAGCAAAGATGAATCTTCACCTCTCCATTTAAAAAATTTTCCTTTTTATCCCTTTTTTTGTTGCCAAGAATTATACTACTTCATTGATTCTGTAATGTTGAGGTCAGTTCTCGATTTTGAAAGATACCATAGGGATTCCCTGGTGGCTCAGTGTTAAAGTATCCTGCCTACAATGCGGGAAACTTGGTTTTATCCTTAGGTCAGGAAGATCCCATGGAGAAGGAAAGGGCAACCCACTCTGGTACTCTTGCCTGGAAAATTCCATGGACAGAGGAGCCTAGCAGGCTACAGTCCATAGTGTTGCAAAGAGTCAGACACAACTTCACCACCATCACCACCATAAGGCTACATCATCCACACAATCTCTTGTAGTAGCTTTTCAGTGAAGACTTTTTTTCTATTAAAAAATCAGGGAATTCCTTGGTGGTTAAGTGGTTAGGACTCTGTGCTTCCACTTCAGTGTGCATGAGTTTGATCCCTGGTTGGGGAATGAAGATCCCACACACCTTATTGTATGGCCAAAAAATAAAAGTCATTTTTTCTATTAAACTTAGGCACTAAATTACTTCATTTACAATGAAAATACTATATATGTCATTAACATTTTAGTAGAAATTAATTCCAACCATATCATCTTGATAACACCACTAAAATTCCACTTGGAGGCAGCCAGAGGGCTATCTCTGACTCGTCACTCCACTGTAGACTTCTGTGCAAAATTCACATCCTAAGGGACAGTCAGAGTGGGGATGGTGGAGAAAGGCAACAGTAATGGGGTGTGACTGCATCCTCAAGCGGTTCATGAGTACTGGATTTCTCTGAAGTGAGCAGAGATGAAAAATAGAAGTAAAACTTGTTCTGGAAGACATGAGAGGCTCCCCTTTGAGAATTTCAGAAGGGGAATTTTGAGGAAAAGATGAGGTGTGCAATAAAATGTATATGCACTAAGACTTAGCAACAGTCTGACCATTTTTGTAAATGTGACCACTCTCATAATCACTGGCTAGTGATATTCGGATACTGGACAAGTTTTTCCCACAAGGCATAGTTGGGCTGGGGTGATATTCGCTTAGACTACTAGACCTCTGTCAACCAGAAGAGTCTACCACTATATTGTGCAAAGTTGTGACTTTTAAAATTTTTCAGCTTAAATTCTACATTTTTCTAGTAATAATCAGTGCATATTTTAAGCTGGTTTTTGTTTTTGTGTAAAATTCTCAGTTGAATCAAATATATGGTATGGGGAAAAGCTAGTGTTATTTTCCTAGGTTCTGAAGCAAGCTTTCTTGGCCATACTTAACCCCATGGCAATTTCTCTCAAGTTCAGGAACTTCAACTCTTCCTTGTTGAGGCGTTTAGTGTTATTGTTTAGTCTCTAAGTCATGTGTGACTCTTTTGCTATTCCATGGACTGCAGCCCACCAGGCTCCTCTGTCCATGGGATTCTCTAGGCAAGAATATGGAAGGGGTCACCATTTCCTTCTCCAGGGGATCTTCCTGACCCAGAGATAGAACCTGAGTCTCTTGCACTGCCGGGCGAATTCTTTATGACCGAGTCACCAGGGAAAGCCCTGTGAGGGGCTTAGTCTATCACTGGAAATAAGTAACTGGGTCAATAATCTTGTGAGAATACTGGTCAGTGATTAGCACATGGAGGACGGAGGGCTGCAGAAGCAGGGAGAATCATGATCACTCTAGGATCACAAAAGTAGCTACAACTCTTCCTTTTTTTGGCTACACCCTCAGCTTGTGGGATCCCAGTTCCCTGACCAGGAACTGATCCTAGGCCTGTAGCAGTAAGAGTGTGGAGTCCTAACCACCAGGGAATTCCTTACAAGTCTCTCTTCCCTTGAGGCACTCTGTTCAGCTTGGCCTCAAAATGACTAACAGATATACATCTTAATCCAGATTCAGAAATGCTGAAAAGGACCTTTTCAGCTCCAAACTTTACCTACATACAACATTTGGGTTTTCTGAGATTCTTCTGTCAAGTGACGAAGGGTTAAAAATAAAATCTTTCCTTACTATTCTTAAAATAGCTCACAAAATCCAAACAGGAAATTATTTTAAAACATCACTTGGAATTACTAACAGTACTTCCTTGTTTTTAACTTTAAAACTCTTCTTTTTTTCCAAAGAAAAAAAAAGCAAATGAATGTAATAATTGTAATAGTCATGTCAATGAAAACAGCTAACATTTATTTAGCACTTACTATATTCCAGGTTTTCATTTAATTACTTGAATGTATTAACTAATCTTCCCAGAACCCTACGAGAAAGAAACTATTACTTCTGTTATATAGATAATGAAACAGGGACAGAGAAGTTACTGATTTGCCCAAAGTCATACACTTTGTAAGTATGGAACTGGTTATTTTAATGCAGGCTATCTGACTCCAGTATCAGAGTCCTTAACTCTTGGAAATCTTCCTTTGGTAACTGAAAAGTTGTGTTCTAATCCTAGGTATTTATGAATATATTTTATTAGTTTAATTTATTATGAATATTATACTTGATGGGCTTTCTAGGTGGCTCAGTGGTAAGGAATCCGCCTGCTAATACAGAAGCCTCAGGTTCACTGGAGGAGGGCACAGCAGCTCACTTCAGTATCTTGCCTGAAGAATCCCATGGACAGAGGAGTCTAGCAGGCTATAGTCCATAGGGTCACAGAGAGTTGGACATGACTGAAGTGATTTAGCACACATACACGCTTGATGTGGAGAAGGCAACGGCACCCCACTCCAGTACTCTTGCCTGGAAAATCCCATAGATAGAGGAGCCTGGTAGGCTGCAGTCCATGGGGTCACTAAGAGTCGGACACAACTGAGCGACTTCACTTTCACTTTTCACTTTCATGCATTGGAGAAGGAAATGGCAACCTACTCCAGTGTTCTTGCCTGGAGAATCCCAGGGAGGGGGGAGCCTGGTGGGCTTCCATCTACGGGGTCACACAGAGTCGGACACGACTGAAAAGACTTAGCTTAGCACACTTGATGAAGATGACAAAGTTTATCTCCCAATGCCATCTGATTGTATGTCCTTGACACTTAGGTATAGCACTTTGCAGAATTCTAAACAGAATGAGGGTTAGGAAATTCAATTTTAAAACCATACCAATATAATTATATTTGCATGGCATGGAGTGATAATATCATTCTTTCTTTGAGTATCCACCATGTTCTTGGTACTATGCTAGGTGCTTTAGTGATATATCAATACTAAAAAGAAGGTGTTAAAGATGGAAGCACAAAGAAACTTTCACACAAAACTAGTAACTAGAAATGAGTTTCTAACCAATGTATATCTGAATATACATCGTTCTATCAAGGTTTATTATTATAAAACCTAAGTTATTTTACACTGTAGAATTCAAGATTCATGGAAATGACAATTTAAACTCTTCTCCAATCTTACGGATGATACAGATGCAGGATGAGGTTATGTCGTCAGTGACTTCATAGAGGTAGTATAGATTCAGTTTTTAAAAATTTATTTGAGAGGACTTCCCTGGTGGTCCACTGGCTAGGACTCTGATCTCCTAATGCTGGGGGCCTGGGTTTGATCCCTGGTCTAGGAATAGATCCCACATGCCGCAACTAAGAGTTCATGTGCCAAAATGAGGATCGAAGATCCTCCATGCAGTGACTAGGACCCAGTGTGATCAAATAAATAAAAATAAATATTAAAAGAAAGTGTTAACCTGAAACTCTCACAACATTGTTTGCTAATCAGCTATGTGTTTGTATGTTAGTCTCTCAGTTGTGTCTGACTCTTTGCAACCACACGGACTGTACCCCTCCAGGCTCTTCTGTCCATGCGGTTCTCCAGGCAAGAATACTGGAGTGGGTTGCCATTCCCTTCTCCAGGGGATCTTCCTGACCTAGGGATCGAACCCAGGTCTCCTGCATTGC
This sequence comes from Ovis canadensis, assembly GCF_042477335.2. Taxonomy (NCBI): domain Eukaryota; kingdom Metazoa; phylum Chordata; class Mammalia; order Artiodactyla; family Bovidae; genus Ovis; species Ovis canadensis. The sequence continues at coordinate 52,904,054 of NC_091262.1, forward strand.
AGGCAGATTCTTTACTGTCTGAGCCACTAGGGAAGTCCTAATTGGCTATATTCCAATACAAGATAAAAAGTTTTTAAAAAGTTATTTGAGAATGTATATGGTTTTTTTCAGCACTTCAAATCATAGGACAACTTACATATAACATATTTAAAAACAAGAGTTTATTTTGTGCTGATCTTGTTCTGGAGCCTAAGCCCTGCTGATGAAAGAAACAAATTTTAGTTTGTTAATTATAAGTAGCTCATCTCTTCAAGATTAAAACAGTTATTACAGTTGTAACATATGTCCACATATTCTTTCTTTTTTTTTTACATTGACATGAATCCGCCATGGGTGTACATGAGTTCCCAATCCTGAGCCCCCCTCCCACCTCCCACCCCCTATCATCTCTCTGGATCTTCCCCATGCACCAGCCCCAAGCATCCTGTATCCTGTATCGAACATAGACTTGCAATTCGTTTCTTACATGATAGTATACATGTTTCAATGCCATTCTCCCAAATCATCCCACCCTCTCCCTCTCTCACAGAGTCCAAAAGTTCGTTCTATACATCTGTGTCTCTTTTGCTGTCTCGCATACAGGGTTATCATTACCATCTTCTAAATTCCATATATATGTGTTAGTATACTGTATTGGTGTTTTTCTTTCTGGCTTAATTTTCCATTTGAAAGGTGGAGTCTGATTCCCCTCCCCAGAATGTGGGCTAACCTAGTGACTTACTTTCAAAGAAAAGAATACGGTGGAATTGATAATGTGTCCCATCTGAGATTAGAACATAAAGGTACTGTGGTTTCCTCTTTGCTCCTTCTCTGGGACCACTGAGTCTACAGGAAGCCAAGTGCCATGTCATAAGGACACTAAAAAAGACCACAGAGAGACCCATGTGGCAAGGAACTGAGGCCTTTAGCCAATAGCTAGTGAGGAAGTGAAGTTTCCTGCCAACAGCCATGTGAATGAGCTTGGAAGCAGACTCTGAAGCCCCAATCAAGACTTCAGATGACAGAAGCTCTGGCTGACATTTTGTTTGCAATCTCATGTGAGACCCAGAGCCAGAACCACCCAGCTAAGCAGTTCCTGAATTAATGAGCCAGAGACATTTTGAGATAATGTTTGTTGTTTTAAGCCACTAAGTTTTGGGATAATTTACTACACAGCAATACATAATTAATATAATAGTCTCTGTAAGGTAACATTTAGTGATTTGAAATTCAATCTCCCTGATAAGATGAGCTTCTCCCTGAATTACAACTTCCTCCGAGTTTCTCCTTCCTCATCCAAGATGGACATTCTCCAGAGGAATTTCATAGTGAATATATTTTATACCATTCTCTAGACCCTGCTCCCTCTGCTGAAGGGACCCTCATTTCACCTTGACACTTTTTTTCAATGGAGTCCAGTGAAAACTTGTCTCATTTGGACATTATTCTGTAATCTACTCCTTCTGACTGTGAACTTGGTCATGCCTCTTGGTCATGAAATACTTTCATCCTTCATCTTTGCAATGGACCCCAGTCAACTGTGATCTACTTGTAGTCTCAGCAATTGAGCCTGTGGATGCCCCACACATCATGTATGGGCCATGAGGAGTCTGATGCTCTATCACCATATATTGTTCTCATCCTCTTAACCTCTTCTTTTTTAAAAAAAAGCATTTTATTTTATTTATTTGGCTATGTCAGGTCTTAGTTGTGACATGCTAAATCTTAGCTGTGGCATGCAAGAACTTGGTTCCCCAAACAGGGATCAAACCCAAGCCCCTTTTGCTAAGAGAGTGGAGTCTTAGCCACTGAACCACCAGAGAAGTTTCTATCCTCTTAGCTCATGAGGTACCATACTCCCAGTGCCCTGTTTGATGTGGAGCTTGTCTAAGATTACTGAAGTTTTCCTAGTCAATATCCTGAGGATATAGAAACAAATTCTCTCACTGGAAACCTCTTAAAATTTTCTTTATTATACTTGTGAAATATTGTAAACAGCCTAAATGCTCACACATAAGAAAAACAGTTGTGTAAACTACTACATCTGCACAATGGAGTACCATGCATCTGAATGAAAATGAGAAAGATCTTTTCCGTTTATATTGTTCTGTAAAAAAAGCAAAGTGCAAAAAGCATTTATTCAGTTTGGTTCAGTTGCTCAGTCATGTCCGACTCTTTGCGACCCCATGAATCACAGCACGCCAGGCCTCCCTGTCCATCACCATCTCCCAGAGTTCACTCAGACTCATGTCTATTGAGTCAGTGATGCCATCCAGCCATCTCATCCTCTGTCGTCCCCTTCTCCTCCTGCCCCCAATCCCTCCCAGCATCAGAGTGTTTTCCAATGAGTCAACTCTTCGCACGAGGTGGCCAAAGTACTGGAGTTTCAGCTTTAGCATCAGTCCTTCCAAAGAACACCCAGGACTGATCTCCTTTAGGATGGACTGGTTGGATCTCCTTGCAGTCCAAGGGACTCTCTAGTCTTCTCCAACACCACAGTTCAAAAGCATCAATTCTTCAGTACTCAGCTTTCTTCACAGTCCAACTCTCACATTCATACAAGACCACTGGAAAAACCATAGCCTTGACTAGACGGACCTTTGTTGGCAAAGTAATACCTCTGCTTTTTAATATGCTATCTAGGTTGGTCATAACTTTCCTTTCAAGGAGTAAGCATCTTTTAATTTCATGGCTGCAGTCACCATCTGCAGTGATTCTGGAGCCCCCCCCCAAAATAAAGTCTGATGCTGTTTCCGCTGTTTCCACTGTTTCCCCATCTATTTCCCATGAAGTGATGGGACCAGATGCTATGATCTTCATTTTCTGAATGTTGAGCTTTAAGCCAACTTTTTAACTCCCTCTTTCACTTTCTAGTATGTGACTATTTAAGCATTAAGGAACAATAAAATAATATACCTGTATTTGCTTATTTGTAAAAAAGACTTATAGAAAGGAATAAAACACGCTAAAGAGACTGGTTATGTACCAGCATCAGTAGAAAAGGTATGGAAATTAAGAGGCAATGGTAACATTGTATAGGACTGAGGGAGAAGTAATACTTTTGTGATTATACGTTTTTTATAGCTTTTAGTCTTAGAATCATGTTATTATTTTATATACCTGTCAAATAAATAAATGATTAAAGAAAACAGGGTGTAAGGAAAACCCAAACTGGAAACATAGTAACAAGTGAACCTGATTGTATTATAAATGAATAAAATAACTACACTGATGAAGGTGGAAACGAAAGAACTAAAATGAGTAACTGTAGAAAGCAATATTTTGACCAAGTATAGTAAATCTAAAGACAAACAAACAAAAAAGTTTCCTACAAATGCTGCAATCTGTTTAGTAAATTTGTTTCTAACATGGGTGTGCATGCTGAGTTGCTTCAGTTGGGTTCAACTCTTTTCAACCCTATGAACTTTAGGCCACCAGGCTTCTCTGTCCATGGGGATTCTCCAGGCAAGAATATTGCCATGCCATTCCTCCAGGGGATCTTCCCAACCAAGTGATCTATGTCTCTCCTGTCTCCTGTTTTGGCAGGTTGGTTCCTTACTACTAGTGCCACCTGGGAAGTCCTTCTAACATGGGTGTAAGTGAGGAATTTTAAAAGTATTTTATGTTCATACTGCTGCTGTTGCTGCTGCTGCTGCTGCTAAGTCACTTCAGTTGTGTCCGACTCTGTACGACCCATAGACGGCAGCCCGCCAGGCTCCCCTGTCCCTTGGATTCTCCAGGCAAGAACACTGGAGTGGGCCGCCATTTCCTTCTCCAATGCATGAAAGTGAAAAGTGAAAGTGAAGTCACTCAGTCGTGTCTGACTTGTAGCAATCCCAAGGACTGCAGCCTTCCAGGCTCCTCTGTCCATGGGACTTTCCAGGCAAGAGTCCTGGAGTGGGTTACCATCGCCTTCTCCATGTTCATACTAGGTCAAAATAAATAAGCAAATATACTGTCTTTTGTTCATAAGAACCATGTTTCTCATTGACAGAGGAAGAAGTTACTAATGAAAATGAGAAAAAAAATAAAATGAATTGTCATGTTAAATTGGAATAAAACATATCAGAATGAACTCAGTTTTCTTTAAATATATATATATATATGTATATACACACACAGTTAGATAGTTATAGAAATAAACAGTTGTGTGTATTCATGTGTTATTACACATACATCTATTTCCCAGCTTTGTTCTCTGGGGGGGCCTAGAAACAATTACTTCCCAGTAGCAATAACCACATTTAACTCTTAGATCTTAGAATTTAAATATCATTCCAGTAAAAGGAACCAGGACTCCTTGGAGAAATAGCTGGTGCTGGAAAAGACCAGGGTAGGAAAAAACAAGATAAGACTAGAATATTTTAAGATAAAAGAAAGTATAGAAGCATCCACAAAATGACAGAGCAACTCTAGAAATCACCACAAAAAAACAAGTTTAGGAACTTCCAATGACCAAAGTTGGATCAATTAGAGAACAACCCAAATAATGCTAGTTTGAATTACTGTTATTTAGTTAGTAAGTTTTGTCTGACTCTTTTGCAATCCAATGAAATGTAACCCACCAAGTTCTTCTGTCTGTGGGATTTCCCAGGCAAGAACAGTGGAGAGGACTGCCATTTCCTTCTCCAGGGGATCTTCCCAACCCAGGGATGGATCTTGCATCTCTTGTATTTGCAAGTGGATTCTTTAGCCCTGAGCTGCCAGGTAAGCCCTAGCTTGAACTACAACCTCTAGATTAAAAATGATTATGAATGACTACACAGATACGAAAACGTAAATGGAAAAGTAAATAAATAGAATAGAGTGCTCTTCTTTAGCCTTTCGTGGTTCACAGCTTTTTCATGGTAAAGGGGCTTGTATAACTCAGTGAAGCTATGAACCATGCCATACAGGGCCAAAAAAGACAGGTGGGTCACAGTGAAGAGTTCTGAAAAAATGCGATCCACTGGAGGAGAGAATGGCAAACCACTCCAGTTTTCTTGCTGCAAGAGCCCCATGAACAATATGAAAAGGCAAAAAGATAATGACACTGGAAGACTCAGGATGTGTTGTGAATGTGTCTGGTAGTGAAAGTTTGATGTTGTAAAGAACAATATTGCATAGGAACCTGGAATGTTAGATCCATGAATCAAGGTAAATTGGACACAGTCAAGCAGGAGATGGCAAGAGTGAACATCATCATCTTAGGAGTCAGTGAGCTAAAGTGGCTGGGGATGGAGGAATTTAATTCCAATGACCATGATATCTACTACTGTGGGCAAGAATCCCTTAGAAAATATGGAGTAGCCCTCATAGCCAACAAGAGATTCTGAAATGCAATACATGGGTATAATCTCAAAAAGGACAGAATGATCTCAGTTCATTTCTAAGTCAAACCATTCAATATCACAGTAATCCAAGGGTATGCCCTGATCACTGATGCCAGAGAAACTGAAGTTGACTGGTTCTATGTAGATCTACAAAACCTTCTAGAACTAACACCAAAAAAGATACCCTTTTATCATAGAGGGTTGGAATGAAAAAGTAGAAAGTCAAGCTATACCTGGAGTAACAGGCATGTTTGGCCTTGCAGAACAAAATGAAGCAGGGTAAAGGCTAAAAGTTTTTCCAGAGTTTTTGACCACCAGAAAGTGCTGGCCATAGCAAACACCCTTTTCCAATACAAGAGACGATTCTACATGTGGACATCACCAGACAGTCAATACTGAAATCAGAATGATTATGTTTCTTTGCAGCCAAAGATAAAGAAGCTATCTATAATTAGCAAAAATAAGACTTGGAGCTGACTGTGGCTCAGATCATGAGCTCCCTATTGCAAAAATATAGACTTAGATTGAAGAAAGTAGGGAAAACCACTAAGACATTCAGGTATGACCTAAATCAGATCCATTAAGATTATACAGTGGAGGTGATAAGTAGATTCAAGGGATTAAATATGGTAAACAGAGTGCCTGAAGAACTGTGGATGGAGGTTTGTAACAGGAAGCAGTGACCAAAACCATCCCAAAGAAAAAGAAATCAAGAAGACAAAGTGATTGTCTGAGGACGCTTTACAAATAGCTGAGGAAAGAAGGGAAGTAAGAGGCAAGGGAGAAGGGAATGATACTCAACTGAATGCAGAGTTCCAGAGAATAGCAAGGACAGATAAGAGGCCCTTTTAAAATGAACAATGGGAAAAAATAGAGGAAAACAATAGAATGGAAAAGACTAGAGATCTTCTCAAGAAAATTGAAGATATCAAGGGAATGTTTCATGCAAGGATGGGCATATAAAGGACAGAAAGTATAAGGACCTAACAGAAGCAGAAAAGATCAGGAAGAGGTGGCAAGAATACACAGAGCTGTACAAAAATCTTAATGACCAGGATAACCACAATTGTGTGGTCACTCACCTAGAGCCAGATATCCTGGAGTGTGAAGTCAAGTGGGCCTTAAGCATTATTACAAACAAAGCTGGTGGAGGTGATGGAATTCTAAGTGGGCTCTTTAAAATCCTAAAAGATGATGCTGTGAAAGTGCTATGCTCAATATGTCAGCAAGTTTGGCACAGGACTGGAAATGGTCAGTTTTCATTCCAATCCCAAAGAAGGGCAATGCCAAAGAATATTCAAACTACCACACAATTGCACTCATTTCACATGCTATTAAAGTAATGCTCAAAATTCTCCAAGTTAGGCTTCAACAGGACATCAACTGAGAACTTCCAGATGTATAAGTTGGTTTTAGAAAAGACAGAGGAACCAGAGATCAACTTGCTGATATTCACTGGATCATGGTGAAAGTAAGAGAATTCCAGAAAAAAACATCTACCTCTGCTTCATTGACTATGTAAAAGCCTTTGACTGTGTGGATCACAAAAAACTGTGGAAAATTCTTAAAGAGATGTGAATACCAGACCACCTTACTTGTCTCATGAGAAACGTGTATACAGGTCAAGAAGCAAGAGTTAAAACTGGACATGAAACATTGGACTGTTTTCAAATTGGGGAAGGAGCATGACAAGACTGCCTATTATCACTGCTTATTTAACGTCTATGTAGAAAACACCATGTGAAATGCTGGGCTGGATGAATCTCAAGCTGGAAATAAGATTGCTGACAGAAATACCAGCAACCTCAGATACGCAGATAATACCACACTAATGCCAGAAAGTGAAGAGGAGCTAAAGAGCCTCTTGTTGAGGGTGAAAGAGGAGAGTGAAAAAGCTGGCTTGAAATTCAACTTTCAAAAAACTAAGATCATGGCATTCAATCCCACCACTTCATGGCAAATAGATAGGGAAAAAGTGGAAGCGGTAACAGATTTTCCTTTCTTGGACTCCAAAATCACAGTGGACAGTGACTGCAGCCACAAAAGTAAAAGATGCTCACTCCTTGGAAGAAAAGTTATGACCAACCTAGACAGCATATTAAAAAACAGACATGACTTTACTGACAAATGTCCATATAGTCAAAACTATGGTTTTTCCAGTAGTCATGTATGGATATGAGAGCTGGACCATAAAGAAGGCTGAACACCAAAGAATTGATGCTTTTGAATTGTGCTGGAAAAGACTCTTGAAAGTTCCTCGGACAGCAAGGAGATCAATCCAGTCAATCCTAAAGGAAATCAACTCTGAATATTCACTGGAAGGACTGATGTTGAAGCTGAAGTTCCAAAACTTTGGCCACTTGATGTGAAAAGCTGACTACTTGGAAAGCTGACTCCTGATGCTGGGAAAGATTGAAGGCAAAAGGAGAAGGGGTGGCAGAGGATGAGATGGTTAGACAGAATCACTGACTTGGTGGATGTGAAGTTGAGCAAATGAGGGGAGATAGTGAAGGACAGAGGAGCATGGTGCTCTGCAGTCCATTGGGTAGCAAAGACTCAGACTTAGTGACTGAGCACCAACAGCAATAACTCTGCTTTACAGGAGAATATAAAGGAATAAATCTACAAGGAGTAAGTGAAATTAAAGTCACCATTAAACAAACATGTCAGTAATACTTGTGAAATCTGTCTCCCTACTTACATGTTGTTCAAACCATCAGTTGATGCTAAAATTAATGATTGATGAGAAATAGAATATTTGTATAATTTAAAGTATTTCCTCACAAAATACTTATTAATTATGAAGGGGGAAATATTAACATTGAACAGAGAAGACTCACAGACACCATTTAGCCATGTAATTAGAGTTAACATTACCAATAATAAGATATAATGCCATAATTCATTCCAATATATGATGTACAGAGAGGACATATGGAGAAGGCACTGGCGACCCACTCCAGTACTCTTGCCTGGAAAATCCCATATGTGGAGGAGCCAGGTAGGCTGCAGTCCATGGGGTTGGGAAGAGTCAGACACAACTGAGCGACTTCACTTTCCTTTTTCCCTTTCATGCATTGGAGAAGGCAACCCACTCCAGTGTTCTTGCCTGGAGAATCCCAGGGACGGGGGAGCCTGCTGGGCTGCCATCTGTGGGGTCGCACAGAGTCGGACACGACTGAAGCAACTTAGCAGCAGCAGCATCAGAGAGGGACATAACATCACTTCTGCTATATTTTTGCCAAAACGTTAACAACAATCTAATTACGAGAAAGCACTAGAGAAACACAAATTGAAGGATGTTCTAAAAAATAACTGGCATGAGTTCTTCAAATGTGTCAAGAACATGAAATACTGAGGAACTATCACAGATTGAAGAACCTCCAAAAGCCACTAAATCCAATATGGGACCTTGGATTGAATCTTGGGCCAGACAAAAGGATATTAGTGGAATAACTGGTAAAATTCTAATAAGGCTTTCATGTTGGTTAGTAATATGACATAATTGTTGATTTCTTATGTTTTTAAATTGAAGTATAGTTGACTTATGCTATTATTTCATTTTAGGTGTACAATATAGAGATTTGATATTTTTATAAAGTAACTACAAATAAAGTAATTGAAAAGTGTTGGCTTATTGCCTGTGCTGTACAAATATATCCTTGTAACTTATTTATTTTATACCTAGTAGTCTGTACCTCTTAAATCCTTTCACATATTTTGGCCCTTCCCCACCCTTCTCCCCTCTGGTAACCACTAACATGTTATCTACATCTGTCTGCTTCTGTTTTGTCATATTTATTCATTTGTTTCATTTTTGAGTTTAAACATATAAATTTTCTTGGTTTTAATAATTGAACAATAGTTCTATAAGATGTAAAATTGTGGGAAACTGGGAAGAGGGTGAATGAGAATTCTTTGTATGGTCTGTGCAACTTTTCTGGATGTCTAAATTAAAATTTTTGCCCTTTACCCTAGTGATCATCTAAGACAATCCAAGTATTTTAAAGAGTATTTTAATATGCATCAAAGTTAGTCAGTTTCAGGGGTGTGAAAAAATGGTTTCAGTTAAAGTTAGCAATGATCTCTGACTACCAAAAGGAAAACTAATGTTCAGGTGAAACTGAAATAAATACCTGTAACTCAGCGCACGCACACACACACACACACACACACACACACACACACACACACACACACACACACACACACACACTGTCTGTTATGCATTACTCCAGGCTCCCTCATTTTCTGGAGGATGGAGGAATGATAAGAAAGTATGCTCATGATCGACATCATGCCTTTTCTTTCATGTTTTGTCTTTCTTGTCTTCTTCCCTAGAGGTGGAAGGTCTTTATATTTCTCCATCTGACAGAAACTGCTTTGGTTCATTCCCTTCTTCTACCTTACATGGCATTCACTTTCTCCTTTACTTGGATGAAGTAGCAAAAGTGTTGTAGGAAAAGAAACTCATAAAGGAGTACCTCTCAAGATGCACTGAGAAGTATTGTTAAAATATGACCTCTGGCACACTTATAGACTGCTCTATACATTTTAATACCTAACGATCTTCCCAAGTTAGTTCCCCGAACTCTAATTTTATCTTCCTGGTTACACTGTTATGTACCTGAGAGCCAGGCTGGGTTGATCTCTTACACATCATTCCCATAACATGTAACAAACAGCAACTAGTCAATGTATATTTTGCTTATTGTTTGAAGTATGTTAATCACAGATCACTTTGAATACAAAAGTACTAAAGAAATATGGGTAATAATCTATGATGAGATGATTCTCCTTCCCACTTGTTTTTGAAAGTTTAGTCAATCCTACTAAAAAGTTTGCCCATAGTCAACGTTAAGTTTGCCACTTTGCCTTTCTGTACTATAAATGTTTTCAGCTATGGAAAGTCATCATATGCACCCTCTACTTAAAGACCATACATATCATAAAGAACTTCAAAATATTTATGGGAAGATGATCAATAAAATGGAATAATTTGTGAGCATATGATTGAAAAAGCTATTCATGATCTGAATCTTCATGTTTCAAGAAATTCTTGGAGAAAACACTATTTCTATCATAAGACTCCTAGTTCCATCCTTTGAAATGTAAGTTAAGAGAAGTTTTATTTAAATCTAAGATGAAATCAAAAGATGAGTGTAGACAAATGGAGTAATATGTGTGAGGATTTAATGTGTGTGTGCGTGTGTGTGTCTGACTTTTTTGTGACCCCATGGAATGTAGACTGTAGACTGCCAGGCTCCTCTGTCCATGGAATTTTCCAGGCAAGAATACTGAAGTGGGTTGCCATTTCCTTCTCCAGGGGGTCTTCCTGACCCAGGGATTGAACCTGCATCTCCTGCTTGGCAGATGGATTCTTTACCACTGAGCCATAGAAATATTTAACCATTATAAACATCACTACTCATCAAGAAGAAAAAACTGCCATTATTATGTTTATAGACTTAAACTTAGGAAGAGATGGTTTGTTCCTTACCATGAAGAATGAAAATATAAGGAAGAGTTATGATTAAACTAAAATAAGGAAAGATGTTTGGACAGGCCAAGCGGTCTTCCAAAGGTTACACATAGTAAAGATGCTAGACTAGGGTTTGAATCCAAGCATTCTAGCTCTAGAGTGCACGCTCAAACATTAACTTATTGAGCATATGTAGATAAAGCCATTCTAGGGCTCAGAGGAGGTACACTCCTCATTATTTAAGGGAAGTCTCAGCTTGTGCTACTGTGGTGTAAGGGCCAACTTAAATCTGTTGGCAGGTTCAAACAGTGTTGATCGTTTATTTCTAACAAGTTGCATTCATATCCAAGAGAGACAGTGGGCAATAGCTATAGTACAGCTGTTCAAAGAGGCAATTTCAGTGAAATGGGTCTGAGATGTGCTGGGCAGAGTGACTCTCAGCCAACTCCAGAGGGGCAGGGTCATGCCGACTTTAGTGTATGGTATACCCCAGAAATCAGAATAGTCTGTATTACTCCTCAGATTTGGGTCTGCCTACTGTAGATAAGACCAATCAAAACAATGGGAAGTCTTAGGAGGATATTTCAGGTATGATCATTCTGGGCCAATTTCTTGGAAATAGTGTGGTATCTAGAGTCATATTCAAAATGTAGAACATCATGCTATTATTTCCTTTAAGTAATTTTCCTGTTTAAATAGTCATGTTTTGCTCTTCAAGTTTCTTGCTGAAAGTGGTTGATGTGTGTCTGAATAATACAAACAACTTTAAAAAGTAATTTGTTTACATTAATAATTCATGCAATGAAGGTGTGTGTGAGAAGTTGGCAAAGAAAACTAAGTTAGCAAGAAGTTTTTAGGTTTAGGAATTCAACAACAGGATAAATATCTATTGTAATTCTTAGTCATATGCTTAAAAATCTACTGTGGAATCCTCCCAAAGCATAGTCTCATCTCTAGTTACTGTGTCCAGGTTTAGTTTAGGTTCAAGAACTCAGGTTCATTGCTCTGCAGGTCAAATGTCTGACCCCTTTTGATAGGAACATTAGAAAAGCTTCACATTTGGTTAAACATAGATGGTACTAATGGAGCATGGCCATGTAATGGTGTGGCAAGGAAAGTGGAAACCTACTCAAGATCTATTCAAGAGATTTTATAAACACACTTCAAAGATTGCACGTCTTAAATATCTTAGAGCCCAGTAATAAAAGATAATGGAAAGTCTTAGGCTGTTTCCTTATTTATGAAAACTAGTGCTTGCCAAATTTCATACCCTTACTCCTGTGGCATTCTCCCCAAATAAATAAGTTTTTCTTTGTTCCTATGTTCATTCATTCAAAGGTAATTCAGTACCACTGTCATTAAATACATTCTTGCAAAAATTTGGGGAGATGGATGTGTATTTTGAGGTTGAGTTTCAAAAATGATTGAATTTAATGGTACTATGAAAGCAGAACTTTCACTAAAATATTATTCTTTCAGTACCAAGCATCATTTATATTTTTATTCAGTTATGTTGCATATAACATGCTATATTTAATACCTGTTAATAATAAACATATTAGCAAAGGCCACAGTAAGCAAATATTTGATAATTTAAATAGGTCTGTTATTAACTTGATGACATACGAAGGTAAGCAGAAAGAAGCATCTACAATATTACCTTCATATTCTATATTTTCATTGTACATGTGAGTATCCTATTCATATTATTAATAGGAATAATTTTATTAAAGACAAAGTTTGTAAGTGACATGTAAGTATATAATAGAATAATTATAATAGAAATATTTATATTTCTCAATTAATGTTGACAAGAAGTGGCTATTTGATTTCTAAGTCCAAGCCAAGAGTATTCTTTTCAAGAACTATTCTCCATATGTACACTGAGAAAAGTTTGAAATTTAAAATGTGAATTAAAAAAGTTTAAAATAGTTAATGTAGAATTGAAATAGTTAATCTCAATTGAATCAGACCAGTTCAGTCAATCAGCCAATCAACAAACACCTATGATGCACCCAATACATTCCAGGCAGGGTGTGTGATGACAGGAATGAAGCAGTCTTTAAGAGACATGATCCCTACCTCCATGCAGCTAGTAATATAGACTGGCAATTTGATGTATTTTACTGTATGCATTCCTTCTAGTAGGAGTAAAATAAGGATTTGCTTGTCTTACAATACACAACTGTTTAATAGTAACTTGTAATACACACTGAAAAAGTATTAAGGGCTTTTTGAATTACAGTTTTCTTTAGATACATTGGTGCCATGAAAAAGGCTGAAATTGTGCAATCTTCTCATTTTATAATTTTGAGACAATGGCAGTATTAAAACATTCATGTAACATCCTACAGAAAATTAAATGTGTGAACATAAATTACATCATTTGAAAATTCAGATTGTACTTGATTTTCTGGAGTGGGTGGCTGGTATATAACAAGCCCAGGCAATATCAATGTGCTCAGTGATAAAGAAGATGGTAATTGTGTAACAGGGGAATTTAGGTTGTATTTTGATGATGTGGTCAATTACTTGGCCTTTGTGAACATTCATGGAATAATTGGTTTTATTTAATAAGTCCATTTATGAAAATAACCACTGTTGCACGTTGGTGCTTATCAAAAGCGTTTTTTTCTCTTGAAGAGACTGTACACGTATGGCATCAAACTGCCAATTAATGTAATTTGTTTAGAGCTATTTTTCCTTCTGTACCATCAAGGCATTAGCTATCAAAGGTGAATGGTAAAATATCTAGCCAAAAAAGGGTTGTATGGCTATCCTAACAACTTAAACAAAGGGAGTAAGAGAGAACACATGTGTTTCAATTACCCAGATTTTTCCTTTAACTGAAGCTTTTAAACTAAGATTGATAGAAAATAGTATTTAGGAAGAAATAATGCATACTGATTTATAGAAAATGCTATTCGTGGTATTTTTCTTTTTGTATTAGCTTTAATGAATAGATACGCCTTTTTATTTTGTGGTACCCTACCATTAAATGATACCATCATTTTTTTCTACCTAAATAAATTCAAATTCTTGTCACCTACTATCTGTACAGGAAGATTTGAGACATTATTCCTAATTGAGATTTTTACTGAATATCTTTTAAAGATAAATTTGTTTTATTCTTTCACCCACTATTTAAAAGGATTTTCACATTTTTATCTTCTAAAGGAATTGTCGATGAGAAACGAAAACTGCATAGACTATACATTAAAATCACTTTAGTTTTTAAGCTGTCATGAACTGTTTCAAAAAATGCTAAGTTGCTATTGTTTAATGTCTGTCATTTTATAATGCTTTAGAAGTTATCTATCCTGTAAAATTATTAACTGATGCTAAAATTGCCTTGTAAGTATTAGGACAATAGCAATTTTGTAACAGCTGGGACACTGCCAATGTAAGATAAGTACATTTTGCTCTGTAGATTCATAAAGTGCTTTGAAATGGTTTGTAACTGACGGATGGATGCATTTTCTAAGTGTAGAAAGCAATATTTTGTAAAAGGAAATGGCTTGAAAGCTGACACACATGCATGCAAATGCCATTCTCTTCAGTAAGTAATTTGCTTTTTCTTTCAAAAGCATAAATGGCATAGTTAGACACATTATTTTGTATATTGCACATAACAATACAAGATGCACAAAAACAGCAAGTACAAAACATTTCATATTGATAGAAGAACCCGTGGCTGTGGTATATGATTAGCATAAATGTATACACACTGAAGTCATGCTTTCAGGATTAAAGAGTGAAACTGAAAAAAAATAGGTAAGTTCTACTAAACTTCAGGAAATGATAATATTGATTATGCTTTCCCTCTTTTAATTTTGCTACTTGATTGGAATGCTACATCATTTTAAATGGATATATTATATCCATTTAGGATGGTTTAGTACGGTTAACATCTCTTAGTTTTCAAAAAATAAGAGGCAACAATATACTTTCCTGTATGACAAGTACACACATGGGACTAGTTTTTGTCAAGTTAAAATTATTCTTGACCATATTGTATGTTTAAACACTTATATAGTTACTGGTGCATCCTGAGTACCTAGAGCAGACTGGCAGAGAGTAATAGGACCAAGTTTGAATGAATTGTCTTTCAGAGACACTTGAATTACAATCATTCACCAACTCTTAAAGACTCAAGCTTTGGAGCCAAATTGGTTGGGTTTGAGTCTGGTTATCAATATTAACAGCTTTGTGAACTTTTGCCTGCCTTTTAACTTTGCTAAGCTTCAGTTTCCTACTATACAGAATGAAGAAAATAACATCCACTTCTTAGAGCTGTTATGAGAAACAAATCTGTAAAGGTGCGTTTGTGCAGTGTCAGACACTTAGCCCCCCATACATTATGGCTTTTATTATTGTCACATCTCCATCATTATCCACATTATTATTTTGTTTGGCTGTATCCATACAGACTTATCTCAGTTTCTTAAAATGTCCTTAGTTTCCTCTTTTGATGAGGACAATTTCCATGAAAATTACTTAACATTAATTGCATTCATTAATGATGGTTGTGTACGGTTAGAGAGGAAATCATATTTTCCATCTTTAACAATATTTTACTTTTATTTCACCAAGGCAATTCTTTTTCCTCTGATATATATTTCATTCAACACATTCAAAGGAAATGTAGCAATGAATAAAACCTACTGGTTTGGGTAGTATTTTGGATGACCATAACGCAAAACTTTCAATTTGTACTTTGAATATTTTTCTCAGAAATTAGATATTGGAACCTCTAGACCTCTTTAAATTGGTCAGTAGAAGACATTATACAACATGAACTAATTGATTAATAAACCTGCAACTTAGTGAAATTCTCTACCTTTTCAAAAAATATATTCACTACTTACCTGGAAGATTTTGCTACAAAGATATGTCAGAGGAATGCTTTTAGACCAAAAGTATTTACATCTGAGTTATTTCCACACTTGAGGAGATCTCTGATGAAACTACTTCATTGGAAAGACCCCTACATAAGAACAGAAAAAAGATTGGTCCTTTATTTGAAAATCTTATAGACAAATTTTAAAGATTTCTAATTTTATGGATTTTTTTGAAACATGTAGCTTATTAAATAGTTATACTATTTCAGGTATAAAAATGTGCCTTCTATTTCATCCATACAATTTCTTGTTTTAATTTGTTATGGCTTTAACTCTTGATGGGAATTCTGTTTTTATATATAGTTTTAGACCTGTGCCACTTGGTGTTTATGATATCACATGGGTTGATTATGATTTCTACCCCAATCCTGTGTGCATAAAAATGACATGAGGGCATTTTCCTAACTAACCTATATCATGGGGTCATATAAATTTCATTACCATAAGCTCAAATGTCAAAGGTGTTCATGACATCCATGAATATGGTCCTAGAAATGGGGCCTCAACCTACTTTTTCTCTCTGATATGGACCCATGGAAGAATAATGTGATTTTCTGCTGGGACTTCTTTCTTTATCGCAAATTTATCCAACAAAGAAAGATTAAATTTCCCTCACAGCAGCTCTTTGGATTCTTCATCTCAAAAGTCTGTAACTTACAGCTTGGCTTCCTCAGGCATTTATTCATTGTAGGCTGCAGTTCATGGGGTTGCTAAGAGTTGGGCACGACTGAGCGACTTCACTTTCACTTTTCACTTTCATGCATTGGAGAAGGAAATGGCAACCCACTCCCGTGTTCTTGCCTGGAGAATTCCAGGGATGGTGGAGCCTGATGGGCTGCCATCTATGGGGTCGCACAGAGTCGGACACGACTGAAGCGACTTAGCAGCAGCAGCAGCAACAAACCATAGGCAGACTTTTGGCACAGTTGTCCAGTTATTGATACTTCTAAAAGTTCTGTGATCTTGTGGATAAATCTACCAGAACAACCTAAGTTTGTCCACACCTTTTCTCTACCTTGGAGTCCATAAACCGGAAGTGCTTTTGGGATAACCTACAAGAACACATAGATAGCATCACCGACTCAATGGACATGAGTCTGAGTAAACTCCAGGAGATAGTGAAGGACAGGGAAGTCTGGCATGCTGCTGTCCCTGGGGTCACAGATAGTTGGACAATGACTTAGTGACTGAACAACAATAAGAATGCAACAAAAACTCTTAACTGCTAATGCTTATGTACAACTTTACTGCCATGTGGGTAAGTATTGGAAAGATGCTTAGTGGCAGATAACCTAGCAGGATAAAACCAGTTTTGTGTTCTGCCATTCCTTGTCTTTAATACATGCCATATGACTTAATACCACTTTTGTGTGAATTGGATAAATGACTCTTCTATGAAAGACAGAAAGATGAGTATTCTTCTGCATGTTGTTCTTGAGGTCTCAGTTATCAAAGATTTGCAGAGCTCTTACAAACTGACCCCACTCTGTATTTATTCTCAAGAAAAGTAAATAGTATAATGCCACCAACCTGCTATTTTTACTCAAAAATATACCATGAAGATCTTTTATCAGTGCACAGATTTCTGTATCATTTATTTTGACTGTTGCACAGTGTTTCATAGTGTGGATAGGTGACAATTTGCTTACCATACTTGATAGACATTTAAGTTATTTACAATTTTGTGCTCTAAGCAATGATTACGATGAAAATCTTCATACAGGTCCTCTTGTGTATATGCGTGGCTGTTTAGGCTTCCCTGGTGGCTCAGACAGTAAAGCGTCTGCCTGCAATGCAGGAGACCCGGGTTTGCTTCCTGGGTTGGGAAGTTCCCCTGGAGAAGGAAATGGCAATCCACTCCAGCACTCTTGCTTGGAAAATCCCATGGACTAAGGAGCCTGATAGGCTACAGTCCACGGGGTCGCAGAGTTGGACACGACTGAACGACTTCACTCTCTCAAAAGAAAGTTTACTGGTTCTTACAGATTCTGCCAAATTTACCTTATGTGGGTCCTAATGCAGTGACTTGGAGAAGGCAATGGCACCCCACTCCAGTACTCTTGCCTAGAAAATCCCATGGATGGAGGAGCCTGGTAGGCTGCAGTCCGTGGGGTCGCTAAGAATCGGACACGACTGAGCGACTTCACTTTCACTTTTCACTTTCATGCATTGGAGAAGGAAATGGCAACCCACTCCAGTGTTCTTGCCTGGAGAATCCCAGGGACGGGGGAGCCTGGTAGGCTATAGCCCATGGGGTCGCACAGAGTTGGACACGACTGAAGTGACTTAGCAGCAGCAGCAGCAATGCAGGGGCTAGAGTCCCTCTAAGAAGAGAAATTTGGACTGAGACACAGGAAGAATGCCACGTGACTGCAGAGCCAGAGACTGGAGTGATATATCTTCAAGACAAGGAACCCCAAGGACTGGAACACTAGAAGTCAGGGAGAGGCAAGGAAGAATCCTTCTTGAGAGACTCTGGAGAGAGCCTGGCTCTGACAGTATCTTGATTTTGGACTTCTAGCTTCCAGAATTGTGAGACGATAAATATCCGTTGCTTTGAATCATTTAAATTGGTAGTAATATGTTATGGCAGCCTAGTAAACTGATACAATGGTCATTATTTCTGGATAGAATTGTATTGTAGTCCAATGCCCAAAAGAGAACATCTTAGGTACTAGTAATAGATTGTGTTTTCCATTTTGTTTCTATGTAAGCGAGACCATAAAAGATGTGTGTTTGTGAATAATGAGACTAAAATGTTGAATTCTGACACACATAAATGTCAGTTAGAACAGAAATTTGGAGGTAAGGAAGTTTCAAGGAAAACATTTACTTCACAAGTAAATGTCAAAAGAACTTCAATATTCAAATTATAAAAATATATTAGAAAATATCTGTAAATTTAGGTCAGGAATATATGTGATCCCTAGAAATAAAGGTTAATTGTTATAATTTTAAAAAGTGAGTATTATAAGTTCTAATGCTAATAAGGATTTTGTACACAACGTGACGAAGAGAGTTTATCTGTTCTTTGTAGCTCTGTATTGACATTTTAAAAATCACTGAAGCTGAGCTTTACTTTCAATTGACTGTTTTAAAAGATTATTATATTTTTTCACTGAATCATTAAGGTCTAAAAAGCTGCCATGGGCCATTCTTTAATTACATGTCATAAATGCAGTTCTACTGTTACTGAAGTAAATAACTACACTGTCTTATGACTGACAATGTCAATATTTGAATCACCCTCATTACTTCTGAAAGATTGATGTTATTGGGTTTGTAAAGACACCAATTTAAAGAAGCAATACTCTCTTACTGGTTACTAGAGTGTGTTAGTAGCTATCAACAAGAAAGTAACTAGAAAGTGAATTTATTATTTATTTTCAGACTGCACAGAGTATTCCAATTTTTTATGATCATATGTAGCCATATTGGGTAATCCTGTCCTGTTCTAACTATAAAATTTTCATATTTAGGATTGTTTCTATTTGCCTAAAAATTCATGTGAGATGGACCACAATTGTACTTTGCTTCATGTACTTTTAACTTTTTCTTCACAATTCATCTCAGCCATAAAACTCATTAATCAAATTAGATGGGAGAAGACAAGCTTCCCATGGCTTCATCTTAACTTGTATTCATGATGATTAATCATTGCACAATAGCGGTGAGGTCACTGGAAACATGTCATTCTCAAAGTCCACCATTTAAGTTCAAAGAAAGGAGTAAAGTAGTAATAGTCTAGCAAGAAGACCTATAAAAATGGCTCAATAGTAAGAAACTCTAACATTTTCTTTACAATGTATCAGTGATTAACAGTTTTCTTTTAAAAATTAATCTATTTATTTTAATTAGAGGATAATTACTTTACAATATTGTGATGGTTTTTGCCATACATCAACATGAATCAGCCACAGGTATATATGTGTCTGTCTTTCTTAGGATTTTTAGTTATTTTTTTCTACCAAGATACTTACCACTTTTAGATGTTTTTATAAAAGTTTTACATACGTGTATCCAATTTATTAAAACAATTTTTACATAATTCCACAGGAAGAAGTTTTACTATAAAAGTGATTCTGGTCCATATTTCTTACATTTGTGTAGCACTTACAGATTTCAAAGTGCTAATCACTCTATTTTCAATTTTTCTGTTCTTTTACATTTTGTTGAGAGATCTGAGAGTAACATTCATAGATGAGAAATGATTTTCAATAGATGTGCAATTGACCACAGGCTGAATTACTCAAAATTTCTAACACAATAAGACACATAATAAATCAAAAGGTACAGATGATGCACTTAACATCCATGCATTTTACTATATGTAAGGTCAACTACAATTAAAAAAAAATCTACCCAAGATGATTTACCAATTAACAACTCTAAACAAAACTTGGATATGCAAAACTGAGAGATTAAAATTTACAAATTTTATCATTTATTATATATTCCTGTTAAATACTTTGAATATGATGGTTTGATTTCCTTGCAGCATATATCATTCTGAAATAATAAAATGAGACATTTGCTTGCTTGCACAATAGCAATTACTGCAATTATTTTCATGGAGAGGTTCAGGGATATAAGGACCTTTGCTATGTGGTACTTAGGACCTCTCTAACTTATTTTTCATGCCTTCTCTGGATGCTCTTAAATTACCAACTACATTCTTACATTCATTTATTCTTTCTACGTCATCATGTGCCTTAACATTACAAAGAAACTTTCTATGCAATAACTTTGTCTTCAATCACTCACCTTCTAGGCACTCACCATTCCCACAACTCCACTGAGATTGCAGCCCAATATTCTCAGTTCAGGGGGCTCCTTCTCATTCTATACCTTGTTTTAGCCCTCAGTGGAATTCAATGGGAATGGCTCTTCTCTCCTTAAAAAATTTCATCCCCACCATCACACCACTTGGTCTTGATTTTCCTTTTGTCCATTCCTTCTCACTATATTTTACTAGCTCCTCTACTTCTTTTGTCAGTTTAGGGTGACATCTGCTACTCAATCATCTGACAGCTCCATCTTGGGACTTCTCCCATCATTTCATGGACTTTGGAGACAGATATCCTTTGTTTGAATCCCAGACTTAGCACTTACTAGCTGTGCGACTTTGGACAAGTCTTTTATTCTTTTTGTGTTTCAGTTTTATCATCTCTAAAATGGAAGCAATAAATAGTACCTACTTCATAGTTGTTGTATTAAATGAGATAATAGAAGCAAAATGCCCCTGCACTGCAAGTAGAGTAGCCCTGCCTACCACAACTAGAGAAAAAGCCTGCGCAGCAACAAAGACCTAGCACAGTCAGAAATATTAAATAAGTATTTTTTTTTAAGAAAGATCTTGCCTCTTTCACAAAACTCAGATGTCCAGTGTGTCTGGATCTTTAAAGGTAGTTGAGAGATTAAGCAGGGAACAGATCTTACTAAGACTGTTGTCTGGTAGTGGGTGGTGATTTTTTATTAGCTATAATAAAATGACTGGACAGTTTTAAACAGGGGTATTACACAACCCAATTTATGTTTGCAAAGATAAAGACAGGCTTCTGTGTGGAAGGACTGGAAGGAAATTGTGCAAACAAGGTTGCTGCTGGAGAAGAGGTGAGCAGAGAGGATAGTTACAGTGGACATACACTGAAGAGATAAAATCAGGTATCAAAATGACCTATTGATGTATGGCCATTTAGAATGGGGAAAGGAAGCAAGCAGAATGAGTGCCGGGTCTCTAGCTTGAACTACTGGGTGGATATTGATGCTAGTTTATGAACTGGATGGTGGAAGGTTATAGATTTGACCTTGGAGTTTAAATGGGATGTTTGCATTAGAGATATAAATTTGAAAATAATCAACATTTTGATGGCATTTATGACCAAGAGAATAATTGAGATGGTCTAGAAAAAAGGATGGAGAGTAAAAAAGGAACTCCAGTTTTTAAAGCCTGACAGAAAGAAAGGGGCTATTAAGGGTGTTACCACATTTGCCATATTATTTTTTTACATCTATTTCTTGCATAGTAACTCCTCCACAATTGGTCTGACAAGCTTCTATTCATCATCTGTAACATAATGCTACCTCTCATTTAATAATGATAATTATTTAACCAACATTTACCAAGTGATTATTAAATACCAAATGTACTTTAATATGTGTATTGAATGCAATATTCCATTAACCCACATTATAACAGCTTTGAGGTAGATATTATACTATTTTATAGCTGAGAAACCTAAAGTAACTTACAACTGATTACCAATGGAACTGGGAGTTGATCCCAGACTGTTGGCAGTTACAGCCTATAGGTGTAATTTCTATGCTGTATCATTTCATATATAGTTAGCATTTTACTTTCCTAGTGTGCTGTATTTTGTATATACATATAAGCATAAATATAACAAATAAAAATAATCAGGAATCTAAACAAAAATTTAAATTATATTTTCTTTGTATTTCTCCTTTACTAAAATATGAGGATGTTGAAAGTAGAATTCATGGATTACTAAATTTTGTAGTTTTCAGGCCAACCATAGTGTCTGATCTACAACAGACCTAACCAAATACTTGCCTGGTTAAATGAATATAGATCCTGAAATTTTAGAGCCAATTATTTCAAACTTTTAAGTTCTTATATTTAATGTCTTGTTTGTATACCTATATATTCACTTGCTCAGTGTTAAAGACAGAATTCAGTTTTCATAAATGGAATTTTGAATCTAAGCTCTCAGTGAGTTTATTAGACCTAAGCTTTGCTGTGTGCATCTTATCCCTACCAAAGTTACTTTTTCCAAGATTACATCACCAAAATATCATGCTGGTTGTTTATTAAATTATTTTATGTAATTTGTTCTAAGTTGCTATTTCATGTAATTTGCTCAAGCCTATTTTTTTTTCTGGATTCCCCACCATTTTGAAGTAGTCTTCTATTACTAAGAATTTAATTTCATGCTGCTCTCAAGTATCTTGAATGGAGACCAAAATGTGTGTGACTTCTGGAATGGTAAAATACTAATTTTGTATAATTCACCAAAGATAACTGTGTTAAATGTTCTTTGCTGTAAAATGCAGTAGAAAAAAGATAAAGAAATATTCTTTTAAGTAATATTAATTCAGCAAACTACCTTTTATTGTTAGAATTATGAAAGAATATAGCTTAAAATTGACTAGAATTATTATTGAATTAAAAAATAAATTGTCTCTTTTTAACAATGACTGGATTCTGCTTCAGAAGAGTTGACATCATTAAAATATTTCACTTTGTCAGGCAATTTCCAGTTTCTGTTATTAAGATGCTTTCATTGCTTTGACACACTTTAAAAATGCATACTGTTTTCAAAATACCTGAACTCAAAACACTCTAAAACAAAATGTTTCCATGCAATACAATATCACACAATCCCCAGACTATATCTATTATTTCAAATGTATAAAGCAACAACTCTTTTCACTTTAATTGCAGGACAGTTTTGCTTCCCTCTTCTCCCCCAGGTATTGCAACTATCTAAACTAGAAATCATAGTTAGGCTATTTTTGGATATAGGGAGAAATCATTAACAGCATTTTTTTACTCTTTCAAATGGCTTTGATTTGGAAATAAATTTTAAGTTGAACAATCTCCTTATTTTTACCTAGTCTCCATTTTTGATACCTGAGCATATCCATTTGGCATTCAAACTTCCACTTATTCAATCAAAAAACAAATCAGCCACAACTTAACCATTTTCTAAGTACACTTAGTGCCTTCCAGGAGGTGAGTTACTCCAGATTGCTAGTAGCCTCTAAATAATTACACCTCAGCCAGTTTTATCACCAGGGATATTGGAAGTCATTAAGTGATTTTATATTTTGCAGTTTAATGTGACTGATTATTTTACCACTATGTTGAATCTTTATCATTAACTCTCCTATGCAATGCATAGATGGGCAAATGCCTTTACATTTCCTAACTTATTACTTGCTAGTCTAGATTTTTCATTTCTTTTGCTTTTGTACAATTTCTCATCCTTGTTATGAACTTTAGCCTCCCATTTGCACAATCTATTGCTCTGCTTTTGTTTAACTGGAATCTTTATTATTATCAACTATTGAGCAAAATTTTTGGCATTATAGAATCAATTATCTTTTCCACCTACTTAATATTTTCAGACCTATTTTTATTACCAACATTACCTTAAATAATATCTACCTTTCATGTATTATAGCTTCCATGGTGGCTCAGATGGTAAAGAATCTTCCTGCAGTGGAGAAGACCCAGGTTCAATCGCTAGGTCAGGAAGATCCTGTGGTGAAGGGATTGGCTACATGCTCCAGTATTCTTGTCTGGACAAATCCAATGACAGAAGAGCGTGGTGGGTTACAGTCCATAGAGTCACCAAGAGTCGAACACAACTGAGTGACTAATGCTTTCACTTCCCATGTGTTATACTCCATGTTTGAGGTGGACAGCTATATTTAAGGATATTATTAACCATATATACAAAGTCCACTACAATGCATATTAGCTAATTTCTTCTTGAGCCATATCAGAACAATTACATTTTTATTTTTCAGAAAGCTTTTTATTTCCCACTGAATTTTCACCACAGTGAAATGAGAAATTTGTATAGCTTTTAAAATCCAAGCTTATGTATTCTCATCATACATGTGCTTAGTTGCTCAGGCATGTCGAACTCTTTGTGAACCCATGAACTGTAGCCTGCCAGGCTCCTCTGTCTATGGGATTCTCCAGGCAAGAATACTGGAGTGGGTTGCCCTGCTCTCCTCCATGTCCTCATCATACATAGATTGCAAAGTATTTTATTTCCTATTTTTAAGATAAAAGGCACTTGAAGTATATTTTGCTCTATACTACACTCCAGTCACTACAGATGGTGATTGCAGCCATGAAATTAAAAGATGCTTACTCCTTGGAAGAAAAGTTATGACCAAACTAGATAGCATATTGAAAAGCAGAGACATTACTTTGCCGACTAAGGTCCGTCTAGTCAAGGCTATGGTTTTTCCAGTAGTCATGTATGGATGTGAGAGTTGGACTATGAAGAAAGCTGAGCACCAAAGAATTGATGCTTTTGAACTGTGGTGTTGGAGAAGACTCTTCAGAGTCCCTTGGACTGCAAGGAGATCCAACCAGTCCATTCTAAAGGAGATCAGTCCTGGGTGTTCATTGGAAGGACTGATGCTAAAGCTGAAACTCCAGCAATTTGGCCACCTCATGCAAAGAGTTGACTCATTGGAAAAGACTCTGATGCTGGGAGGGATTGGGGGCAGGAGGAGAAGGGGGCGACAGAGGATGAGATGGCTGGATGGCATCACCAACTTGATGGGCATGAGTCTGAGTGAACTCTGGGAGTTGGTGATGGACAGGGAGGCCTGGCATGCAGCGATTCATGGGGTCGCAAAGAGCTGGACACGACTGAGCAACTGAACTGAACTGAACCCTCCATTCGTTAAGTAATAATTATTTTTACATATCCTGTTTGTATCCTTTTCTATCCTTGCCTTTTGCCCTAGCTTGTTATGTGGAGATTAACTTGCTTTTTGGGAAGGCTAAGATCAGCTGCTAGTGTCCAGTAGGTGATCTGTAGGAGTGGTTCCACATGCAGATGTATTTTTGATGCATTTGTGGGGAGGAAGTTCAGTTTAGTCGTCCAGTCATGTCCAGCTCTTTGCGACACCATGGACTGCAGCATACCCAGCTTCCCTGTCCATCACCAACTCCAGGAGTTTGCTCAAACTCATGTCCATCAAGTCAGTGATGCCATCCAACCATCTCATCCTTGTTTGTTCCCTCTTCCAACTGCCTTCAATCTTTCCCAGTGTTAGGGTCTTTTCTGATGTCAGTTCTTCCCATCAGGTGGCCAAAGTATTGGAGCTTCAGCTTCAGCATCAGTACTTCCAATGACTATTCAGGACTGATTTCCTTTAGGATTGACTGGTTCAATCTCCTTGCAATCCAAAGAACTCTCAAGAGTCTTCTCCAAACCACAGTTCAAAAACATCAATTCTTTGGCACTCAGCTTTCTTTATGGTCTAGCTCTCACATCCATATTGAAAAAACCATAGCTTTGTTTGCTGATGGACTTTTGTCAGCAAAGTAACATCTCTGCTTTTTAATATGCTGTATAGGTTGGTCATAATTTTTCTTCCAAGAAGCAAGCGTCTTAATTTCATGGTTGCGGTCACCATCTGCAGTGATGTTGGAACCCAGGGAAAGAAAGTCTCTCACTGTTTCCATTGTTCCCCCAATTATTTGCCATGAAGTGATGGAATAGGGTGCCTTGATCTTCATTTTTAGAATGTTGAGTTTTAAGCCAGCTTTTTCACTCTCCTCTTTCACCTTCATCAAGAGGCTCTTCAGTTCTTCTTTGCTTTCTGCCACTAGCGTGGTGGAATCTGCATATCTGAGGTTATTGATATTTCTCCTGGCAATTTTGATTCCAGCTTGTGCTTCATTCAGCCTGGCATTTCTCATGATGTACTCTGCATATATAGGTTAAATAAGCAGGGTGACAATATACAGCCTTGATGTGCTCCTTTTCCTATTTGGAACCAGTCTGTTGTTCCAAGCTTATTTAACTTGTATGCAGAGTACATCATGAGAAACGCTGGACTGGAAGAAACACAAGCTGGAATCAAGATTGCCAGGAGAAATATCAATAACCTCAGATATGCAGATGACACCACCCTTATGGCAGAAAGTGAAGAAGAACTAAAAAGCCTCTTGATGAAAGTGAAAGAGGAGAATGAAAAAATTGGCTTAAAGCTCAACATTCAGAAAATGAAGGTTGTGGCATCCGGTCCCATCACTTCATGGGAAATAGATGGGGAAACAGTGGAAACAGGGTCAAACTTTATTTTTTGGGGGCTCCAAAATCACTGCAGATGGTGATTGCAGCCATGAAATTAAAAGACGCTTACTCCTTGGAAGAAAAGTTATCTATATAATCTTAGATAGCAGATTGAAGAGCAGAGACCTTACTTTGCCGACTAAGGTCCGTCTAGTCAAGGCTATGGTTTTTCCTGTGGTCATGTATGGATGTGAGAGATGGACTGTGAAAAAAGCTGAGCGCCAAAGAGTTGATGCTTTTGAACTGTGGTGTTGGAGAAGACTCTTGAGAGTCCCTTGGACTGCAAGGAGATCCAACCAGTCCATTCTGAAGAAGATCAGTGCTGGGATTTCTTTGGAAGGACTGATGCTAAAGCTGAAACTCCAGTACTTTGGCCACCTCATGTGAAGAGTTGACTCATTGGAAAAGACTGATGCTGGGAGGGATTGGGGGCAGGAGGAGAAGGGGATGACAGAGAATGAGATGGCTGGGTGGCATCACTTACTCAATGAATGTGAATCTAGTGAACTCCGGGAGTTGGTGATGGACAGGAAGGCCTGGCGTGCCACGATTCATGGGGTCACAAAGAGTTGGACACGACTGAGTGACTGAACTGAACTGTTGTTCCATGTCCAGCTTTAACTGTTGCTTCTTGACCTGCATACAGGTTTCTCAAGAGGCAGGTCAGGTGGTCTGGTATTCCCATCTCTTGAAGAATTTTCCACAATTTGTTGTGATTCACACAGTCAAAGGCTTTGGTGTAGTCAATAAAGCAGAAGTAGATGTGGGGAGGATGGTGATCTCCAAATCTTACTCCCTCACCATCTTGGAGGTCCTCCCTCATTTTCCTTTTTAAACAGATATTTATTATAAAATCTTTTCCTCAGCCATCCTCTCTTTTCTTTTTAAAAAGAATTATGCAGTTAAACATTTAATTTGTTTACTTTTGGCTGTGCTGGGTCTTCATTGCTGTGCATGGGCTTTTCTCTAGATGTGGCGAGCAGGGGCTACTCTCTAGCTGTGTGCACAGGTTTCTCACTGAGGTGGCTTCTCTTGTTGCAGAGCACAGACTCCATAGTTGTGCCTTGCAGACTCTAGAGTGACAGCTCAGTAGTTGTGGCATACAGGCTTAGTTGCCTCGCATTTAGATGAGAAAAATTGAACTTGTTTTCTCTCTCATTCCCACTTAATGCTCTTTCTATATATTCCTCCAAATTTGCTATTCTTTATTCATTCTTTTCCCTCTTAGCAATGAAGATACTGTCAAAAATACATCAACACCTATTGCCCTTTCCATTACAAAATCCTGGGTATAAATATGCAGTTAATTGATTGTGTTACCCAATTCTCCAATACATTCTTAACTAATTGCTTATCACCTACTGAGTTCTGGGAAGATATGGGCTATATCTGCACTCTGTTCTGTACAATAATAGATGAAAGTCTAATTTAAAGAGTTTTAGTGGATGATGCCTAAATCAATAAATGCTTAAAAAACTTGGAGTTGTCATCATAGGTGACAGTATCAATGAAGCGATGGGAAAATTCCCATAGAGAACAATAATCATATAGTTTGTTATAGGCTTGAAAGAAAATAATGAGATAAGAAGGACACGAAGAAATGAAAAGATACAGCATTTCTGGTTGAAATGGATATAGTAATAAATCTTTGGAGCAGGAATATTAAAGGCTTATACTGGTAAGAATATGATAAAAATGCATGTTTCCAAAGAAAGTGTGTGGAAGTACTTTTATGTTCTGTAGAAGATAGCCTTACAAATCTCTGAAGGTTACATGAGAGAAAATGCCTAATAACATGTTGTATGTAAATTAGATATCAATGATGAAAATAATTTTAATTTTAGATAAGTCACAAAGAAGAGATTTCTATAAATTTAATTTTGTATTTACCAGTAAGTTTGAACATTGCACTTATTATAAATTTAGTTGGAATCATGTCTGAAGTCACTTATGTCATTTGAGAAATTAAAATAAAATCCCTTGTACCCTTGCTATGACCAAAAAAAAATCAATCTTTATTTTTCCATTTGGATAATTTCTAGTAGTTTCCATCAGTCAGATCTAGGACTGATCGTTGGAAGACTAATGCTGAAGCTGAAACTCTAATACTTTGGCCATCCGATCAAAGAACTGACTCATTGGAAAAGACCCTGATGCTGGGAAAGATGGAAGGCAGGGGGTGAAGGGGACGACAGAGGATGAGATGGTTGGATGGCATCACCAACTTGATAGCCATGAGTTTGAGCAAGCTCCCGGTGTTGGTGATGGACAGGGAAGCCTGGCATGCTGCAGTGCATGGGGTCACAAAGAGTCCTACCCGACTGAGCAACTGAATTGAATTGAATTGAATTTCTAGGAACTTTGATTATTTTTTACATTGATATAATAACAAATACCTTTTATTTTTCTGATGACCCTTAAAGATGAGATTATAAAAACTGAGAGTATTCTTTGGGTTATTGTGCTAAACTTATAGTAGTACAGCAAATTGATGACATAGCTATTTTTAGGAGATTTGATTTCAGGTATTATATTTCCTAATACTTAAGTATACCTAAAGGCCCATTTTTCTCTCTGACCATCACTCTTGCAACATTGAAGGACACTCTGATTATTGCTATTTTGTAGACACAAATAGGGCTCAAGTATGGTACATTTAAATATAGTAATATGCCAAGAGGGTTTGAATGCTTCCCGTTCTCCAGGATAAAAGGGTTTTAATGAAGTAATTCAGAGTAACTGCCACTTTCTTTCACTTTGTCTGTGTAGATAAGGCCTATGAGAGAAACTGTTCTAATGTATAAGCCCAGGACAGTGATTAAGTCGGGTAAGGCTATGTAGCATCATTTATGAGTTATGCCACATGCTGACTGTTAAGCATTTTCTTATCTGTACTCACTTTTCTTATTTGTACATTTGTACAGTGGTACCAACCTCACAGTATTTTTGTTGATGTATTACTCAATTTGTTTGATACATTCTAGCCACTTGGTATTTGTTAACTGTTTGCTACAATCAAGAGGAAAGAAATATTTATTGTGATTCTTCTTAGTACCAGATACTCTTCTAGGCACTGTCCCTTCCCTCAAGAAGTTCATAGTGTGCAAGAAAAAAAATGGCCAAGATAAAGAGTTATGTCATGTTGTCTTTGAAATATCTAATCCAATATACAGTTTATAGATGAAGAGATTTTAATTAACTAAATAGCTAGCTGTTTGCATTGTTAAGACTATTCCTGTGATTTTTGATCAAATGTTGTTTCCACAATGTACATGACTTAGCTATATATTAATATGAAAAGATTAAATTGTTAAAACTTTACAAAATACAACCAGAGTTTGCTAAGCTCTTTCGATTTCAGGTTCTTACCACATGTTATTCTCTTCTTAGAAAGTTTTTCACATTTCTCTAGAAATTCAGATTTCTATTTACCCTCCAGTTTTCAGCATTAAAGTGTACTCAGTGTTTTTCTTATAACTTGCTGTGTTTTTCTTCTATAGCATTAGTATAAGCTTAATTACATAATTAGTTGTTCAATTAGTTGCTCAATGTCTGTCTCACCCAAAGGTAGTAAGGCCCATTAGAACATTTATTGTAGCAGTGTGTGTAAGCTGAGAAGTTTTGAGTAAATATTCCCTAAATAAACGGTTTGGGGACAATATGAATAAATAAACAAGTCATCTTGGATTCTGTTTGGAATGAAATAAACAATGGAAAGTGAACTTCTCAATCCACATAAAATGCTCTTCTTTCCCTTTCCAGCCATCCTACTTTTAGATCTTCAAATGCATCATATTACATTGCCTTCATGCATTCAGGTACAGTGCTTTCTCCAGCTGTAACCTTAACATCATTTCTGACCTGCTAAGTACCACTCATTCTCAAGTATGGCATTATCTGGCTTTCTAGCCTAGATTACGTCTTATCATTTCATACTTTCTTATTTTAACATCCCCCAACTGTTTTCATTTATTGAACCTCTTTTTCCCCCACTATACTGTAAGCCCAAAGGTGTCAGGGTCCAAATATATGTTATTCAGTGACTAGTATTCCTAGTCCCTCCTACACTGCTTGGCACAGTTTCTGATGTATCCATTTATCTAGACGTTGAATGAAAGATTACATGAGGAGATGAGAAAGTCATCAGTTCTCACTAGAGAACTTCTTCATAAAAATTTGTAGCAAGAGGAAAATAGAGTCATTAAAGACAAAACTATTAACACCGAAGAGGCTAAGAGACTAGCCTTTTTACTTGTCTACTATTAACTAATAGAAATAACTGTTACTAGCTGTCAGTTAGTGACAAAGATTAGATTGGTCCTCAGAGAACCTAGTAGTCTTAGCCACTATTTCACTGTGCACTTGACCCCTAGAAGCTGCCTGTTCAAAAGCAGATTTTTGCCTCCTACATCTGAAGAGTCTGGTCTAGTATGCAGGGCCCATGTTCCAATTAGTCTAAAGAGGCACAGGTTCTAGGGCCCAGTCAATCTTAGGGGCCTATGAAAAAAAAATTTTTTTTTAATCAGAAGAAAAATATGTGAACTTTCCAATCAAACAAGAAGTTTAAAATACATAGTATTCATATGCTTTTACGTATACTAACATATAAGTGAAATGTAATTTTTAATATTTTCCTATGGAGAAAGGAGCCCATGATGGGAAAAGTACCTATAGTCCACAAAAGTCATAAAGTGGCCCTGTTAGTAAGTCTGAGTTGGACATACTTAAGACCCTCTGAACTGAATTTGAACAAAGTGCCCCTTAGGACCACATTTGAGAAACTGCACTAGAATCTTCTGCATCAGTCCTGACTCAAATAGATTTACTGAAGAATTATTATTTTATTTTCCAGGGGAAAATCAGTTTATTAAGAACACTGAATCTTATCTTGATCACATTTAGAAATAAAAATACTAAACCACATAAAAAGACCAGTCCAAAGAAAGTGACAGGTAGCTTCAGCTGTAAATAGAGATATTAAAATTAAAAATAACATTTAACTCAATTCAAAGATTAAAAATAATTAAATTAAACCAAATGTTTCCATTATTATTAAGTAGGATTTAGTGTAGCCAAAAAATTCCTGTATAGTACAGGAGAGATTATTAATATAATTCATCACATTAGTAGGAAAGATGATAAAAAATATTATATAATTATCCCAATAGATAAGACGAAATGCTAAAATTCTGCATCTATTTTTAATTAAAACACTAAAAATTATGTTTGAGTATTTCTTTCTAAGCATGACCAACATTTAAAATCTGGAACTAACATTATGCTTAGTGGAAAAACTTTATGTTTATTGTTATTCCTTTCAAAAATAGGAATAAGAATATATTCTGTATCAACTCTTATTTAATGACACACCAGAAAATACTGAGCCATAGCTTTTAAAAGAGGAAAATAAGATATAAATATATGAAAGTAAAATATATACATTTAGAAAAAGTTTTCTGCAAATAAAATTAGTATATACCTAAATATAAGAAAATAAAAAAATTAACCAAGGTAATAAAATTACAAAATAAAAAGAATATATAAACAGTTAAATATCATAATATATATTGAAACTAGCAGTTTAGAGGCAGAAATACTGGAAGCTAGTGGGTTTTTTCCTCACACATTTGAAATTCATGGTGGATTTGTATGATGTACTTTGAACTAGGTTCTGAAGCCAAGATATAGCTCATGCATGGGTATCTCCAAATTAATAGCACACAACTCACTATCTGTACATATTCTTTGTGAGAGAGGGGTGACATTAGCTTTTGAGTGCTCACTCAATCACATAGAAACAACATGCATGCATACATATAAAACATACACACCCACTCACAAATACACAGGTAAACACTCACAAACATCCATACACACAATACACATATTCGCTCAAATATGTTTGCACATACACACGGGCTTCCCTGGTGGCTCAGATGGTAAAGGAGCAACCTGCAATGAGGGAGACCCAGGTTTGATCCCTGGGTTGAGAAGACCCTGTGGAGAAAGGAATGGCTACCCACTCCAGTATTCTTGCCTGGAGAATCCCCATGGACAGAGGAGCCTGGGAAGCTACAGTCCATGGGGTAACAAAGAGTTGGACACAACTGAGCGCCTTTCACTTTCACTTTCACACACATAAAAAGATACATACACACACATGCACAAACACATACGCCTGTCTTCTTTCCGAAGACTATCTGGCAAATGTTCAAAAGGATTAAAATCAGTACTTTTTATAAAAGAAAAGTAGAGGGTGATGGAAGCAGGGTTCTTCCCCTGATAGTCTGGCTATGGAGCTCATGTTATTAACCACACTATTTTGGGGGTCACCAATGCAATTTAAGAGTGAGAATATCTGCCTTAAAGAGGTTTATTGAGGATTACAAGTGATGATACACATACAGTGATGAACATAATGCCTAGCACATAGTATACCTTTATTGAATATTAGAAATTATTTTATTAATAATTTTCTCCCACAAAATGTCATTATTAGAAATTCAAGTGACAATTCCAAGGTAGTCTACAGTCATCACTACTTCAAATCTTAAGGAGTTAGAGACCTATCAAAAGGAGAAACTCAATGGCGGATCAAGTACTTTATCCCTAGACAAATGCTTTCTCCACTATGACATGTCACAATTTTCAGGGGAAAATGTGTCTAGTCCACAGTCTTTTAGGCTGAGTTATAGAGAAAGAAAGTTCTAACATGGTAGTAAATTCAATAAGCGAAAACATGGAAGAGCGATTCTGCAAAGATATAGAGAAAAAGGTATTGAATGTAAGGTCATAATAAAAGCAGTAGCATTTGCTACATTTGATTTGAAGAGAAGACAAATGAAGAGGAGTTTAAAAGATGCTGTGGAGGTACTAAAAACAAGGAAAGTATGGTTCTTCAAATAGTAAGAAAAAAAATTGATAAAGTTGTTATTTAAGTGTTGAGATTGAAGAAACAGCAGTCAATTCAAAATAAATATTATCAAAAAGAATTACGTATATTTGATGTAGTGAAAAAACTTCTAAACTTTGAATCGTAAGATTTGAGTTTATTGTAGAACCATTCACAAATGTTTTCGCTTGAGAGTATAAATTTTCTTAAGTATAAAATAAATAATTATTATCTAATAGAGTTGTTATGGGTCACAAATGATATAATGTAGGTAAAATAATCTTAAATTGTAAAAGCTCTTCAATGTAAGAAATTACCATCCATTTATATATTTTGATAATTAGACATTTATTGCCTATTTTCCCATTGCATATTGATGACATATGTCTTAACAACTTGCCTAGAACCTAGTAAAAACAATATTGGTCAAAGGAAAAAATGATTATAAAACAGAAAATAAATTTAAAAAGTGGATGTTGACTTGCATCTGCAGGAAATAAAAACTTCTAAAAAAAAGGAGATTTGTGGATGAATAAATAGGTATTTTTATTACATGTATGCTTATTTTCCTGCCTTTGTTTCATATTTTTCTTCAATACCCACACTAACACTTTTGCCTAACTCAACTGTTGATTATCAGGTTTATTCAATGTGGAATTATTTTTTACCCCAAGTGCAGGCATATCAGCCTAATAGGAAGTTGTGGGCTCTGTTTATTACCTTGGCCCACTCATTAATGAGACTCATGTGGGTTTTAGGGTGTAATTATCTACCTTAAGGGAGTGAGGTGGTTTCCTGCCTGGAAGTCAATCTGGCTACCAGAAAGAGGAGTGGTATTATTTCACCCAGCAGTTCCATTCTACTCGGAGATAATAGTATAAATGATCTAATATCATGCTCATAATTCTTAGTGTATTTATCAACATCAACTGATTTATATTTAACAGAGTTGTTTTCTGATCAAGTACCCAGTCACTAATATGATTTTTAAAAAGGTGCTTTTTGACAATAAGCTGGGAAGTTAGAAGACTGTCCTGCAGTTAGAACCTGGGTGAGGACTAGTGTAAACTATCCTTGATGCTGTTATTTAAGGGAAGCATAAAACAATTATAGGTGATTTTTGAATTGTAATAGAGCTCTGTTCTGCAAGTGTGATTTCTAGTTATTTTTAAGGAACCCAGTATTCACTTACCTGGGTAATCTACTTAAAATGCTGTTTAGGTGCTCAGGCTCACCAAAGCATATTTACTGTTTAATGGGGTGGAAGAACAGGTTCCACCAGTAATACACTTATTTCATACAAACTAATTCCAACTATTTTATGGAAAAATAGTTTCCAAGTTTCAACCTTGATGTTAGAATATATGGCACTGAGAAAAGAAAACTATTCCATACCCTTTAACTCCCATTCAGAGAGCAAGATTAGAGTTTCTTCTGGTCCCTGAAGAGCAATAACAGCTCTAGTTATGATGTCAAATACTCTAGGGCACAAGTTGGCAAACTATGTAAAAGGCCAGATAATAAATATCTTGGCTTTGTGAGCCAAGAGGCAAAATTGAGGCTACTATGTAGGTGCTCATAAATGAGACAAAACAAACGTCCACATTTTTATCAGCAAATATTAAAGTGTAAATAAAAATATAGTAATAATGATTGCATATATTTTTCACTGAAGTAATTCACATCTACTAATGAGAAGAATGGAATTCAATTTTAGGATATTATTTTGCTTAATTTTCAGTTCAGTTAGTATGAGAAGCCCAAGGGGTTCAGCTGTAAAGAATTCGCCTGCAATGCAGGAGATGCAAGAGACTTGGGTTCGATCCCTAGGTTGGGAAGATTCCCTGGAAGAGGAAATGGCAACCCACTCCAATAGTCTTGCTGGGAAAATCCCATGGACAGAGGAGCCTGGCAGGCTACAATCCATGGGACTGCAGAGTCAGACACAACTGAGTAACTGAACACACACAAAATAAATTGCAAATATTCATCTGTTAAAGCTGATCTTTGAGGAGATTTTATGTTTCATCTTAAAAAAATCTTTCACACAGATTTGTTTTTGTTGTTGTTTAGTTGCTAAGTCATTTCCAACTCTTGAGACCCCATGGACAGTAGCCCACCAGGATCTTCTGTCTGTGGGATTTCCCAGGGAAGAATACTGGAGTGGGTTGCCATTTCCTTCTCCAGGGGATCTTCCCAACCCAGGGATTAAACCCACATCTCCTGTGTTGGCAGGCAGATTCTTTACTACTGAGCCACAAGGGAATCCCTTTAGGTTTTGCTAAACATTGATAGTCATCCATGAGTTATGATCTTAAACACATTTTTCACTTACAGTTCATCTATAAAAATCTAGAATATACATAGATTGTTCTCTTGACGTTTGCCATTTACCATGTCACTGATGTGCAGATTAACCACTTCAATAGAAAGATAAGTGGAAGTTCCTCAGTTGTACAGTTAAGTGGATTTCAAAATATAGAGTTTTTTTGGCACTTGCACTGAGGTCTCAAAAATGCTACTGAAACTACAGTTGTGTTCATCAAATAGAAACACTAAAATACTTTTTGGAAATGCATACCTCACACCTTGTTTTAACTTTTGATATTATAAATAGCGTATAAAGCAGCTTGATTTACCTGAAACCCAAAAGCATTAGTGTCCTCAAATTAATTTTATCATACTATATATTTCTCATGTCAAAGCACTGTTGGCTTTGTAATTCTAAGTTGAATTCAGTAATAAACATTACTAACTCTTCAGCAATGGCTAATTCCAAAGTAATTCAGTATTCATTAAGAGTAGTTAAGAGTGGTTCTTCTTATTCAGAAAAATTACAGTTTCAACCCTGATCCAAAAGATGATTATATATATATGTATATATACATCACAATAAAACTTTACCACTCCTAAGACATGGAAGCTATTACATTCACACAGATGTGTTTGTGCAGAACTAAATGTACAAAACACCTGGTAAATATTTAGGAGTGCAATTTCTGGGTTGTGTGGGAAGTCTATGTTTAATTTACAAGAAACTGCCAAATTGCTTTCTAAACTGACTGTACTGCTTTCCTTCTTCATTAGAAATGTATGGGCATTTCTATTGTTCCACATCATAGTCAGCATTTGTTACTATCAATTTTTTGGATTTAGTGATTCTAATAGGTGTGTAGTGCTATCTCAATGTGATTTTGATATGTATGTACCTAATCACAGATGCGTGAAACATGATCTTCCAGATGTTCAAGCTGGTTTTAGAAAAGGCAGAGGAACCAGAGATCAAATTGCCAACATCCACTGGATCATCAAAAAAGCCAGAGAGTTCCAAAAAACCATCTATTTCTGCTTTATTGACTATGCCAAAGCCTTTGACTGTGTGGATCAAAATAAACTGTGGATAATTCTGAAAGAGATGGGAATACCAGACCACTTGACCTGCCTCTTGAGAAACCTATATGCTGGTCAGGAAGCAACAGTTAGAACTGGATATGGAACAACAGACTGGTTCCAAATAGGAAAAGGAGTACGTCAAGGCTGTATATTGTCACCCTGCTTATTTAACTTCTATGCAGAGTACATCATGAGAAACACTGGGCTGCAAGAAGCCCAAGCTGGAATCAAGATTGCCGGGAGAGATATCAATAACCTCAGATATGCAGATGATACCACCATTATGGCAGAAAGTGAAGAGGAACTAAAAAGCCTCTTGATGAAAGTGAAAGAGGAGAGTGAAAACGTTGGCTTAAAGCTCAACATTCAGAAAACGAAGATCATGGCATCTGGTCCCATCACTTCATGGGAAATAGATGGGGAAACAGTGTCAGACTTTATTTTTTGGGGCTCCGAAATCACTGCAGATGGTGACTTCAGCCATGAAATTAAAAGACGCTTACTCCTTGGAAGAAAAGTTATGATCAACCTAGATAGCATATTCAAAAGGAGAGACATTACTTTGCCGACTAAGGTCCGTCTAGTCAAGGCTATGGTTTTTCCAGTAGTCATGTATGGATGTGAGAGTTGGACTGTGAAGAAAGCTGAGCGTTGAAGAATTGATGCTTTTGAACTGTGGTGTTGGAGAAGACTCTTGAGAGTCCCTTGGACTGAAAGGAGATCCAGCCAGTCCATTCTGAAGGAGATCAGCCCTGGGATTTCTTTGGAAGGAAGGATGCTAAAGCTGAAACTCCAGTACTTCGGCCACCTCATGTGAAGAGTTGACTCATTGGAAAAGACTTTGATGCTGGGAGGATTGGGGGCAGGAGGAGAAGGGGATGACAGAGGATGAGATGGCTGGATGGCATTACCAAGTTGATGGGCATGAGTTTGAGTGAACTCCGGGAGTTGGTGATGGACAGGGAGGCCTAGCGTGCTGCGATTCATGGGGTCTCAAAGAGTTGGACACGACTGAGTGACTGAACTGAACTGAACTGATTGTGTCTAAAAACTCTATTGCCAAACTCGAGGTCATAAAGATTTACTCCTGTGTCTACTTCTGGAATTTTATATTTTTATTTTAATATAACTCTATGATCTATTTTTGGAGAAGGGAATGGCACCCCACTCCAGTACTCTTGCCTGGAAATCCTATGGACGGAGGAGCCTGGTAGGCTGCAGTCCATGGAGTCGCTAAGAGTCAGATACGACTGAGCTACTTCACTTTCACTTTTCACTTTCATGAATTGGAGAAGGAAATGGCAACCCACTCCAGTGTTCTTGCCTGGAGAATCCCAGGGACGGGGGAGCCTGGTGGGCTGCCGTCTTTGGGGTCGCACAAAATCGGACATAACTGAAGCATCTTAGCAGCATAGCAGCAGCATCATGATCTAATTTGAACCAACTTTTAACTTTGTGTCTATGTTTATTGTTTCTGCATATTCACATCCAATTTTCCCAGCAACATTTGTTGAAAAACTATCCTGTATTCACTGAATTACATTTTACCCTTTGCCAAGATTCAGTTGACTATATTTTTGTGGGCTCTTTATTCTGTTCTGTTGATCTTTGTGTCTATCCTTGTGCCAATACCACACTGCTTACTTTAATACACCCTGGATTGGGAATTGGGAAGATCCCTATGAGAAGGAAATGGCAACCTGCTCCAGTATTCTTGCCTGGAAAATCCCATGGACAGAGAAGCCTGGCAGTCTGCAGTAGATAGGGTCAGAAAGAGTTGGACATGACTTAGTGATTAAACAGCAGCAGCAGCAGCCTTAGAATAAGTCTTGAAATCAGGTTAATGTGAATATTTCAATTTTGTTCTTTTTCAGAAATGTCTTGGTTGTTTTAGATCTTTGCCTTTTGTATGTGTTAGGGACCAAACGACGGTCTCTAGGACCTGAGTCATGTTTACCAGAAAGAGACAGGATATGCGCTCATCCTGCCTGGCCAATCATGTAACGCCAGCTACTCCTGTAACTGAGACAAAGAACTGCCTGTATATAAGCCGCCATACTCCTTTGTTCGGGGCTCTTGTCAGATTCCCTTGTGTGGGATGAGACTTGGGCCCTAGCGCGCTAGGAATAAACAAACTCCCTTCTTGCGTTTGCAATACTGTGGTGGACTTGCTCTCTCGGTCGGTTCGGAGATATGGGCTTGGAGCATAATATCTGGGGGCTCGTCCGGGATCTCCGTCCCTCCGGGGAGGACAACTCTCCTGGTAGAAGGGAGTAACCTCGTTAGGAGATAAGAGCTCTGAGCACCGGTGCTAACGTTGCAGAAGCCCAGATTAAGTCCGGGGCCCAGTATCATACTGGGGAGGCATCTGGCTGTAAAGTGCAAAGGCAAGTCAAGCGTAAGGCCGGGGCCCGGTTTTGTGCTGGGGAGGCAGCTGGCTCTGTGAACATCCTGAAGGTAAGATTGAGTGCATTGTCAGTGGCCACCTTGCGTTTGTTATCTATTTGTCTATTTGTGGTGTCTGTGCTGCTCTTTGTGTGCTCTATTGGCTCCCAGTGTACTTTTCTGTGATCATGGGACAAACAACTTCTACTCCTTTATCTCTTATGATTAACCACTTCTCTGATTTCAAGTCTAGAGCTCAGAATCTTTCATTACTGGTAGAGAAGAGCAAACTGGTGACTTTCTGTTCTGCCGAGTGGCCCACTTTTGACGTCGGATGGCCACAAGAAGGAACCTTCAATCCCCAAATTATCCAGGCAGTTAAAGAGAGGGTGCTTACCTGCCGGGCACCCAGATCAGACTCCCTACATTCTGGTCTGGCAGGATCTAGTGAGAAACCCGCTGGAATGGCTTAAACCCTTTGTTGCCACTCCTCCTAAACCTCCCTGTCCCTCTTCCCCAACTCCAACCTCGCCAAGCCCACAGGTGCTAGTCATGAAGGCTTCCGAAGAAAAAGAAGGAAAAAAGGATGAGAATCGACCAAAGCCAGTCTTCCAGAAATCTTCTCTGTATCCTAATCTGATAGATCTGGAGACCGAATTGTTCCCACCCCTGTATGCGGATCCACATCTGCCCTTGCTTCCACAGGTTGCACAGGTTTCATTGGGAGAAGCCAGGAGGAGAACCGAGCCTTCAGCTCATCCCAGAGAAGGGGGCCCCGCCCAGGGAACTCAGGGAAAAACAAGAGAAATGGCCAGCATAGTGGAAGAAGACCCAGAAGCCCCCTCCTCCACCGTTCACGCGTTTCCGGTCTGGGCAGGACCAGCCAGAGAGGGTGGAGAGCGGACATATCAGTATTGGCTCTTCTCCACTAGTGATTTGTACAACTGGAAAACCCAGACTCCCTCCTTCTCTGAAAAACCACAGGGTCTTATTGATCTTTTAGAGTCTATCCTTTTTACTCACAATCCCACTTGGGATGATTGTCAGCAACTGTTACAGGTGCTTTTCACTACAGAGGAGCGCGAGCGGATCCTGTCAGAGTTATGTTAGCATTTATAAATCAAGCAGCCCCCAATATTAGAAAAAAGTTACAAAAGATAGACAGGTTAAATGAACAATCCTTGCAAGATCTAGTGAGGGCAGCTGAGAGAGTTTTTAATCATAGAGAGACCCCAGAAGAGAGAGAGAGGACCGCATTAGAAGAGAAGAAAGAGAATTTAGAGCTGAAGAAAACCATAAAAATAAAAAAGAGCTGGCCCAGATATTTTTTGCTGGGGTTGAAAACAAAAACAGGTTCCAGAAAGGGAAAAAATTGGACTCAAAAACTGAAGAAAAAACGACAAGGTGTAAGCTTGAGAAAAACCAATGTGCATTTTGTAAAGAGTTTGG
Source organism: Ovis canadensis (assembly GCF_042477335.2). Classification (NCBI taxonomy): domain Eukaryota; kingdom Metazoa; phylum Chordata; class Mammalia; order Artiodactyla; family Bovidae; genus Ovis; species Ovis canadensis. The sequence goes on from NC_091262.1 coordinate 52,944,700, forward strand.
ACATTGGAAAGACAAATGCCCCAAGAAAAATCTAAAAGAGGGGCCCAAGAACCCCAAGAACAAGACTCCCTCTCCAGACAGTCATATCCTCTACGCGGGTGAGGATAGCGACTAGGGGGGGTCAGGGCTCGAAGCCCCTCCCCGAGTCCTGGGTAACTATAAATGTGAAGGGGAAACCGGTTGGCTTCACGGTGGACACGGGAGCCCAATACTCAGTCTTAAACCAAAAAGATGGACCCATGTCTAAGAAAAGTAGCTGGGTGCAGGGAGCAGCCGGGACTAAACGATATGGATGGACTACAAAACGGCATGTGAACTTGGGGGCCCACCAGGTAACCCATTCTTTTCTGGTGATACCTGAGTGTCCAGCACCCTTGTTGGGAAGAGATTTACTGTCTAAAGTAAATGCCCAAATTCATTTCGACCATGGACAAGTGTCGGTTTTAGATGGGACCGGGCATCCTTTTCAGGTCTTGTCTCTGGCATTAAAAGATGAATACAGACTCTACTTGCCAGAGGCCCCAGCGACAATAAGCCCCGAAGTACAACCATGGGTTCAAAGATACCCTCAGGCCTGGGCTGAAACTGCAGGAATGGGACTAGCCAAACAGAGGCCCCCTATCATTGTGGAACTGAAAGCCAGTGCTTCCCCGGTGAGGGTACGACAGTATCCCATGAGTCAAGAGGCTCGACAAGGAATTACTCCTCATATACAACGCCTCATAGATGCTGGGGTCCTAAAACGGTGCCGGTCCCCATGGAACACTCCCCTGTTGCCTGTGAAAAAGCCTGGGGGAACTGATTTTAGACCGGTTCAAGATCTACGAGAAGTCAACAAACGGGTGAATGATATTCATCCTATGGTTCCTAACCCTTAAACATTGCTAAGCAACTTGCCTCCAAACTACATTTGGTACACTGTTTTAGATTTAAAAGATGCTTTTTTCAGTTTGCCTCTTGCCCCCGCAAGCCAAGAGATCTTTGCCTTCGAATGGCAGGAAGACGGTAGTCAGACCCCTGTGCAGCTGACATGGACTCGCTTACCACAGGGTTTCAAAAACTCGCCCACGTTATTTAATGAGGCCCTGGACGAAGACCTCCGTGAGTATCGGGTTGAACACCCTACCATTGTTTTATTACAATATGTTGATGACCTTATGCTGGCAGCGGCTACAGAGAAAGAGTGCCAAGAGGCAACAGGTGACCTTCTCCAAACCTTGGGGACTTTAGGTTACAGGGCTAGTGCCAAAAAGGCCCAGATTGCCAAGCAAGAGGTTACATACCTCGGTTATAAGATAAAACAGGGCCAGAGGTGGCTAACACAGGCTATGAAAGAAACCATCCTCCAGATCCCTGAGCCGGCTAACCCTAGACAAGTGAGAGAATTTCTGGGAACGGTGGGATATTGCCGGTTATGGATCTTGGGGTTTGCAGAAAAGGCCAGGCCCCTATATGGAGGGACCAAAGAAAACAAGGACTGGAAATGGACTGAGCCAATGAAAGAGGGCTTCCAAGAGCTCAGGCTCAGGCGAGCCTTGCTAGAAGCTCCTGCCCTTGCCCTCCCTGACCCATCTAAGCCTTTCCAATTATTTGTAGATGAAAAGTGGGGGATAGGAAAAGGGGTACTAACACAGAGATGGGGACCATGGAAGCGATCTGTAGCTTACCTTTTCAAGAGACTGGACCCAGTGGCAGCCGGATGGCCACCTTGCCTCCGTATCATCGCGGCCACTGCGCTCTTAGTCCATGATGCTGATAAACTGACTTATGGACAGAGACTCTTGGTCTACACTCCTCATGCCATAGAGAGAGTTTTAAAGCAACCCCCAGGTAAATGGATTTCTAATGCCCGCTTGACGCACTACCAGGCCTTGCTACTTGACACCCCACGGATTCATTTCCAAACGCCCTGCACTCTAAATCCGGCCACTCTTTTGCCCAATCCGGGGGAAAATAGCCCCCTCCATGATTGTGATGAGATACTGGCCGGGGTAACAGCAATGCGAAAGGACTTAACCAATACTCCACTGGATAACAGTGAGCTAAAATGGTTCACAGATGGCAGCAGTTATGTAAAAGATGGACAGAGACGGGCGGGAGCCGCAGTAGTAGATGACTCTGGACAGACAATACGGGCAGAGGCCCTTCCCCCGGATACCTCAGCACAAAAGGCAGAGTTAATTGCCCTGATTCAAGCATTAGAGAGAGCCAAAGGAAAAAGAATAACTATTTTCACTGACAGTCGCTATGCTTTTGGCACGGTACATATCCAGGGCCCGATATATCGGGAACGGGGGTTTTTGACAGCTGAAGGAAAAGAAATTAAAAACTTGCCTGAAATCCGTAGACTTTTAGAAGCTGTACAGATGCCTCGGGCTGTGTCAATAGTACACGCACCTGGACATCAGAAGGATGACAGCCCCACAGCATGAGGGAATCGTGCCGCAGACCTGGCAGCTCGAAAAGTAGCTGATGAAGATTTCATCACCCCTGTGTTGGCGATCAGACTTCCACCTCCAGGTATGGGAACTCTGCCCCCAACGCCTGAACATTCATCCACAGACCTTGCTTGGATCCAAAAACACACCAACCTTCAAAAAGATGAAGATGGATGGTACCGAGACTCAGACGGCTACTTGATACTCCCTGCTCAGTTGGGACAGCAACTATGTGAGCATTTGCACTTGTCTACTCATCTGGGAGAAAAGAAGACTGATACTCTTTCAAACTGCGCGCCTGCGATTTCCCCGGCACCAGACAACTGTAAAGAACATAGTGCATGCTTGTAAGGCGTGTCAACAGATGAGGCCAGGAAAAGGACAACATGCAGGACTGAGGTATCGGGGAGAAGGACCAGGGCAACACTGGGAAATAGATTTCACCGAGGTAAGGCCAGGCAAGTATGGTTACCGGTACTTGTTAGTGTTGGTAGATACCTTCTCAGGGTGGGTGGAGGCTTTTCCTCCAAAGGGAGAAACCGCTATGATAGTGGCAAAAAAGATTTTAGAAGAAATAGTTCCCAGGTTTGGCCTGCCAGTGACCATTGGCTCTGATAATGGACTTGCTTTTGTGAGTCAAATAGTTCAGAGCCTTGCCCTAGCCCTGGGGACTAAATGGAAGTTATATTGTGAATACAGTCCACAGAGCTCAGGGCAAGTAGAAAGAATGAATCGGACTCTAAAAGAAACTTTAACTAAATTGGCTATAGAGACTGGCGGGGACTGGGTGACCCTCCTTCCCTTCACCCTCTTCCGTGCACGTAATACTCCTTATCAACTTAATCTGACCCCATTTGAAATTCTGTATGGGAGACCTCCCCCTTTATGTCCAATATTTGAAGGGAAGAAACTACCGCCTCCCACGTTGGGGCAACTCCAAGAGGCCTTGATGGCCTTAAGCAAGGTGCACTCTCGTGTCTGGAAACTGCTCCGGGAAATACATGTGGGTCAAAATAAGGGAACTATTCCCTCACATGACACTGGCCCAGGAGACTGGGTATGGGTCAAAAGGCACCAAACCAAGGCACTAGAACCCAAATGGAAGGGTCCTTATGTTCTTCTTACCACCCCAACTGCCATAAAGGTCAACGGTATCGGGCCTTGGGTGCATTGCAACCACGTACGCCCAGCTGCTTCAGCAGAGCAGGAAGACGCTAAGAAAGAATGGGAAGCATCTCTGCACCCGTCCAACCCCCTGAGGCTAAAGCTTCGAAGGCGCCAATAGGACCAGGACAACTTGGCTGGGCCGTCTTGTGGGTAACCCAGTTACTCTGCTCCGGAGTTGCCAGCATGAACCCGCATCAACCTGTCAAAATCACCCGGAAGCTGCAAAATGGACTAACACGAGAAGTGCAAAACTCCACTACCGCAATACATCCACCAAACACATGGTGGCCAGACTTATACTTTGACCTTAAGCCGATGGTAAATGTGCCTTGGGCTAGGGGTTATCTCCGAGAACAAGGGTTCTGGGCATGCCCAGGCGCACCCAGACATGACTGGAAGACCTGTGGGGGGGCACAAGACTCTTATTGTAAAACCTGGGATTGTGTTACTTCTAATGATGGACCTCGGCGCTGGGAAGTAGGAAATCGAGATTTACTTAATTTTTCATTCGCCAAGCCCCTCCCTAGGGTCCTCGGAGATCCAGCTTTTAGCTGTGAAAGTTGCAATTATGCACAAGTCAGAATAAGGTTCAATCCAGAAAAAAGCAAAAAAGAGGGGACCTGGATCTCTGACCTATCTTGGGGGCTACAGACGAGGGAATCAGGAGGGTTTGGGGTTGATGGAAAAGGGATTATAGTAGTGAGCCAGGTCTTAGAGCCAATTCTTGTACACAGTATCGGGCCCAACAAAGTAGAAAAGCTGGCTGTAACCCCCCGCCTAACGACTTCCATGCCAACATCTTTGGCAGTGAGCCCTGAAGCAGAAGCGCTCACTGAAATAGATCCCCTATGGAAGCTGATTAGGGCAGCTTATGCCACCCTGAATCAGACCCATCCTGAGGCAACTAAATCTTGTTGGTTATGTTACAACTTAATTCCCCCTTATTACGAAGCAGTAGGCCTCAGTGCCTCTTATGACTGGGCCAACAGCACTGATCCTCCTCAGTGTCACTGGGGGGACCGAAAGGTGGGTCTGACGATGAAAGAGGTATGGGGAAAGGGCTTATGCATGGGCACGGTGTTACCAGCAAAGTCTCCACTTTGTGTGCATGTCGTCGAGCCTGATGATTTGCTTGTAGCTAAATGGTTAATACCTCAAATGGGGGGATGGTGGGTCTGTTCACACACGGGGCTAACTCCATGCCTGCATAGCTCAATCTTTGACCCCAAAGAAGAATTCTGTGTTATGGTGGCTGTTGTGCCCAAGATTCTGTACCGACCGGAGAAAGCAATATATGATTATTGGGCCCAGAAATTAACTCTAAATCCTCCAAAAAGAACTTATAAAGTTAAGAGGGAACCTCTTACCGCCATAACCATAGCAACTATGTTTGGTCTTGGAATAGCCGGGGCTGGAACCGGAATAACAGCTCTGTCCCTGCAAAGCCAAGGATTTAACTCCCTGAGAGCGGCCATAGATGAAGACATTACCCGTATAGAGCAATCTATTAGTCATTTAGAATCGTCTCTAACTTCTCTATCTGAAGTAGCTCTGCAAAACAGGAGGGGATTAGATCTGCTCTTTCTGCAACAAGGGGGACTCTGTGCTTCCCTAGGAGAAGAGTGCTGTTTCTATGCGGATCATACAGGAATAGTTATAGAATCTATGGCCAAAGTGAGAGGACTAGCCCAATGTAAACGAGAACGTGAGGCTCAACAGGGATGGTTTGAATCTTGGTTTCAACAATCCCCTTGGCTGACTACCTTAATCTCCACCTTGCTAGGACCCCTGCTAGTACTTTTGCTAATGCTTACCTTTGGCCCATGTATTATCAATAGACTTGTAGCCTTTGTAAAGGAACGCATAAATACAGTACAGCTGTTTGTGCTTCGACAACAATATCAAACTGTGTCTCAGGACCGAGAGGAAGATTCCTCTATATGATCTAAGGACAGAGGGGAATGTTAGGGACCAAACGACGGTCTCTAGCACCTGAGTCATGTTTACCAGAAAGAGACAGGATATGCGCTCATCCTGCCTGGCCAATCATGTAACGCCAGCTACTCCTGTAACTGAGACAAAGAACTGCCTGTATATAAGCCGCCATACTCCTTTGTTCGGGGCTCTTGTCGGATTCCCTTGTGTGGGATGAGACTTGGGCCCTAGCACGCTAGGAATAAACAAACTCCCTTCTTGCGTTTGCAATACTGTGGTGGACTTGCTCTCTCGGTCGGTTCGGAGATACGGGCTCGGAGCATAACAGTATGAACTTTAGAATCAGCTTATTGATATCAACAAAAAAGCTTGTTAGGATTTTGACTGGGATTACTTGGAATCAGCAGATAAAGTTTGGGAGAACTGACATCTTAAACCTTCTAATCTGTGCACATTCTATCTCTCGACATTTGTTATGTTATTCTTTGTTGTTGTTGTTGTTGTTATGGTATTCTATGGTTTCTTTTATCAGTGGTTTGTAGTTTTCTGTATAGTAGATGTATACCTAAGTTTCATGGGTGGTGCTACTTTAAGTGATTTTTAGTTTTTAAATTTTAGATTCTAATTGTTCCCTGCCAGCATATGAGTAAAACTGACCTTTCATGTTGATCTTTATTCTGTGAACTAGCTAAATTCATTTATTAGCTTCAGAAAATTTTTGTAGCTTCTGTGAGATTTTCTATGTAAACAACCATATCATCTATGAATAAGGGCCATTTTATTCCTTCCAGTTTGGTTGCCTTTTATTTTTTTTATGCATTTTATTCTTGTTAGGACTTCCAGTATATTGATGCCTTATTTATTAATTTCTTATTTACTGATCTAACTCAATAACAAAATAACCTACACTCTATTATGTCTTGACAGTACAACATAAGTCCACTTCTCTTCTGTTTTAACATAATGCATATATACTGGTAATTAAAAAAATATTAAAAGTTCTAGGGTGGAGATATGTGTGGCACTTGAAACACTGTGGATTTATAGCTGCATCTCTGTGATTGGTAGTGTCCTGAATAGCAGTCTGAAGCAGTGAGAGAGCCACATGTAGTCTCTAGCAACTACTCAGATCTCCTGTTGTAGCCCAAACAGTCTTAGATAATCTGAGATAAATGAGTATGGCAGTATTCCAAGAAAACTATTTATGGACACTAAAATATGGACTTCATACAGTTTTAACATATCATGTTAATTTTTTTCAAACAATCTAAAAATGTACACACCACTCAGTTCACAGACCATATTATAACAGGTGGCTGATCAGATTCTACCCATAGGCTGAGGTTTGTCATTTCCTGATCTTGGTGCTATGTAAAATCTAGAAAGAATGGAGGGAAGGAATGAATGTTTCACAAAAAGACAGTGCCAGGCTACTAAACTGCCATACATTCTTCTGAGAGAGGGCAAGTCTGTGTATACTTATGTGTGTACGTGTGTGTGTGTGTGTGTGTGTATAGATAGGTGAGTGTACTATGTACATATTTACGTGTGGTCAAATGTATGCATATGTATTTTATGTGTATATCTAGGTGTGTGTGTTAATATGTATATATGTGTGAGTGTGTATATGTGTCTTTTATGCATGTTTGTGTATTTGTTTGCATTGAGTAAAAACTCAGGAACAAATACTGCCTTTTTCCCACAAGACATATGAACAAATGTGTGTTGAAAATTTGAGAATGCCTTATATTAGCCATATCTTGACTTCAGAATCTAGTTCAAAATTATACTTTATTATCCTAACAGAGTCTAGATATGTCTCTTTTAATAGCATTATTCTTTTGGCCAGTTGGCTGGAAACTGTACTGTCACAGAACTATTCAGACAATTTTGTCACATTTAGTGCCAATGTTTAAATGCCTCCAAGGCATATTTCTATTTACTTACTCCTAATATTTAAAATATTTTGTTAAAAGCTATTTCTTTTTGTGTATAGTGTCAGAAATTTCATACTTTTGCATGTGCCAGAATACTGGGACGGGAAGCCATTCCCTTCTCCAGGAGATCTTCCAGGCCCAGGGATTAAACCCAGGTCTCCCACACTGTAAGCAGATTCTTTACCAGCTGAGACACCAGGGAAGCCCCAATCTTTAAAACCTTTTATTAAAAGCTATTGCTTTTTGTGTGTAATGTCAGAAAGTGTTCTAATTTCAAACTTTTACATGTAGTTGACCAGTTTCTCAAGCACCACTTGTTGAAGAGACTATTTTGTTTATTTGTGCCTCCTTTGTCAAAGATAAGGTGTCCTTAGGCGCATGGGTCTATCTTCAGGCTTTCTATTTTGTTCCATTGATCTATATTTCTGTTTTTGTGACAGTATCATACTGTCCTGATGACTGTAACTTTGTAGTATAGTATGAAGTCAGGAAGGATGATTCCTCCAGTTCCATTCTTCTTTCTCAAGATTGCTTTGGCTATTCAGGATCTTTTGTGTTTCCATACAAACTGTTATATTATTTGTTCTAGTTCTGTGAAAAATATCATTGGTAGTTTGATAGGAATTACATTCAATCTATAGATTGCTTTGGGTACTATAGTCATTTTCGCTATACTGATTCGTCTAACTCAAGAATATGGTATATCTCTCCACCTGTTTATGTTATCTTTGATTTCTTTCATTAGTGTCTTACAGTGTTATACATACAGGTTTTTGCCTCTTTAGGTAAATTTATTCCTAAATATTTTATTCTGTTTGTTGCAATGGTGTGAATGGAATTGTTTCCTTATTTTCTCTTTCTGATTTTTCACTGTTAGCATATAGGAATGCAAGGGATTTTTGTGTATTAATTTTATATCCTACAAATTGACTATATTCATTGATTAGCTCTAGTAATTTTCTGGTGGTATCTTTAGAGTTTTCTATGTAGAGAATCACGTCATCTGCAAACAGTGAGAGTTTTACTTCTTTTCCAATATGGATTCCTTTTATTTCTTTTTCTTCTCTGATTGCTGTGGCTAGGACTTCCAAAACTATGATTTGGGAGAATGGCATTGAAACATGTATATTATCATATGTGAAATGAATCAGCAGTCCAGGTTTGATGAATGATACAGGATGCTTGGGGCTGGTGCACTGGGATGACCCAGAGGGATGGTATGGGGAGGGAGTTGAGAGGGGGGTTCAGGATGGGGAACATGTACACCCATGGAGAATTCATATCAGTGTATGGCAAAACCAATACAATATTGTAAAGTAATTAGCCCCCAATTAAAATAAATAAATTTATATTTAAAAAAAAGTGGAAAAAAAGAAAAAACAAAAAGCAGAAAAAAAAAGAACTGTGTTGAATAATAGTGGTTAAGAGTTGGCATGCTTGTCTTGTTCCTGATTTTAGAGGAAATGCTTTCAGTTTTTCACCATTGATAATGTTTGAAGAGGGTTTGTCATATATGGCCTTTATTATATTGAGGTATTTCCTTCTAGGACTACTTTCTGAAGAGTTTTTATCATAAATGGGTGTTGAATTTTGGGTCAAAGGCTTTATCTGAATCTACTGAAGTGATCATATGGTTTTTATCTTTCAATTCGTTAATATGGTGTATCACATTGATTAATTGGCATTTATTGAAGAATTCTTGCATCCCTGGAATAAAGCCCACTTGATCATGGCATATTAGTCTGTTTAATGTGTCATTGGATTCTCTTTGCTAGAATTTTGTTGAGGATTTTTGCATCCATGTTCATCAGTGATAGTGGCCTGCAATTTTCTTCTTTGTGGCATCTTAGTCCGGTTTTGGTATCAGGGTGATGGTGGCCTTGAAAACAAATTAAAGACCTAAATGTAAGATGTTCAGTTCAGTTAAGTTCAGTCACTGAGTTGTGTCTGACTCTTTGCAACCCTGTGAACCACAGCAGGCCAGGTCTCCCTGTCCATCACCAACTCTTGGAGATCACCCAAACCCATGTCCATTGAGTTGGTGATGCCATCCAACCATCTTATCCCCTGAGAAACTATTAAACTCTTAGAGGAAAACATAGGCAGAACAATCTCTGACATAAATCACGGCAAGATCCTCTATGACCCACCTCCTAGAGTAATGGAAATTAAAACAAAAATTAACAAATGGGACCTAATTAAACTTAAAAGCTTTTGCACAATGAAGGAAACTGTAAGCAAGGTGAAAAGACAACCCTCAGAATGAAAGAAAATAATAATAACAACAACAACAACAACAACAAAACAGTTAAAAAAGAATTAAGCTCTAGAATATTCAAGCAGCTCATGCAGCTCAATACCAGAAAAACAAGCAATTCAATTAAAAGGTGGGCAGAAGACTTAAACAAACATTTCTTCAAAGAAGACATACAGATAACTAATAAACACATGAAAAGATGTTCAACATCACTGACTATTCAGTTCAGTTCAGTCGCTCAGTCGTGTCCGACTCTTTGCGACCCCATGAATCGCAGCACACCAGACTTCCCTGTCCATCACCAACTCCTAGAGTTCACTCAGATTCACGTCCATCGAGTCCGTGATGACATCCAGCCATCTCATCCTCTGTCATCCCCTTCTCCTCCTGCCCCCAATCCTCCCAGCATCAAAGTCTTTTCCAATGAGTCAACTCTTCGCATGAGGTAGCCAAAGTACTGGAGTGTCAGCTTTAGCATCATTCCTTCCAAAGAAATCCCAGGGCTGATCTCCTTCAGAATGGACTGGTTGGATCTCCTTGCAGTCCAAGGGACTCTCAAGAATCTTCTCCAACACTACAGTTCAAAAGCATCAATTCTTCGGCGCTCAGCCCTCTTCACAGTCCAACTCTCACATCCATACATGACTACTGGAAAAACCATAGCCTTGACTAGATGGATCTTCAAAACCACAATGAAGTATCATCCTACACTTGTGAGAATGGCCATCATCAAAAAATCTACAAATGCTAAATTTTCATTATGGAAAAAGGAAGCCCTCCTACGCAGTTGGTGGGAATGCAAACTGATACAACCACTATGGAGAACAGTACAGAGATTCTTTAAAAAAACTAGAAATAAAACTACCATGCTGCTGTTGCTGCTGCTTAGTCAGTTGTGTCTGACTGCGCAATCCTATGGATTGTAGGCCACCAGGCTTGTCTGGCCATGGAATTCTCCAGGCAATAGTACTGGAGTGGGTTCCCATGCCCTCTTCCAGAGGCTCTTCCCAACACAGGGATCAAACCCAGGTCTCCTGCATTGCAAGCATATTCTGGGCTATCACCCAAACTACCATAAAACCCAGGAATCCCACTACTGGGCATATACTCTGAGGAAACCAGAATTGAAAAAGACACATATACCTCAGTGTTCATTGCAGCACTATTTAAAATAGTTAGGACATGGAAGCCACCTAGATGTCCACTGGAGATGAATGAATAAGGAAGTTGTGGTACATATATACAATGGAATATTACTCAGCTATAAAAGGGAACATATTTGAGTCAGTTCTAATGAGGTGGATGAACATACAGCCTATTATACAGAGTGAAGTAAGTCAGAAAGAGAAAGACAAGAATGGTATTACAATGCTTGTATATAGAAACTAGAAAGGTGGTACAGATGATCCTAAGTGCAGGGCAGCAAAGCAGACACAGACATAAAAAACAGACTTTTGGAGTCAGTGGGAGAAGGAGAGGGTAGGATGATTTAAGAGAATAGGACTGAAACATATGCATTACCATATGTAAATTAGATACTCAGTGGGAGCTTGATAAATGATGCAGGCCACCCAAAGGCAGGGCTCTGTGATGTCCTGGAGGGATGAGGTGAGGAGTGAGGTGAGAGGGGATTCAGGAGGGAGAGGACATATGTATGCCTATGCCAATTCATGTTTATGTACAGCAAAAACCATCACAATACTGTAAAGTAATTATCCTCCAATTAAAGTTTAAAAAAGAAGGGAGAAAAATCCATTACTCTTCCTGGAAGTTTATGTGACTTCGTTTTGTCTTCTAGTTTCAATTTGGTTTTCTCTTTCAAATATGTTATTTAATTTTCTAAGTGTTTGGAGGCACTATGGATAAAAAGGGGGAAAACATCAAGTGTAAGAAGATTTTCTCATTCTGTATGACTGCATGCGGGGGTGGGAGGTGGGTAGGGTGGACAGGTCAGCACACATTTTGTTGCCAATTCCATATGTGAAATTCATGGGATACTCAGAAAATAGTGTATGCCTCAATCTACTCAGCTGGAAAGTTGGATTTTAAAAAATGGCGTGCAGAGAGAATATGGAAGGTATGGTGCCTGGCAATTGAAGTGGACTGTAGGAGATTCCCAACACATTACTTCTCTCAAATGATGAGCACTCCAAGTAATATAACAAAGAGAAAAAGGTTATTATCAAACACTGCCTTAGTCAACAAGAGGGTTTCCTGCTGTCTGTGGACACAGAGGGATGAGAAAACATGAAGTCACAGTGTGTACTGTTTGCTCCAAGATATTTAGAAGTAATTTTATCATAAAATTTATTTCTCTTCTATAAGCTGCCAAAAACACTGAAAAGGAAACAAAGCTCTGGGCAAAGGGATGGTCCCTGAATCTGCCGCATATAAAGCTGTCTTCTAATGATTCACTTTCATTAATTCAGTATCTAATTATTTTTGTCTGTGGGATAGCTTTTTTGGGGGGAAACTTTTTGACTTGTTTATAGAAATATTTTACTCTTTTGTTTTTAAGAAATATTCTGATTTTCACCCTGTTTTGAAATTATATCATTTTTCATATTCTGTATTTCTAGCAATATAAAACAAGAGGAAATCAACTTGATAAATAATTTTAATCTTTAATCTTTCACAAGTGTTTTGCCTAGCTCAGAGGACAGATTTGTACCCATAATTAAACATTAAAGTAGTGGCTTTTTACAAATATATGTATGAGCCTGTCCTCCCCAAAGATAGGGAAAGTCAGTGTTACATAAGTTAAAACAAGTGTGAAAACATAAATTATTATTTGCAACTGTAAATAAATATAGAGGACACTGAACATTAAATTTTATATGGGAAAGATGGAAAATATAAATATTCTGCATTTATGATATTAGTGAGCTTTTTTTCTGTTACCATTATGCTGGCCTTTTATATGGATATTGTTAGTATTATTCAATACAGATTAATGGATTTTGAGGTTTGGGGAGAATGTGAAAAGATCAAAATATTAAGTGAATAACATACTAGAAATTACTTTTTTTTCTTGGAAGACGGAGTTTCTCAAAAGCAAGTCAACTGTTTAGAAAACATTTGTTTTCTTTCTTTATTGAAGTATGATTGGCATACAACATTATAGTAGTTTCTGATGTTAAACATAATTCAACATTTGTATATGTTGTAAAATGATCACCGCAATAAGTCTAGTTTACCATCTGTCACCACACAGAGTTACAAATTTTTTTCTTGTGGATAAGGACTTTTAAGATTTATTTTCTTAGCAACTTTCAAATTTGCAATACAATATATATTGACTATGGTCACCATACCTTATGTTACATCCTAATGTTTTATTTATTTTATAGCTGTAAGGTTTTTCCTCTCAATTCCCTTCATTTATTTTATTCCACCACCACCCCACCACTCCCACCCCCACCCCCACCATTCTCCCACCTCTTCAGCAACCACCAATCTTTTCTCTGTATCAATTAGCTTAGTCTGGTTTAGTCAGTTTTGTTTATTAGATTCCACATATTAGTTAAATCATATGGTATTTGTCTTTCTCAGTTTGACTTATTTCACCTAGGATAGTACCCATCCATACTGTGACAAATGGCAGGAGTTCCTTCTATGGCTGAGTAGTATTCCATTGTTTGTATACACACACACACACACACACACAGCCTCTTTATCCATTCAGTTCTTGATGGGTGCTTAGGTTGCTTCCATATTTTGGCTATTGTAAATAATGCTGGAATCAATATAAAATGCGTATGCCTTTCCGACTTAGTGCTTTTATTTACTTCTGATAAATACCCAGAAGTAGAATTGCTGGGTCATACCATAACTCTACTTTCAATTTTCAGTCTTTTTGAGAAACCTCCAAACTGTTTTCCATAGTGATGGCACCTATTTACACTCTAAACAACAGCGCACTAAGGTAACATATCTCTACACCCTGCTGCTGCTGATGCTAAGTCACCTCAGTCGCATCCAACTCTGTGCGATCCCATAGACGGCAGCCCACTAGGCTCCTCTGTCTCTGGGATTCTCCAGGCAAGAGTACTGGATTGGGGTGCCATTGACTTCTCCGTCTCTGCACCCTAGCCAACACTTATTTCCTGTTCATAGCCATTTTGAGCAGGTGTGAGGAGATATCTCATTGTGGTTTTGATATGCATTTTTCTGATGATTAGTGATCCTGAGAATCTTTCAGTGTGTATTTTGGCTATCTCTATGTCTTCTTTTAAAAGATGTTTATTCAGATATTCCAACTATTTTTAAAATTGGGTTATTTATTTCTTGATGTTGAGTTGGGTGAGTTCTTTATACATTGTGGATATTATCCTTTGATTGGATATTATTTGCAAATATCTTTTCTCACTCAGTAGATTGTCTTTTTATTTTGTTAATGGTTTCTTTCATTATCCAGAAGTTTTTAGTTTGATGTAGTCCCACTCTTTTTTCTTTGGAGTTGGATTTTAAAAAAAACAAATGTCACCAAAAGCAATGTCATGGAGTTTACTGGGGGTTTTCTGGTTTTAGGCCTTACAGTCAAGTCTTTAATGTATTTTGAGTTAATTTTTATGTTGGTTTAAGATACTGGTCTAGTTTTATTCTTCTGTATATAGTAGTCCAGTTTTCTCAGCACTGTCTATTGAAGGAACTGTCTTTTGCCCAGTGTATATCGTTGCCTACTTTGTCATAAATTAATTGACCATATATGCTTGGGTTTATTTCTGGGCTGTCTATTCTGTTCCATTGATCTATTTTTATGCTGTATTATGTGTCTGTTTTTATGCTGATACCATCTGTTTTGATTACTCTAGCTTTGTAATATACTTTGAAATCATGCAGTGTGATATCTCCAGATTGTTTTTCTTTCTCAGTATTGCTTTGACTTTTGGGGTCTTATGTGGTTCCACACACATTTTAGGATTGTTTGTTCTGCTTCTGAGGAAAATGTTCTGGAACTTTGACAGAGATTGTATTGAATCTATAGATGCTTTGGGTAACATGGACATTGTTACATTAATACTTCCAATCTATAAGCATAAAATATTCCATTCTTTTGTGTGTTTTCAGTTTCTTTCATCAATGTCATAGCTTTTAGTATGTAAGTCTTTATTCTTCTTGATGAAATTTATTCCTAGGTTTTAAAATTCTTTTTGACACAATTTTAAATGGGATTCTTTTCTTAATTTTTTTTTCTGATAGTTCATGTTAGTGTAATAGAAATGCTCCAGATTTCTGAATATGCACTTTGTACGTTGCAACTTTCCTGCTTTCATTTATTAGTTTTAACAGCTTTGGGGGGAAATTATAGATAAGTAGGGAAGAAGTCTAGAATGATTTGCCTTATAGTGAATTAGAGTTGAGACATCAGTATAAACTCATTTGCTCTTTTGAGTGAACTGTAGATGACTTATCCTACCTATTCCTAGATTGGACCTTTGTAATTAGCTACTATTTCAGAAATGTGCATGACCTATGACTGCATCTCTGTATTTATCTCTCTAACTATCTCAATCTGACTTGAAAAATAATTAGAGATTACAACAAAAATTAAATAAACATATAAATATTTATGTTTGATCTGAGCTAAACCTAATTATGAATTTTCTTTCTGTTTACAGATATGGACATTTTCTCTTAAACTGTTAGATTTTATCATCTGTATGACATATATCTTTTCATTTCTATACTATGAAAACATCCATATGGATATTCATCATTGCTTTTCAGGTGTCAAAATTTGTTGATAAATATATAGTTTATAAGAATCATATAAGTGGCAAGTAAACAACCGTGACTATTAAACTAACATGAAATTTAGATAAAAGTATATGTGTGGTCTGTTATATAAAGACCTAATGGTTCAGGTTCAAATTAGAATTGAACTAGTTCTGTTGGTGAAGTCATTTTACCTGGCTATGCCTATAAGTCTATAAAAAAGCAAAAATTCACTGAAAATTAAAAATTATATTTGTTATTTGATAAATCAGTCCATATCCTTTGTATTGAAGTTATCTTTTCTTCCTACACATGATTGTCTCCAGTTTCACATGTTCAGGGAGAATGGATTTTCATCACATAGAATAGATTAATTTGGTCAATTGTGTTACTTTCTCTATACCATCTGTTTGAGTCAGGGTTGAATTGTAGATAACTGAAACTACTATATTTTAAGCAGAAAGTTATTTAATACAGGAATTAAGTTCATACAACTTATAGAAAGCTTGGAGGGCAGACTTTATCATAGAAGTAAATCACCAGGCAAATCTCTACTTTTGTTATAATCAAGAATCTATAGCATTGTCACTGCAACCATAGAGTCCAGGCATGTATTATCTTAGCAGCTGCAATTTTTAGGTTGGAAAACTATGTACTGTTGACACCAGAACCACATTATACCTACATATTAGCATAAGAAAAAATGGATGTCCTGAGCCCTCTCAACATTCACAAATTAATTATGAGACATTGGAATACCTGCAAATGTTGTTGGAGAAGAATCCAGGGCTTTTATGACTATGATGACCAACAGAAATTGTAGGCCTGTGATCTCCACTATACTCCCTTTTCTAAATACCACAGGAATTTGACTAACTCTCCAAATCTAAACCACACTCTGAGTCCCGTCAGCAAAAGAGACTTAGAAATATAGATTTTGGCTTCTCAACCTCAGAAGTTTAAGAAAACATACTAGAAAGAGGGTGGTGAATGGATATTGAGCAGCAAAGCACAATAACTCCCACTCTCCCATACATAAATTTTCCAACAGCAACAACTGATTTCAATAAAATGCAGCTCTTCTCACATAGAAATAAAAACATTTACACTGTCCACAAGAGAAGAAACCCAAACTTCTATTAGTCATAGAATCTTTCCTGAGGTGGTATTTCTTGCCTGGGTTCACTACTCTTCCCATTTACATACCCTACAAAACTATCAAAGAAAGATATATAATACAAAATGAGAGAAATGGAGTATAAAAAGGATATATGTTAAAGAGAAATAAATACATAAAGAGGCTACTGCAGCCTGTTTTTTCTCCAAACGGTGCAAATGGTCATAAGGCCCTGTTTGTATGTATAGCATCTTTTTTTTTTTTTCCTACTTTGAATTTCATATTTTCATTGGTCTCAGTTTTGGGGGTTAAATGGTGGGTGTGTGAAAAGTATGTGTTAGTCACTCAGTTGTGACTAACTCTTGTGACCCTACAGACTGTAGCCTGCCAGGCTCTGCTGTCCATGGAATTCTCCAGGCAAGAATAATGGAGTGGATTAAAGCAAACCTTCATTTCTGTTGGATCTGAGCCACTGGTAGTCATGACTGTCTTGGAATACCTGGAATTGTCCATGAAGTGCTTCTTCAGGATATGGGAATACAAGGACACATCTTAAAATAGCCCTCCCTTCCAGACACATACATAATCCTCCCTGACACACTTTTTAGGAGTAGCCCTATTCCCCTTAAAGTCAAGGTTAATATTCCTATCCAACAGAGAAAATTTTTTCTCCCATTACTGTTAGATTATAAGGAGGCCCCAGATGACCCCATGACAGTCAAAACTTCCAGTCCTAGGAATCAGTGTGCCATATAATAGAAGCATTTGGTGGGGGGGGGGGGCGGTATTAAGTTCTCTAATGCAGGGTAGGTCAAATTTGTGAGAAGAATAAGGAAATTTTATATGAAGACTTACCCTTAAATTCCAGATCATATATTCTCATCGTAGGAGAAAATGTGCCAAAATAAATGCCCTGTACCTTGCCTCTTAAGACCTGTGAAGTTGATAACACTGGGATCTCTGCTAATGTTGTCACAGCGAAGTCCAATGTCATCATGACTATGCTTGCCAAAACAACCAACCAAACAGCCAACCAACAAATAAAAAACCCCTAAACCACAGTGGAAGCATCACTCCATCTTGCTTTTGCCTCCAAATCTCATGAGACTATCTCTGATTATTTGAACCCAGATCATATCTAGACCTTACTGTAAGAGGGTCTGGAAAATATAACACATTAGGAAAAATGTGAAATGGATGTTCCAATTTTTCCTATACACCAAGCCATCCAATTTTACCACTGTAACATTCTTTTAAAATTAGGTCATGGGCCATGGCTTATCAAATTCCAAAAGCCAAAAATGATTAATTGTTTTTCTGCTTATTTCAAAATGGTATAAAATACCTCCCCTCTTCTTTTCCCAAATTTGTGTCCCATTTATCTAATTGCCTTTATTTCTTGCTTTACTCTAAATCTTAACTTGGATTCTGCCAGACAAGACTCTGTCAGATTTGAATTTCTACATTTGACAACGAAGATTTTAATAGCATTATTTCTGTAGTAGGTCCCCTCAAGTTATCATGTCCCCATGGGCCTTACTTGCAGCTTCTCATTTTTCTCTATAAAAACTGTGTTTGTCTTTCAATAACTTTCCAAATGAAACTTTCCTATGTCTACTGTCTCTGAGAGTCTGACTACTCAGTTCAAGGAGCAAAGTTTTGTATTGATAATTATCTTTAGCCACATGTTGAATATATATTTGGTTCTAATTGGTTTCAATCAGTTCAGTCACTCAGGCATGTCCAACTCTTTGAGACCCCATGGACTGCAGCATGCCAGGCTTCCCTGTCCGTCACCAACTCCCAGAGCTTGCTCAAACTTATGTCCATTGAGTCGATGATGCCATCCCACCATCTCATCCTCTGTTGTTCCCTCCTCCTCCTGCTTTCCATCTTTCCCCAGCATCAGGGTCTTTTCCAATGATTCAGTTCTTTGCATCAGGTGGTCCAAGTGTTGGAGCTTCAGTTTCAGCATCAGTCCTTCCAATGAATATTCAGGACTGATTTCCTTTAGGATTGACTGGTTTGATCTCCTTGCAGTCCAAGGGAATCCCAAGAGTCTTCTCCAACACCACAGTTCAAAAACATCAATTTTTCAGCACTCAGCTTTCTATATAGTCCAACTCTCACTTCCATACATGACTACTGGAAAAATCATAGCTTTGACTCGATGGACATTTGTCGGCAAAGTAATATCTCTGCTTTTTAATATGCTGTCTAGGTTGGTCATAACTTTTCTTCCAAGGAGCAAGCGTCTTTTAACTTTATGGCTACAGTCACCATCTGCAGTGATTTTGGAGACCCCAAAATGAAGTCTCTTACTGTTTCCATTGTTTCCCCATCTATTTGCTGTGAAGTGAAGGGCCCAGATGCCATTAGTTTTCTGAATGTTGAATTTCAAGCCAGCTTTTTCACTCTCCTCTTTCCCTTTCATCAGGAGGCTCTTTAGTTCCTCTTTGCTTTCTGCCATAAGCGTGGTGTCATCTGCGTATCTGAGGTTATTGATATCTCTCCTGGCAATCTTGATTCCAGCTTATGCTTCATCCAGCCCAACGTTTCTCATGACGTACTCTGCATATGAGTTAAATAAGCAGAGTGACAATATATAGCCTTAATGTTTTCCCGATTTGGAACCAGTTTGTTGTTCCATGTCTGGTTCTATTTCTTCTTGACCTGCATACAGATTTCTTAGGAAAGATGTAAGGTGATCTGGTATTCCCACCTCTTGAATAATTTTCCACAGCTTGTGTGATCTACACAGTTAAGGCTTTGGTATAATCAATAAAGCAGAAATAGATGTTTTTCTGGAATTCTCTTGCTTTTTCTATGATCCAATGGATGCTTTCAATTCGGTCTCTGGCTCCTTTGCCTTTTCTAAATCCAGCTTGAAAATCTGCAAGTTCATGGTTCAGGTACCTATATTGGTTCACATATCTAATTTCACATATCTAGTTGGTCTATATTATTAAATATTCTTGACATTTTAACTCTTGAATATTTCATTTATATTATTATTTCCTTTATATAAGTAAGTACAATAACTTCCCTCTATTGTTTTCATTCAACAACTGTATAATCATTGCTATCACATGTGTAGTCAATTAATTGGATCTATGGGAACAGAAAAATGTATAGCCTGACAAATATAGAGCAGTATTTGATACATAAAATTTCACAGTGATTATAATTTTTTTATGTTACAAAAAAAGTGCCATTGAATCTTGGCCAAATCATATAAGCCTAACGTACACATTTATATATTATATACCACACTACAGAGTAAAACTCAATTTAAAGAAGTAAAGTGAATCTTTATGGGATCAAATATTTTTTACTTTGCCATTCAAGTTGGCAAATGTGTAAATGAAAACAAATACCAAATAAGAAATTATCTTAAAAAACATTTCATCTACTAACATTATTATACTTTATGTTGCCAGTTTCATTGTTTAGCTCTTTTGAATTCAAATAATATTCCACAAAGGAAAAATTAGCTTTTTTTTTTTTAATAATCATTTTATTTTTTTTTCTTTTTAACATTTTAGTTTTTTATTTTTTAAATTTTAAAATCTTTAATTCTTACATGCATTCCCAAACATGAACCCCCCTCCCACCTCCCTCCCCATAACATCTTTCTGGGTCATCCCCATGCACCAGCACCAAGCATGCTGCATCCTGCTTTTTTAAAGACTTTTGAAAAGAATATTTAGGCAGTAATTGATTCCTTTATTTCCTTTTCCTGCTTAGTGGGCTTCAGGAAGTCAAATCCCTTCATAAAAGGGAGAGAAAAACAAATCATTATATTACTTCTTTCCTAATACTGTTTCTAAAATATCTAGTAATACTTATTCCAAACTAATTTGAGTGAAAATTCTTTCTACACATAACTATTTTCTTTATATCTTGGTTGATGTTTGGAGCTAATTTGACTCAAGATTTTAAGAAAGAAACTGTTAGTGGTTCATATAAGATTATATAGTCTATCAAATGATCAATATGACTATAAATAATGTAAATAATACTATATATTCTATATTGCCATACATGGAGCTTCCCTGGTGGCTCAGCAGTAAAGAATCCACCTGCAATGCAGGAGACCCAGGATCAGTTCCTGGGTTGGGAAGATTCCCCTGGAGGAGAGCGTGATAACCCACTCCAGTATTCTTGCCTGGAGAATCCCAGGCACAGAGGCCTCTGGCAGGCTACAGTCCATGGGGTTGCAGGGTCAGACATGACTGAATCAACTGAGCATGTACACACATAGCTATACACATATGGATATATATATATATATATATAGTCACACTCATATGCATTATAGTGTGTAGTTTATTGGGGGAAATGCTTTGGAATGTGCTAGTTGATTCTTTACTTGCTGCCCACATCTATTTCAGTTCTTAAAAGGAGAAATCAACAGTAACTTCTCTTCTCCCAGATATTAAATGAATAATTATGTACTAAACTGCCTGCTCTTACTTCTCAGTCATATTTATTCATATAACTTATCTAGACTATAAGAAAATTTATTTTAAATTCTTCAATGATACTTATGTAGGCTATGGCTAGATATTATTTTATAGGGAAAATAGAATAGTAGCTCTATATTTTCAAACTTTAAAATATTTTAGGTCATAAACAATAAGTATTCAAGCTCAGTCTCATTAGAAATTCTAAAACAAAATCAGGATTGTATTAGCATATTCACACATAAATCAATTAGCAACAGAGAGCTGTAAACCTATACGTTTATGTCTCTGCAATTATCAATTTTTGATACAGGTAGCAAGGTATAATTGGACCATTTCATCGTGTGAAGTGGTGATGTCATCGTTTTTAAGTCCTTGTACCTGTAATCATAGCAGGTAACACATCTTAAAACTGAGGTGACAGGACTGACACGTGCATTCACACACAGTGTAAGTCTTCACACTACGTTCTATAGAGTGCTATAATATTTGTCAATTAATATTATTGATACTATAAAACTTTAAACATATTTTGGTTCCTCAAAATTACTTGGAAAAATTTAGAGTCACAAACGAGAGTCACTTCTTGAGAGTCTTGTCCATCCCTGGGTTTCAGAAAGGCCCAGGTAACTTGGTAGATGGAGAAGGGACAGGTCTTTATGTAAATTCTGAATTCTGCTCTTCTCTTCAGGGGCAGAGGCTCTGGACCACATACCTTTCTACGGCATTTCCTAATAGCCTATTCTGATCCTTGAGCATTGTGATTGAAGCTTAGTTTAGTCTCACAAGATGCTGAACAAATTATGATTCATTTGTACAGCCTCATAAAATGGATTTATTCTGGTAAAAATCCTTTATCTTCTAGAGTATCAGAATATTTCTCGATGTGCTGAGCATTAATCACTTGCATTGGCATTACACGACTTAATGGTAAACATGCAGCTCCTGTATCTTATCCACAGACTTATGTATTAGAATTCTTTCATGCTTCACAGTTTGATAATTACTAACATAAATGTGAGAGGTGGTTAAAGTTTACACAATAGAATGCTTTTAGACAGTGGGTTGATATCAGGTTGAAGTTGCTGAGTTTGCTATTCATATTCCTGTGGATCTGGACTCTTGACCCAACATATGTGCATCTGTGACACAGTGCTCTTGGGTTTCCACAACCTAGGGGTATGGAGCATCCAAGGGATCACTCACAAATGAAAACTTCAATAAGCAAGTTCTACTGTGATACCCCAATATCTGGTAGTCAAGTTATATTACTGAATTAAGATTTTTTTCTTTTTTTTCCCTCAGTTGATGACTCTTTGAAACCCCATGGTAGACCACCAGGCCCCTCTGTCCATGGAATTTTCCAGGCATGAATACTGGTCTGGGTTGCCACTTACTACTCCAGGGGATCTTCTGGACCCAGGGATCGACCTACGTCTCCTTGCATCTCCTGAATATGTAGATGGATTCTTTACCACTGCACCATCTGGGAAACCCACAGTAAGATCAGACAAAAGATAAACAATCTGCTGAAGGGTCATGTTTGCAAAGGAATAGGGGCCAAATAAAGAATGTGTTAGGAGGAATAGCGACTTCACTTTCACTTTTCACTTTCACGCATTGAAGGAAATGGCAATCCACTCCAGCGTTCTTGCCTGGAGAATCCCAGGGACGGGGGAGCCTGGTGGGCTCCCGTCTATGGGGTCACACAGAGTGGGACACAACTGAAGCAACTTAGCAGCAGCAGGTGGCCATACACCTGCTGAATTATATGTAGTAGATGAATTATAGTAGTACTTAATTTTAGGAACATTATGTCATATTGAAAAATCACTGAAGAAGATAATTTATATTTGGTTAGATAGAGAATAGGGTTGACTAAATGTATTTCAGTGAGAAAAAGATAATTCTCCGCCCCAAACACACACTATCTTCTCTCCACTTATAAGATCAAAATTCAATTAATAATGGAAACTTGGTTCGAATTTGATGATAGAATGGCACATCACTAACTAAATTTTTAAAAATGTGAAGATACTTTAATATCTATATTAATTGGATAACAAAATAATTAATATATTAACTTATTGGAAAAGTCTTTCAAGGGTAAATGAACTTCTGTTTGGTAGACAAATTGCTAAGCATGGATGTCACTTTGAGTCTTAGGCCCTGAATATAGAATTACAATGGCATTTTATTTTAATGCTGTGGTAATTAATGCTAAGTTATGATGATAAAAGTACAAATAACAATGAATAACAAATGGGCAAATACAATAAATAGCAAATGAATCAGTTCTGACAGAGAACTTATCAGACTGATAAAGTTACAATTTTCTTTAGTTACTTTGGGGTGTTCTCTGAATTTTAAAATTTTTACTGTAAGCAATAGTCTTTGAGGTAAAATGAATAGTATAATAGCTGTTTCTTTTGAAGAGCCTAAATTTTGTGGTGTATTTCTGAGACACAAATTCTTAGGACAATCAATATCTATCTTACTCTCTATTTTTATTAGTGACTCACAGATTCTTTGCCTTACTGAATCTATCACTCACAGATTCTTTGCCTTACTGAATCTATCTCCCAGAGCTCATTGTTTCAGAATACACAGGTTAAATAAAAGTTATTGTTAATCTACTTACAGAATGAAAAAGAACATTATGTCACATTCATTTTCATAGCCAGTTCTATATTTTGCCTCCTTGAGTTTAAAACTATGCTTGCCTTTATTTCTACATACATAGATCATATTATTTTCTTCTTATCCAATTTTTCTCTTTTGCATTTTCTTTTTTATTTGAAGAACATTTTCTTCAAACATGCTATCTGTTGAAATGATTTCTTCTTAGATTGCTGCTATGTCTTCATTCACTTATTTTTCATGTAGCATTTATAAACTTCATAGACACCCTACAGAATCCAGGTCATTGCTTAGAACAAGAGATCCAAAATAATTGTCTATGTTCATAGTTCTGCAAGCAATATTCTTTCTGTCTGGATTTAACCTAAGACAGATGCTTATCCTTTGCTATTGACTCAAAAATACAGCAGTTAATCTAAAACATGTAGTCAGTTCAGTTCTGTTCAGTCTCTCAGTCATGTCCGACTCTTTGCAACCCCATGAATCGCAGCACGCAAGGCCTCCCTAGCATTTTTATGGAAACAGAAGTCCTATTGGTTGTCCCCCTTTTTTTCTACATGACTTTCACCCAGTGGCTTCATATGCATTTGCAGACAGTTACAGCACATTTTCTATCAGCAAAGTTTGTGTTTGAGTGACCAAAAATTCCTCAGGCTCTACCTGCCACATATTCTGGCAATGCCCCTGAAAGAGTCCTTTGTTTTATCTGCAACCCCCTAGGGAGAGCAGCTTCCCTGATGGCTCAGATGATAAAGAATTTGCCTGCAATGCAGAAGACCCTGGGTTCAGTCCCTGGGTTGGGAGATCCCCTAGAGCAGGGAATGGCTATCCACTCTAGTATTCTTCCCTTAAGAATTCCATGGACAGAGGAGCCTGATGGGCTATAGTCCATGGGGTCACAAAGAGTCAGATACTACTCAGTGACTAACATTTTCACTTTCCCTACAGAGTGCTCTACCATCCTGAAAGTTATATGCATTTGTCTGCTCCTCTCTATCATACGAAGGACCATCTGGGACCAAGTTGAGGATCCACTGAACCAGCTTGGGCTGGAGAGGGCCTATGAAAAGGAAGTGAAAGGATAAAGTCACCAGGTAGACACTGGAAATCATGCCCTTCAAGGTACTGAGATCTGCTAGGATAAGTAATTGAACATACTTGGCCAAACCACAGGGTGGGAGTGTGTAGGGACTATGAGCTAAGGGGTAACTGTAAAAGGGTGGAGAAAGCAGGAGAGCCAACAGTGAGACATAGCAGGCAGAGAAGCAGGAGATAGCATGAAGGAATTGTGGTGCCAAAAACTGTAGTGCCTTCTTGCAGTCCCATCTGCAACCTTGCTAGGGTAGGCTCACCA
The DNA here is from genome assembly GCF_042477335.2 of Ovis canadensis. NCBI lineage: Eukaryota > Metazoa > Chordata > Mammalia > Artiodactyla > Bovidae > Ovis > Ovis canadensis. Next base: position 52,969,729 of record NC_091262.1, read on the forward strand.
CACTAAAAGACTAGTTTCTTAAAGGCCATGACAATTTAACACATTTCACTGGGGTTCCTTGCACAGCTTTCAACACTTCACGTTCTACTATTAGTTATTGATTCATAAAATGTGGTTACACAGCTCTCCAACAAATGCTAAAGGATCTTCTCTAGACAGGAAACACAGAAAGGGTGTATAAACTTGAACCCAAAACAACAAAGTAAATGGCAACGGGATCATACTTATCAATAATTACCTTAAACGTAAATGGGTTGAATGCCCCAACCAAAAGACAAAGACTGGCTGAATGGACAAAAAAACAAGACCCCTATATATGTTGTCTACAAGAGACCCACCTCAAAACAAGGGACATATACAGACTGAAAGTGAAGGTCTGGAAAAAGATATTCCATGCAAATAGAGACCAAAAGAAAGCAGGAGAAGCAATACTCATATCAGATAAAATAGACTTTAAAATAAAGGCTGTGAAAAGAGACAAAGAAGGACACTACATAATGATCAAAGGATCAATCCAAGAAGAAGATATAACAATTATAAATATATATGCACCCAACATAGAAGCACCGCAATATGTAAGGCACATGCTAACAAGTATGAAAGGGGAAATTAATAATAACACAATAATAGTGGGAGACTTTAATACTCCACTCACACCTATGGTTAGATCCACTAAACAGAAAACTAAAAGGAAACACAAACTTTAAATGATACAGTAGACCAATTAGACCTAACTGATATCTACAGGACATTTCACCCCAAAACAATGAATTTCACCTTTTTCTCAAGGGCACATGGAACCTTCTCCAGGATAGATCACATCCTGGGCCATACATCTAGCTTTGGTAAATTCAAAAAACTTGAAATCATTTGAAGCATCTTTTCTAACCACAATGCAGTAAGATTAGATCTCAATTACAGGAGAAAAAATATTAAAAATTCCAGTATAAGAAGGTTGAACAACATTCTGCTGAATAACCAACAAATCACAGAAGACATCAAAAAAGAAATCAAAACATGCATAGAAATGAATGAAAATAAAAACACAGCAACCCAAAACCTATGGGACACTGTAAAAGCAGTACTAAGGGGAAGGTTCATAGCAACACAGGCTTACCTCAAGAAACAAGAAAAAAGTCAAATAAATAACCTAACTCTACACCTAAAGTGACTAGAAAAGGAAGAAATGAAGAACCCCAGGGTTAGTAGAAGGAAAGAAATCTTAAAAATTAGAGCAGAAATAAATGCAAAAGAAACAAAAGAGACCATAGCAAAAATCAACAAAGCCAAAAGCTGGTTCTTTGAGAAGATAAATAAAATTGACAAACCATTAGCTAGACTCATCAGGAAACAAAGGGAGAAGAATAAAATCAATAAAATTAGAAAGGAAAATGGAGAAATCACAACAGACAACACAGGAATACAAATGATCATAAGAGACTACTATCAGCAATTATACGCCAATAAAATGGACAACTTGGAAGAAATGGACAAATTCTTAGAAAAGTACAAATTTCCAAAATGGAACCAGAAAGAAATAGAAAATCTTAACAGTCCCAAAACAAGCATGGAAATTGAAAAACTGTAATCAGAAATCTTCTAGCAAACAAAAGCCCAGGACCAGACGGCTTTACAGATGAATTCTACCAAAAATTTGGAGAAGAGCAAACACCTATCCTACTCAAACTCTTCCAGAAAATTGCAGAGGAAGGTAAACTTCCAAACCCATTATATGAGGCCACCATCACCCTAATACCAAAACCTGACAAAGATGCCACAAAAAAAGAAAACTACAGGCCAATACCACTGATGAATATAGATGCAAAAATCCTTAACAAAATTCTAGTAAATAGAATCCAACAACATATTAAAAATATCATGCATCAAGACCAAGTGGGCTTTATCCCAGGGACACAAGGATTCTTCAATATCCATAAATCAATTGATGTATATACCACATTAACAAATTGAAAGATAAAAACCATATGATTATCTCAATAGATGCAGAGAAAGCCCTTGACAAAATTCAATATCCATTTATGATAAAAACCCTCCAGAAAGCAGGAATAGAAGAAACATACCTCAACATAATAAAAGCTACGTATTACAAACCCACAGAAAACATTCTCAATGGTGAAAAATTGAAAGCATTTCCCCTCAAGTCAGGAACAAGATAAGGGTGCCCACTTTCACTGCTACTGTTCAACATAGTTTTGGAAGTTTTTGCCATAGCAATCAGAGCAGAAAAAGAAATAAAAGGAATCCAGATTGGAAAAGAAGAAGTAAAACTCTCACTGTTTGCAGATGACATGATCCTCTACGTAGAAAACCCTAAAGACTCCACCAGAAAATTACTAGAGCTAATCAATGAATATAGTAAAGTTGCAGGATATAATATTAACACACAGAAATACCTAGCATTCCTATACACGAACAATGAGAAAACAGAGAGAAATTAAGGAAACAATTCCATTACCATTGTAAGGAAAAGAATAAAATACTTAGGAATATATCTACCTTAAGAAACAAAAGACCTATATATAGGAAAAAAAAAAAACACAACACTGATGAAAGAAATCAAGGAGGACACAATTAGATGGAGAAATATCTCATGTTCATGGATTGGAAAAATCAATATAGTGAAAATGAGTATACTACCCAAAGCAATCTATAGATTCTATGCAATCCCTATCAAGCTACCAATGGTATTTTTCACACAACTAGAACAAATAATTTCACAATTTGTATGGAAATACAAAAAAAACTCAAAGAGCCAAAGGAATCTTGAGAAAGAAGAATGGAATTGGAGAAATCAACCTGCCTGACTTCAGGTTCTACTACAAAGCTACAGTCATCAAGACAGTATGGTGCTGGCACATAGACAGAAATATAGATCAATGGAATAAAATAGAAAGCCCAGAGATAAATCCATGCATTTGTGGACACCTTATCTTTGACAAAGGAGGCAAGAATAGACAGTGGAGAAAATACAATCTCTTTAACAAGTGGTGCTGGGAAAAGCGTCAACCACTTGTAAAAGAATGAAACTAGAGCACTTTCTAACACCGCACACAAAAATAAACTCAAATGGATTAAAGATCTAAATGTAAGACCAGAAAATATAAAAATCCTAGAGGAAAACACAGGCAAAACACTCTCTGATATACATTACAGCAGGATCCTCTATGACCCATCTCCCAGAGTATTGGGAAAAAAAGCAAAAAGAAACAAATGGGACCTAATTATACTTAAAAGATTTTGTACAACAAAGGAAACTATAAGCAAGGTGAAAAAGCCTTCAGAATGGGAGAAAATAATAGCAAACAAAGCAATGGACAAATAAGTAATCTCAAAAATATACAAGCAACTCCTGAAGCTCAATTCCAGAAAAATAAACGACCCAATTTGGACCAAAAAATGGTCCAAAGAACTAAACAGACACTCAGCCGTTAAAAAGAATTCATTTGAATCAGTTCTGATGAGATGGATGAAACTGGAGCTGATTATACAGAGTGAAGTAAGCCAGAAAGAAAAACACCAATACAGTATACTAACACATATATATGGAATTTAGGAAGATGGCAATGACGACCCTGTATGCAAGACAGGGAAAGAGACACAGATGTGTATAACGGACTTTTGGACTCAGAGGGAGAGGGAGAGGGTGGGATGATTTGGGAGAATGACATTCTAACATGTATACTATCATGTGAAATGAATCGCCAGTCTATGTCTGACGCAGGATACAGCATGCTTGGGGCTGGTGCATGGGGATGACTCAGAAAGATGTTATGGGGAGGGAGGTGGGAGGGGGGTTCATGTTTGGGAAAGCATGTAAGAATTAAAGATTTTAAAATTTAAAAAATAAAAAACTAAAAACGTAAAAAAAAAATAAAAAAAAAATAAAAACTTGCCTTAGACCTCTAAAAAAAAAAAAAAAAAAAGAAGACATACAGACGGCTAACAAACACATGAAAAGATGCTCAACATCACTCATTATCAGAGAAATGCAAATCAAAACCACAATGAGGTGCCATTTCATGCCAGTCAGAATGGCTGTGATCCAAAGGTCCACAAGCAACAAATGCTGGAGAGGGTGTGGAGAAAAGGGAACCCTCTTACACTGTTGGTGGGAATGCAAACTAGTTCAGCCACTATGGAGAAGAGTGTGAAGATTCCTTAAAACACTGGAAACAGTACTACCATATGACCCAGGAATCCCACTGCTGGGCATACACACCAAGGAAACCAGAATTGAAAGAGACACGTGTACCCCGATGTTCATCACAGCACTGTTTATAAAGCCAGGACATGGAAGCAACCTAGATGTCCATCAGCAGACGAATGGGTAAGAAAGCTGTGGTACATATACACAATGGAATATTACCCAGCCATTAAAAATAATACATTTGAATCAGTTCTAATGAGGTGGGACATCACCAGATGGTCAACACCGAAATCAGACTGATTATATTCTTTGCAGCCAAAAATGGAAAAGCTCTATACAGTTGGCAAAAACAAGACCAGGAGCAGACTGTGGCTCAGATCATGAAATCCTTATTGCCAAATTCACACTTAAATTGAAGAAAGTAGGGAAAACCACTAGACCATTCAGTTCAGTTCAGTTCAGTCGCTCAGGTGTGTCCGACTCTTTGCGACCCCATGAATCGCAGAGTCGGACATGACTGAGCAACTGAAATAACTAACTAACTAATGGTTTTTCCAGTGGTCATGTATGGAAGTGTGAGTTGGACTGTGAAGAAAGCTGAGCACTGAAGAATTGATGCTTTTGAAGTGTGGTATTGGAGAAGACTCTTGAGAGTCCCTTGGACTGCAAGGAGATCCAACCAGTCCATCCTAAAGGAAACTAGTCATGGGTGTTCATTGGAAGGACTGATGCTAAAGCTGAAACTCCAATACTTTGGCCACCTCATGTGAAGAGTTGACTCATTGGAAAAGACCCTGATGCTGGGAGGGATTGGGGGCAGGAGGAGAAGGGGACGACAGAGGATGAGATGGTTGGATGGCATCACTGACTCGATGCACATGAGTTTAAGTGAACTCCGGGAGATGGTGATGGACAGGGAGGCCTGGTGTGCTGCAACTCATGGTGTCTCAAAGAGTTGGACACAGCTGAGCAACTGAACTGAGCTGAACTGAATTAGGTGGATGAAACTGGAGCCTCTTATCCAGAGTGAAGTAAGCCAGAAAGAAAAACACCAATACAGTATACTAAAGCATATATATGGAATTTAGAAAGATGGTAACGGTA